>NC_139636.1:15208441-15213441 GCF_964638095.1 Poromitra crassiceps | reverse complement strand
TAAACAGGCTAAAATATTATGCTGTGTGTGGTAGTTGAAACATAGTTTCAAGTTGACGTTTATTTATGTTTGTAGTTGAAACAAAAACATAAATACTGTAGGCTACATAAATGGAAATGTTTGATCATTAATATCTACTTTTAGAAATTATATAGGCTGAAATCTAATCACTGCAATACCCAGCTTCTCTCTCTCTCTCTCTCGCTCTCTCTCTCTCTCTCTCTCTCTCTCTTTCTCTTTCTCTTTCTCTCTCTCTCTCTCTCTCTCTCGTCTGCCTACTGTCCTATCAAATAAAGGCAAACATGGCCACACAAAAAATAAACAAATAAATAATAATAATAATAATAATGATGAATGCTGGAATTCTTCTTTTGGAACTTATAATTGCAACAGATCTGTATCTTCAAACAGGAAGTAGGTATAAGACATCATTTGTTAGCATATTTTAACAAAACCAAAATGGTTCACAATTACAATTCACTTCAGAGATTAAAATGGTGCCATAGTGCCATGCGAGTCAGTATGTTTCAATTTAGTTTGGTCCCGGTGTCGGGGCAAAAATCGTTCGGCTCCAATTTCAGATGGGGGCAGGCATTTGATTGGCTGTACGTCGTCGGACACGTGGTGGGATTAACGTGGGCAAAATGGCCGACAGCTTTAGATTAGCTAACAAGCTAGGGTGGGTTAGACCCATGGTTAGAGCCCGAGCCGAGCACTTCCGGTAGGGCGAACAGAATCGATAAGCCGAGTAGATCCTGTATTTTAAGATATTTTTAATGCGTTTTCCAGCCATTAGCACACAAGCAAGAGAGCAGTCAGAGGGTTCTAGCCTACATCCTGAGTCCACCAATTCAGATGCCCATTTATTGTGGGTGGGAGAGCTCCAGCACGAACATGTAGATAGCACCAGATGTCACAGGCTTTAAGTGTTTCCCATGGAAATTTTGTCAGGCCTGGAGGGATTTCGAAACGTACCCCGACCGCAACGGTGGGTGCCCTCGCTGGCGACGCTAAACTTTTAGCTAACCTGTTTGCATCTATGTTCGCAATGACATCCCAAGTATCATCATACTATTATGGGATGCGATGTGAACAGTTGTAACGACACACGTTGACACGTTTTGGAACAGCGCTGCACGCTGGCACAATGCTCCTAAAAGCAAAATGCTTATTGTTTCGAATGATTTGCCATCTTCTATTACTGTCAACACTGTCAACACCAGTATTGTTGTATTGTAATAAGGTTTATTGAAATTTTGGGGAGAGCAGAAAAAAAAAGAGAAAAAAAAAAGAAAAAAAAAATCTGGCCTGACGTTGGCCTGGTGGGCCCGCCAGGCCTGTAGAATGGTAGGGGAAACACTGGGTTTTACTTTCCTTTTCCCTGGCTTTGGAGAGGTCAGACTGTTCAAAACCATCTACCTGGTGTCACAGGAATAACATGTCAGTTCTTACACTGAATAGCCTTGAAGGAGATTTGGTTAGGTTTAATGAGGGGCTTTCCCCCTAAGAGCCCGAGCGTTTAACCCTCCACTTACACCGGGATTGTTCTTCCCTCAAGTCTGGAGGGAGAGCACCGCCGTCTTTGATCTCTGCTGCCCCCCGACGCAAGGACCACGACTGGCAGCCCGGTCTCCATGGAGACCTCTTCATTACTTTTGGAGAGGCAACAGCTCCATGTTCTCTTTCCCCACCTGTTCCCTAATGACATATCACTTTGTGTAGTATCTTTGTTGGACTCTCAATTGACACAAAGCAGCTAGTCCTAATTTGTGTTGGTATATTGCTTGCTCAAACAGAGAGAGAGAGAGGGGGGGGGGGGGGGGGGGGTCATGTTGCCTGGTGGGGCCATGGCTAACTAATGACTCCTGTCCTGTTACTTCTCTGATGGAGTGCCAGCCTGAATGTATTAAGCTCTAATCTATGGATTTTGTGGCATATTGATATTGATACATGTATCTAGATTCTTGAAGGGATCTGCAGACAAGGAAAATGATCAACAATTTCAGATCATCACAACTGGAAACACAGGTCCACTTTGCTCCAGTGTTAACAATTAAATCAAATCCAAAACACATAAGCTAATAATATATGTAAACCAATGTTCAGTCAGTCAGTCACATGTCAGGGTTTGTAACAAGAGCAACTGAGGCTGAAACATGTCTGCAATCCGAATAAATAAAAAGGGTCAGTCTTGTTTTGGTTAAAAGTGGCACAATAGTCCCAATTCGAGAAAAGGCTTAAAAAAAACGCTTCAATCTTTTGAAGAGAAATAAGGACGTTGACTGGTCTGACGGCAAAGCGGTTACTTTGTGTTGAAAAGACATGTACTGCACCAAACTGATTTAAGTGCAAACAAGTTTTGATTTGCATTGATGCTCAGAACAAGGTTACAAACTGTGCATACTGGAGAGTCACTAACAAGTGAGGCAACACTGCCATCTGCTGACACCTAATGATATTACACATGAAAACCAACAGCCTGCTTTACAAAACAGAATAAACCAACTTGTCCAAGGAAAATAAATGATTGATGCGTCATATTACCTAGGAGGGCTCCATTGACAGTTGCTCCAAGGAGGTTTACTAGTTCACAAAATAGCCACAAGTCTTGGTTGTCACCAGCAGTGTTAAGGCACTTTCTGAGTGGAAGCAAACAATTAGGCTGAGAATGTTTTTTTATCACCAAGTACAACAAATCTACAACATTTTTAATGATAGAGGCACTATGGTGGACTGTAGACAAGGCATCTTTAACCGGCACCTCTGAGAGATGCCGGCACAACGCTAGGCACAAGTGCTGTGAGGGGCAACCCAGGCAAGAATATACCACGGTCAAACGGACAGTGCCATGGATCATGCCCCGCAGTTTGACTGCAATGCCCCTTCTAAAATTAACTATCCACATGGCCAGTTTGGCATTCCCTGTTTTGAACTGGCCACGGTGCCCTTAATAGAAAGTTGTGGATCTCCTTGTTTAAAACGGCATGCGACGACCGACACAGCAAATAAACAAACTCACATTTCCCCCAGTCATAATAATAATAATAATAATAATAATAATAATTGATTGGATTTAGATAGCGCCTTTTAAGCGCTTAACACATATCAGGGGAGGGAGGGGAAGAGAACTCCACTCATCCACCACCAATATGTAGCACCCACCTGGGTGGTGCACGGCAGCCAGTTTGTGCCAGAACACTCACCACACATCAGCTATCGTGGTGAAGAGTTGGGGACTGAATGTGCCAATTAAGTAACGAGGGACGCTTAGGTGACCATGATTGAAGGAAGGCCTGTGTGGGAATTTAGCCAGGCCACCGGGGTAACGGGGTTACACCCCTACTCTTGCGAAGAGTGCCGATGGGATCTGTAATGACCACAGAGAGTCAGGACCTCGGTTAACGTCTCATCCGAAGGACTCACCCCTGTCTCTGCCCTGGGGCATTGGGGAGATTATTCATTAGACCAGATTATTCGTCAGACCAGAGGGGAAGAGCATCTCCTACTGATCCTCCAACACCACTTCCAGCACCAGTCTCCCATCCAAGGAGTATCCTAGGCCAGACCTGCTTAGCTTCCCCATGAAAGCCAGTAAAGTAATGCAGGAGCACACTGTCAGTAGCCTGCATGAGGTGTTTAGGGAGTATGGCAAATAGCAGAGGCGTTTAGGGGACATCTGTAATTTGTACAGATATCAATTACGCTTAGGGCACCTAAATGACCCGCAGCGGCGCCGCCACTAGCCTAAATTACAGTGTTCGTTGTCAGAAAAGTGCCTCAGGAAGGCTGTGATTTTAAAGCAATTTCAGATTACTTCAGTAGGCTATTACTAGAGGAGCTCAAACACCTGATCCCTTAAATTCACAGCTGATATTTATCGCCTTAATGTGGCACAAAATGGTAAGCGAAATAAACATTTGGGGAACCTGTAAATCTCTCTTTAATAGATTTTCAACCAGCTTTTGCATCATTACAAAATCAGTAGTAGGGCTATATCAGAAAACTGTAACGTTTTGCAGTCATTCATTTAGTTTGACAGTTGATGTCATTTGTGACTGACATCACTGGTCCACAACTTCACTCAAATCAACTCTCAAAAGTGTCAAACTAAATGAATGCCAGGAAGTTTCAGATATGTGTGAGATTACGTGCAAAATAAATCAGCATTGAAAATCGGCATTGGCGGAGTGTCCCAGTGTATGGTAGGGTGTCCAGATCCCAGCAAACCAAATGTGGGACAAAGAGTATCTTTGTATGGGACAATGTCGGACACATTACCAATGCTGAGTAGGGCTGCAACTAATGATTATTTCCATTATCGATTAATCTGTTGATTATTTTTACACTAAGCGATTAATCGTTTGGTCTATAAAATGTTACCAAAAGCCCAAGATGACATCCTCAAATGTCTTCTTTTGTCCTGACCAACAGTCCACAACCCAAAGATAGTCTGTCATAGAAGCCTAAAGACATCAGAAAGCCAGAAGAAGAGAAATTATAGTATCTCTCTCTCTCTCTCTCTCTCTCCCTGTCTCTCGCTCAGTCTTTTGAAAGCTAGAGCCAATCAAAATGTGGGACATCATCTCAAATGTGGGACATGGGAATTTGGGAAAGGGCACGAAAATGCGGTGCAGTCCCACACAAAGGACATCTGGTGCAGAAAATCAGTGGCATGGTTAGGAATGGACATGGCAGAAAATCCACTGGTAATCACTTTGTAAAGCCATCCGGCGAAGAGGGGCAGCACGTACGTACCGTCATCATAAGTTACATCACCAGCAATGCATTACTGACCTGTCTTACAGAGGGCGGAACTTTTGAAAGCTGACCAGACGACGAGGGTAGAGCCAGAGAAAGTAAACCGGGTCGTTCAAGAATAGGTTTTACACTAACGTAACGAATGTTACCTACCCTAATCCGAAAATGTGCGATCCGCCGCTCCAATCAATTGGCCGTCAAATTCACTTGTTTGGATGTCTGCTTCTTTTTATCTGCAAGTA
>NC_139636.1:15178441-15205941 GCF_964638095.1 Poromitra crassiceps | reverse complement strand
TTTTTGTTTATATCTTTCTTTTCTTTTTTCAGTTTGTTTGCTTTTTTACACTAGATTAGAACATAGGAAAAGTTGAATCATACACTAGAGACTGTATATTATATATCATGAGTAGGGCTGGGCGATATAGTTAAAAACAGGGGCGGACTGGGATCATAATTCAGGCCGGGCATTAGATACCAAGCAGGCCAGGGTGATATGGGCCAACGCGCGTGAAATTTGGGCCGTTTGAAGCCAGATTTGGGCCGTTTGAAGTCTAATTTTACAATGAGATGCACCCACTTTAACCCTGAAGTGTAATTATTACTTCAGACTAACTAATAAAGTAATAAAACCACTAGTAAACCAGTAGGCGGCGCCTGGTCTGCTGTTCAGTGAGTTGCCTGACTGCAAGCACCCAAATTTTTTTTTTTTTTTTTTTTTTTTTGCGATTATCGATTCTGGAATAAAAGATCGATCCAAAAAATCGTGACATTAAAAATCGCGATACTTAGGTGAATCGATTTTTTCCCCCACCCCTAATTGAAAGCCTGCTGGCAGGCTGCTTCACCACCGGAACTGTACGACCATGGACCGCAGGGCGCTAAGAAGAGTGAGGCGCACGCGGCCCAGCACGTAACAGGATGTGAGCTGCCAGAACTGCAGGAACTGTACAACCAGCGGTGCCTCAGGAGGTCCCTGAAGATCATCAAGGACACAAACCACCCCCACAACAGCCTGTTCTCCCTGTTACCCTCAGGGAGGAGATACAGGGTCCCAAAAGCACGAACAAATCGCTTGAGGGACAGTTTCTTCCCGCAGGCCACGAGACTCCTTAACATACACAAATAAACAATCATGTAGTAGCTGTACTGCAGCTGCTACCATTACGTATGTTTAATTATGTCTATGTTATTTGCAC
This sequence comes from Poromitra crassiceps, assembly GCF_964638095.1. Lineage (NCBI taxonomy): Eukaryota > Metazoa > Chordata > Actinopteri > Beryciformes > Melamphaidae > Poromitra > Poromitra crassiceps. Next base: position 15,205,040 of record NC_139636.1, on the reverse strand, counting down.
CTGTGCAAACAGAATGTTTAATTATGTTTAAATTATGTCTATGCTATGTGCAGTGAATGTCACTGTTTCTGGCTTGTTTTTATTGCTTTACTCATTGCTTGTTGTTTCTCTTGTTTTCCTGCACCTATGGCCTATGCCCTGTTATTTTGCACTATCTTGTAACGGAGTCTACAGCACAATAATTTCACACGTGATACTTGTACTACGGAGTGACAATAAAAATCTTGAATCTTGAATCTTCTTCCCCACGCCCACTTTCTCAGACCAGAAGGTCGGCAAGTTTTTTTTTTGTAAACAGTCGAGTGAGTGCTCTTCTTAAAAAGAGATTATCTTCGATGTCAGAACCAAGAGGGAGGACAGATGTCACTTCCGTGGAAGGTGCGTGGAAAATTGTTGATTTGAGTCCAGTCCACATCCTCTCCCGCCAAAATCACCTCGGTATTTTTTACATTATACCATCATTATACAGTATATCCAGTAATAGCAATAGTAATAATATGGGTATTCATGTAGTTTGCATCTCATTCACTACGTCACTCATTGTGTCAACTTGTGCGGATCGAAGGGGGCTTTCACCTAAACGCGAATATGTGCAACACTGCACCGAAGTAAAGTCAGCGATTATGCTTTTCAGGTACTTTTGGACTTAAATAAATATCACTATAAATTTGTAAATAAAATGGTCTTGGGCTTTTTCCGCACACACACAAATACCCCCCCCCCCAATACACACACTCAGAAATGACAAATAATAACAACTATAACTTAATATTTACATTATGAATATTATTTTAGCAAGCACGCAGCTGCAGCTCCTTTGGCTTTGTTGTGTGTATGCTCGATCCGTTTTGAGGGATGTGGGCGGGGACTGAAGGTCTCCTAAAACAGACAAGTCAACTTCAGCAGACAGCAGCAGATGACACAGACTAGTAAAGTTAAGTGTTAGGCCTAGTAGTCTGTCAACTGGACAATTCATCTTCAGGCCTGTGGGTAATCCAACGTTAACGTTAGCCACTTTATGTCCGTTTGCTAACGTTACAAAACAACAAGGTAAGCGACACTGTTTGTCAGGGGGGTTAACGCTAAGTTGTGGGTGGTTAAAAGTGAGTCAGCAACGAGCTTGCTGCTAGAGAGCCTCCAAATTGGCTGAAAAGTTCATCCCCACACGGATCACCCGAAACGTACACCCAGATAGACGAACAGATCATCAATAACGATCGATTAATCTATTAAACGTTTCAGAGTAACTTTTCTTGTCATAAACATGCATTTCTGTGTTTGTAGTCTCGTCAGATGTCTCGATCCAACTGAACGACGTGGCGCATGCGAGCAAAAACACAAGAGTCAAACAGGACAATCTAATCAAAACGGTAAATTTTCTGACTTCTAAAGTGACACGGAAACCGTTTTCAGGCGTAAAAAATAACTGTCAACAGTCAATTTCCTCGTCCAGACCACATGATGCTAAAATGAGCAAACTTGTCGATTTTGTTTGGTGTTTGGGTCTGACAACGGGCAGCAGTTCACAGCATCTCTGTCAGGCTACAGAGAGGGGTTAGCTCGGGCTCTGTCTGTTTATCTGTCTGCCCCACTGATGACATCATCAGTGATGTCATAAATTCACACACACACACACACACAATGCTATAGTTCAGTATGACATCACTGATGATGTCATCAGTGATGTCATACATAGGCATTGTGACATCACTGATGTCATCAGTGACACACACACACAAGAGCGACTGAGGGGGAGAGAGAATGAGGGAGAAAGAGGGAGACAAGAGCGACTGAGGGGGGGAGAAAGAGAGGGAGACATTGCAACAGCCGAGCTGCGGGCGAGGCCGCGAGCCCACGCAGCGGGCGAGCCCAGGAATCGAGCACACGTAGCGCACAAGATGCCTAGTCTTCTATCATCATCATCAGCATAATACTCTCTTACACCAAGTCATCCTTGCTTGATTCTCACATCCTGATTCACTTCCCAGGACAAATATATCAAGTCTCGCATGGTGCACAGAGGTTTTATTTTGCCACAGCATGAAAACTGTGAGAGCTGTTAGTGAAACCATTGGTAACATCTTTGTAAGATAAGATAGAATATCTGCATGGAGGTGGCAGGGTTTTATTGTTAGCTTTGTAAGAAAAGGGCTCTTGCACTACCTCAGTATTAACAATTTTGTATGAGCCATCAGTCCCCTTGTAGAAAGTGAATCGACTCCCATCTGGAGGGTTACCTCTTGTACTGTACACCTCTGACAAGAGGCAGTGAACAGGTCTGCCTTGTTTTGTGTTGTCAGGATCAGCACGCCCAAAGTAAAGTAGCCTTTATTTTCTTTACATAGTGATCTGCCTGTTCCAGTTCAACTCCAAACGGATGACAGTCACGTTTAGGATGTCTTTGCAAACTGAGCTTTGTTCCATGTGGAATAAGGCCTGTTTTCTAACCCAAAGACAGACAGGAATAAACACTAGATCACTTATTCCCAAAGTGGGGAACGTGGACCCCCAGTGGTACTCGCAGTTACAGTACGTTGGGGGTACGCAAAAATAAATAAATAATCATCAATAAAATCTGTAGTAGCCTCTGAGGTAGAGGGGGGACGGGACACAGCAGGATGTTGAATGTTTGAGGGGGTACAGGACTTTAAAAAGTTGGGGAACCACTGCACTAGATAATTTACACACATGACAAGCAAAAAAACTGGACAGTGAACATTTGGACATTTAAAACTAAAACATAGGCATGTGTCTGTAGTAGACAGCAGAATTGAAATGATTTATGGACTCAAAAGGAAGACTATTTCAGCCAGGCAATAGCATATCTGTTTTCCCCCTACAAACATACTGAAGCTGTTTTGCTGGCTCTTTTGCCAATTGTGTCACATACTGTTTTTCCCCACAGAGATGAGCCAAACGGAGCAGGCGCCTGAGGACGTCCCTGCATACCTCAAAGATGAGCCACCAGCTACAGGTACGTTTTTGTGGTGGAATGACAATAAAGCATGACTGATTTTCAGAGGTGGAAAGAGTACTGACAAATCCACTCAAGTACAAGTATTGTTACTTTAGTGAAAATTAACTCAAGTACAAGTACTAGTCCAGGAAAAACTCAAGTTATTTCAAAGTACTTGAAGACACTGGCAAGCAAAATGCACCAAAACCTTCCGACTGTGTAATTTAGGGTCTTATGTGACTAATTGTAAGCCTCAAAAAGTAGGAGACATTAGTTTCAACCTCCCTGTTTTCACTGCTTTTTGAGGCTGGGGTTGAAGTGGGCTGTACATAGGGCTCATTATCTCCCATTTTTGTGAGTCATAAAACAGCAAACAAATCATAAAGAAGCTCTCAGTTGTCTGTCAAGGCTGTTGTCTCTCTCTCTCTCTCGCGTTCCTTCAAAAATGTTTTATATTTTAATTATTTACCCTAATACATACACACATCCAGCACATGTTACCAGCGTTAGTTAAGCTGTTCCTGTCTTTGTCTGTCTTGTCTTGTCTTTCATACTGAACAGCTCAGCTCGTTCAGATGCGGCGAGGAATGCTCAGTTTGGCGATTCTCTCCTTTGTCAGACGAGCTAGAGCTGCTAGCAGCAGCAATATCACAATCAGATGAATCCATTTTGCTATGGCTATCAGCATTATCAAATGAAACTGAGATTTCTAAACTAATCTGACAATGAGGATCATTATAATTTGATCATCTACACCTGTCTAATTTTTTTTTTCAATTGGCCAGTTTTAGCATGATTTAATTGAATTGGCCACTGCACTAACGAGCCACCAGTTTGGGCGCCCTAAATGCAGAAGTGATTCTGGTCCTGCGAGCAGTCCCAATGCTACCGTGCTGTTTTCATAGAGACAGTCCGCATGTCTGGGAACGCCCATACAGGCTCTAGGAACGCCCTAAAATAGACGCTGGGTTAGCCTGGGGGCGGGGTCAGGGTGGGGTCAATCCCCCCGTTCTATCCATTCAGCAAAGTTAGAATTTAGCTGATAGCCCAGCCCAGGCAGACACGATCAGGGATTTAACCACCGCAGTAAACGCACATCTGAGCAGACGTCTTGTGTTCTGCTCTAGAACCCCCAAACATGTAGTTTAGAGCCGCAGCACTGTCTTTTGGTGAGTCAGCCCATGAGATATATCGGCGGTTTTACCCCACTCGCGCGCCAGCCGCTTAACATTTTGTGGGCGTTCCCAGACATGCTCTCTATAGTGTCTCTATAGTGCGATGTGCAAAACAAAAATCTGAATTTACTCATTTACTCAGTGTACATTCGCCATAGCCTGATGAAGACCCAGTGAGGTTGAAACGCGTTGCGTTTTCCTGCCCGTGTCACTTATTTTGTATGAAGTTGTACATTGTATGTAAACCTGAGGTTACCTGTGTACCAACACTTCTGGATTAAATTTCTCGTAAAAAAGTAACCAGTAAGCTCCTTTTTTCACTTTTGTATTCTCAGTGTACATTCAAAAGTACTCAAGTAGAATATCTATTATTAAAATTACTCAAGTAAGAGTAAAAGTATAGCATTATAAAAATGCTTAAAGGAGAATTTCGGTTTTTTACACCACGGTCCTCATTTCCAGCTTAAAATATTATGTTTTACTCACCGAAATAGTTTGGCTTCATTCGGATGCCCACGGAAGATTTTAGCTCCGAGTAGTCTCCTCAAACAGGCTATAACGAGAGCCTGCGGCAAGTGCGGGGCATGCTGCACACGCTCTCTAAATGACACTTTTTCTGTCAGATCACGGTTCATTATGGTTGTAAATATAATTATTTAGCTAATAGCTAGAAGCTAAGCTAACATCAACACAGCAGTCGGCGTTGATCTGCCCCGGATGGGGTTACAGTGCGTATCTTCCCCCTTCTGTGGTTCCTCTGAAGAAGTGTGGTTTCACAGGGGGAAGATGGGTCCATCCAGTCTGAAGTGCAATGAGATATTTTTTAGGTGCACACAAATATGCTCCAAAGTTAGCTATAGCAGGGGACATGGGATGGGAACCAGGTGAGGCTCGCTGGAAAATATGTATGGCTCAGCTGTGGAATAGGTTGCTTGATATGGAGGGAAACAGGCTAGCAAGAATGATTTTTATGTGGGATAAACAAATTAATGGCTGTTGGTCAAGAGATGTGCAAGCATTATTTTTTAGCTTTGGGTTTGGTGAGGCATTTTTCAATAACAGCAAAATCAACATTGCTATACTTAGAGAATCTTTGTTCACTCAGTATAAGGTGCGATGGGCTGAGGATATATGGACTAAACCAAAGCTACGTACGTTTCGTATGATTAAACATGATTTTGGTACTGAAAATTATGTTAATTATAATTTATCAAAAAAGCAGAGAGCTTTATGTGCCCAGCTGAGATCTGGTATTTTACCGCTTATGATCGAAACTGGACGGTATGTCAGATTGGAAGAAGAAGAGCGGGTGTGTCCAATGTGTTGTTTAAATGACATAGAAAATGAGTTTCATTTTGTTTTTTATTGTCCTTTTTACAGTGAACCACGCTATATTTTGTTCAGTAAGATAAAAACAGAGTTTGATTTTCTTAATAATGATGATGCATATAATTTGAGTTGGTTGTTTACATATGAAACTTTTGGACTGGCTTGTTATTTGGAAAAAGCCTGGGACATGAGAAAAAAAGCTCTTTATCAGGAAAAGGCAATGTAAGACAAGGAAAAGAAGAAAAAAAAAAAGTATGTATGTACAGTAAGTGTGTATATGTGTATGTATATGTCATGCATATGTGTATATATTATATACTTTATTTATTTTGTTTGTACAACCGGATGTTATGTTATGATTATGTTTATATATAATTTGGTGTCTTGTAATCCCATGTGGGATGGGCCAGAAATGGCATGACACAGAAATAAAAACTATCTATCTATCTATCTATCTGAACACGCTGCATCTCCTCAGGCCTTTCACATTGTTTCAGGAGAGTGTTTGTGTTCTTTAATCGCTCTATGCCTCGGCCGGTGATAGCCGTGGCTGGAGGCCTTATGTTTTCAGGTTGTCTGTCCATACGTACGTCCGTACCAGTCTGTCCGTACCAGTCTGTCCGTACGTACGTCTGTCCGTACGCACGTCTGTCTGTACGTACGTCTGTCCATACGTACGTCTGTACCAGTTTGTCCGTACCAGTCTGTCCGTACCAGTCTGTCCGTACGTACGTCTGTCCGTACCAGTCTGTCCGTACGCACGCACGTCTGTCCGTACCAGTCTGTCCGTACGCACGTCTGTCCGTACGTACGTCTGTCCGTACCAGTCTGTCCGTACGCACGTCTGTCCGTACGCACGTCTGTCCGTACGTACGTCTGTGGGTACCCCCAAACATTGCCTAAAGTGCCATAAGGTTGAATTGCCACACCACTGCGCCGTGGGCTTCAAGGTATGTAGTTGGAACTTGACTTGTTGGCGGAGGTATACAACCGCAATGCGGTAATTTATCTTTTTTGCTGTGATATGCTGACTTTATGTAGCTTTTGTTTCGCAGACAACCAGAAGGACCACCCACAGACACAGCCTGGCATGCTGGGCAGGTTAGCAGGGGGCTTGTTCAGTGTCACCAAGGGGGCCGTGGGAGCAACAGTGGGCGGTGTGACCTGGATAGGAGGAAAGGGCCTGGACCTCACCAAGATCGCCGTCACGACTGTAGCCGCCGTGCCCGCGATGGGAGTGGGACTGGTCAAAGGAGGAGTGTGCGCTGTAGCTGGAGGAGTGGCTGCTGTAGGATCTGCAGTGGCCTCCAAAGTTCCCATAGGAGGAGGAGGGGGGAAGAAGAAGGACAAATCTGACTGATGGAGGAGAGAGCACATTTCTGGCTTGTGGGACTCAGATTGGCTGTTTGTGTGTTGTTGTTTTTTACCATGTGGTTAACAGCAGTCTGAGCAGGAAAGGGGCCAGAGAGGACTCAAATGTTGTGTGTACACTTTTCGGTGAGGGGGTCTGTGCTTTACTTTCACAATCATACAATTTATGTGGTGAGGCCCCGTCAAGCAAGAACAAACCAAGACTTTCCATCTCAGACACCTAAGGGCAACAAACCAAATGATCATCACCGGTGCCTGAAATTCTTTGAATAAAATGGTCATTTTCATGAAAAGCCAGAGAACCATTTTTAACTGCAAGGTGGGATATTTGATCACACGTTAGCTTTAGTGCCAGAGGAGATCTACCCAGCAACATTACCAAAATATGGTATGTTTTTTCTTCGGGTAGGTAAACCTGAGCCTTACTTGCAAGACAATCAGTGATGGGTATAACAGAAAATAAAGGCCGATCCAGCGGTTTCCCACGGTCTTTCATGGGGATTGCAAAATACCGTGCCTCAAACATTCAAACACTTTCTATTATCCACCTATCTTTAGTCTTTAGTATCACCCTCATTCAGGATGCACAAATAGACCAGTGTTAATTCTGACCATAGATTGGATTTGAAAGGTACAAGCAAATTTAATAGCTAAAGCACTTGCTAAGTGTGGGTTATTCATAGTTAATTTGCCATGTACTGTAGGCTTTGGCAATTTGAATATTCTTTCCTACACCACTGAAAATAACTGCAACTTCCTGTCTGATAACATCGCCATGAATAGGGTAAAGGACTGTCATATGTTGCCCTCTGGTCAGGGGCGGACTGGGATCATAATTCAGGCCGGGCATTAGATACCAAGCAGGCCAGGCCGATAAGGGCCGACGCGCGTGCCGGCGTCCGAAGGGCGGCGGCGAAAAATTTGGGCCGTTTGAAGCCCAATTTGGGCCATTTGAAGCCAGATTTGGGCCGTTTGAAGCCCAATTTGGGCCGTTTGAAGCCAGATTTGGGTCGTTTGAAGCCCAATTTGGGCCGAGTCCAATTTTACAATGAGATACACCCACTTTAACCCTGAATAAAGTAATAAAACCACTAGTAAACCAGTAGGTGGCGCCTGGCCTGCTGTTCAGTGAGTGGCCTGACTGCAGGCACCAAAAAAAAAAAAAATTTTTTTTTTTTTTTTTCAGGCCAGGCCAGGCCACCAAGCATTTGCCCGACGTGCCCGATTATGCAGTCCGCGCCTGCCTCTGGTAGTTTTGTTCACAGCTCAGTGAGAAAATATGTCACCGTACAGGAGTTTATATCAACTTATTATTCTACACTGTATATTGTGTTAAACATGACAGGTTTTCCATCTCCATGTAAAACAATCTTCCATCGCATTAGATTAGGGTGCTAAAAGTGGGAGGTTTTATGCAGGGGTATCTGTCAGGCCACATCAGCATTATGGTTGCCCTCAAAGGGCCGGTTGTAAATGTAACACGATATAAATGTATCTATAGCCTACTTGTTATCATATTACATAATTGCCTCAGAGTCAATTATTATTGGTTTTTAGTAATAACTTAATAACTAGCTATGAAAGCAGAACGATATAGGAAAAATAATGGCAAACGGACACCTCGTAGCCTACAACTATTGGAACTAATTAGAATTAGAATTGTATTGTGCAAATAGTATTCTTTGCTGGCTCTCGCGGGCCACGTAAAATGAGGTGTCGGGTTGGATTTGGCCCTGGGGCCTGGAGTTTGACACACGTTTTACAGTATTTGTTTACAACTACGTTTATTTTTGACTACAGTTGATAGCCTCATCTATTTACAGTGTGTGTTCTTAAGTTCATTAAGCCATGTATTTATGAGAAACTATAGTTGTATTGATTGACTGACTCTAGCCTACCGTCATCAGATAATCAACCTTTTACAAGTTAATTACTAAAATGTCACTCCCCCAAAATAAAAAATAGAATGTCTCTGAGTAAAAGCGCTGAATTTGGACATTTAACATGTTTGATAATGGCATATGTCCCCTTCACTGTACCACAAATGCACCAAACCTCTACCTCAAAACAAAAGTAAATACTGAACCCAGATTGGCCAAACTTTATTCCTTACGAATCCTGTATTTTCGCTAATACTACTTTTTTAGATGATACATTCTGAATTTCACGAGTTCAATTCATGAACTCGTGTTAAGATACTTGATCCTGAGAACTGGAGGCTATCTGTTATTACATTGTTAAGCTGACAAAGTTTCCAAAAGTGCATTTGATAGAAAGGTCGTATCCCTTTTGTTAATTTAAACTTAGTTCAGTGTAAGATGCCATGCACTTCTTGTAGCGTATCACAGAACTAGGGTTCTAAAATGGTTGGGAGTTTGCTAATCAATGAGAATCTATTGAAACAGACAATATATTCCTACTGTACATTTTTGTGTTCCATAACTATAAATGGTCTTACAAATATATCATCCCAACATTTTTGCTCTCCCCAATTTATCAATGAATATTAAGACTGTTCTACATAGGTTCAGTTTCATAACCTGAACCCTCATCCACCTCCTCAATGAATCCTCAAAGTATTTTTGTGGAATCTTCTTTTATCCTCTCAACTTCAGCAGCTTTAGCTTGTATTAAATTCAGAGAATTCAGTTCTATTACAACCTGGACCTTATTTTCAGCTTGTTTTATGTCACCCTGGTCACCCAGAACAGAAGTTTCTGAAAATGATGCAGTACAACGGCCTGGAACAGAGGCCGTAGGTGTGTTAACCGTGCATTTACATCCTGTAAAATAGCTTATTTTCTGCCATGCAGTGGCTCATATCCATATATGATATAGTGGCATAAATGTGAGACACCTTATTTACCTCTCTCAGCCACATCTGTGTAACCAAGTCTCACAGTAGAGAGTTGAGAGTTCAGCTGCAGTGGATCAAGCCGCCATGTTTGGCTTGGAGTAAACAGCGTTGGATGGCTGATATTTACTTGATTTAGAGAATATGGACGACGCATTTGAATTCTATGGCCGCCTGTATTTATTTGAGCCGGATTAACGTTATATGGATTACAAACTGAAAAGTGAGGGCAACGGGACCTTCTATCTCTACCAATGTGACAGACAGCAGACAGAGACAAGGTGAACATATACTGCTGCAAAGTAAATACAGCCTTCATTTTCTCATTGTCTCTATGATATAATAAGGATATGAGCTGGTGTGTGGCAGAAAATAAGCTTTTTATCGGACTACGTACATGCACGGTTGCAGCATGCTCCTACGGCCTCTGTTCCAGGCCATTGCATGGCACGTTCTATCTGCAACATTTTCAGAGATTTCTGTTCTGGGTGACTATGTATAACATAAACTAAGCTGAACATAGAGTTCAGGTTCAAAAAAGGAATTGTCCTTTAAAATCACAAATAAATAAATAAAATAAAGATTTTCCATTGCTCTTCACCTTAGTCACTTCAGAGAGGCCAGTTTGAAACTCATGCTGCAGATGACAGGACACCAGTGAAATGGAAGTTAAGTTATTTCATACAATTACTCAGATGTAAAGCTATGAATCTACTTTCCCAGTTTAATTTAGCCTGCAGAGACCCAAACAAACACAGATCCTGTACAGGCCCATGGTGCGTTGCAACCGTGGGGGGTGTGTGTGTGGGGCAAGTCATCTCTCAGTCAAAACTAAGATGCTGCCCTCTAGAGGTCATGTGACGAAACACATCACCAGTAACTGCTAAGTGTTCTCCCCTCCCAGAGAATGACTCCCCTGACATTGCCTTCTGTGGCCCGCTGCAGCTACAGTACGCTGGCACCGTGGGGAAAAGTCTTTCACAATCACAGCACACCATAGCCAATTTGTTTGGATATCAATTTACTAGAATAATTTTGAGACCCATTACATTCTATACTATACTGTTCCCTAGTTCTGCCATATTTAAATTACTGCTCGGAGGTTTGGGGCAATACCTATAAATGTTCTTTAAATGCAATAACCATTCTACAAAAAAGAGCCATAAGAATTATCAATAATGCTGGATATAGGGATCATACAAACTCACTATTCATAAAGTCGAAAATAATCACATTTTTAGACATTGTGGAGTATAAAACAGCTCAAATAATGTATAAATCAAGAAATAATCAAGTACCAGGTAACATCCAAAAACTTTTTTTTGAGAGAGATGGGGGATATAATTTGAGGGGGAAGACCAATTTAAAAACACTGAGGGCACGAACAACAATGAAATCCTTTTGTATTTCAATCCGTGGGGTGAAGCTCTGGAACAGTATGGATGCTGAGCTCAAACAATGTTTAAGCGTGAACCATTTAAAAAAAATATATAAGGAACATTTATTTAAAAGGTACAAGTTGTGTATATGAAGCGATTAATAGCATGGTATGATTATTTATATTGTATATATATTATAATATGCACTATTAGTTAATTGTATTGTACATAATATTACTCTGTAAATACGCAAATTGGTATACATATTATTAATGGTATATTATATTTAATATATTATTAATAATTAATAATTTATTCACTAGAACTATAAATTATAATTATTATGCAAGGTATGAATATTTGTATATATATATATATATATATATAATTGTATATATGTGTGTATGAACATATATGGTTTATTGAGAATGTAAATAGTATAAAAGTGGAAGTCAATTGATTATGAATGTGAACTGTGGACTGGGGGTAGGACTAAATAAGTACAGTGTACTTCATCCTACTCCTTTTCGGACCTTGCTGTCACGTATTCTGATTATTATTATTATTATTTTTTTTTGTTTTGTTTTGTTTTCTTTTGTTTTCACTTATAAATATATATATTTTGTAACATTGATACTACTTGTGTATATATATATATTACTATTTCTTTTTTTTGAAAGTCCGAAATAAAGCTTTCATTCATTCATTCATTCATTCATTCTCTCTGCAAACCAACCTTTGGGTCTTTGATAGACATCACAAATACACATCGATTTCAGTACACCACTAATAACAGAACCATGTTGGAGGTTTAAAATCTTTTACTAAATGTTCTAAGTTAAACCGTTGAGCTCCAGACACAGGATTCTTTACTCTGAGTCAGCGGCAGGGCTGTTCATGATCAGCGGTCCATAGGAAACCACAGTCTTTGGATCACTGATCTCCTGTACCTCCTGTCCGCCCGTAGTCTCTCTCTCTGTAGACACATATGCAAACACAGTCAGATACGAGTACACAATCAGCGGGTGATTCTGCAAATTACAAATTAACCCCTTACTTTTTCTGAACAGACACTGCCGGCCGCATGCACTGCTGCTTCCCGCACACACAGTAGTGCTGCAGTGGATGTATATCTGTGCAGGGAAAACAGCGTTGGTAAAGACCGAGGCACTAGTTTAACGTCAATGGTTCCCACTGCTGCACCTAGTCATTACCTGCTGCGAGCCAACAACGGGTGTCGACACTTTTTCGTCTTCAACGGGTCTCAATCCTCTGGGATGTGCGGCTTTCTGTCCTGGGTCACTACCACCAGTTCCTGCATCCACAAAGGTAAACATCTGGAAGTAGAAACGGGCGAAGTGGCTTGCGCAGAGGGGAGGGGGGAAATCAGCCTGATTCACTGCAACAATGGCGCTCAGGTATTTGTCGTCCCTGTATGGACACCTGGAAGAAGAGCACATAAAGCATACATAATGACAAACTGAAACTTTTCAATTTTAGTTTACCTAATATTTTACCTCGATCCAACATCTGAGTATAGCTCTATTTGGGTTTAATGTGTATTTTTTCCCATTGGTTTTATTTTCTGATAGAAGACCTGATAAAGACTGACAGTAGAGCTATATGAGAATTCAACTTAAATTTTAAAGTTCCACAGAAGCAACTTTACTTAATTGTAGCAGATTTTAAAATGATTCATATTAATATTATAATATGATCTAATGTATTAATGTACATGATTAGTTGTTGTGTAATTTAAACTATAGTAAGAAGAAGAAGGATCGTTTGTTCAAGAAGGGTCCAGGTTTAGCCTGAAAAGGTGTGTTTTTAGTGTTGCCTTCGCCCCATTTAGCCCTGCCCCGATGGTCTCTTGGTGCTGCAGCTTGATTGGCTGTCTTGCTCTCTTTCCGTTTTGCATTGGTCTATTTTGAATATGGCCCCTCCTCTCGTCGTTCATCGTTGTCTGTGACGCCAGTAGATGCCAGTTATCCCAGCATGCTTTTTCAGTGATTCACAGCCCCTACACACCACAGCGATGGTATTCCGTCGCTTGAATTGGTCGATTTCAAATTGGCCCCTCCTCTTGTCGCTGTCATCCGCCACCAGGTATCCCAGCATGCTTTGCAAGGCGACCCAATACAAAATGAATGTGCAGCATGTGACTCCCAGCGTCTACACGTGCTGTGGTGTGTAGGGGCTGTGACAGCCCCTACACACCACAGTGAATTTTTTCATGTGAAGATGCTGTGAGTCGCTGCTGCCCATTCATTTTGGATTGGATACATTGCTCATCGCCTTGCAAAGCATACTGGGATACCTGGCGGCGGACGACAGCAACAAGAGGAGGGGCCAATTTGAAATCGACCAATTCAAGACGGAAAGACAGCAAGCGGCAGCACCAAGCGACCAGGTACGCGAATACATGTGAATACCGTCGCTGTGGTGTTTAGGGGCCGTGATTCTGCCATCCTGACAGAACCTGACCATAAATTACAGATAGGGAGGGTAGTCTGGGGCCGTTAGTGAGGCTTCGGGACCTGGGGGTGTGACCAATGTGCAATGGCAGGAACCGGATACGTGTGCACCAGGAAAATCTTCTGTGTAGCTAACGTCAGTTAGCTAGAGCCTGATAACAGGAGGTGACGAAAAAGTTACATAGTACATAAGACAAAACGTTGATGCAATATGGCATCGCCGCCACAGTCAGCCTCGACGCTGGAGGAGCAGGGGGCTGTTAACTTTGCGTCTGTGTTTCAACGGAGGAATGATAAAAATGTGGCACATATCCAGTTCACATATTCTGGTTCTAGGGCGGAAAGACGCCGAGAGGTGTAATTAAAAAATGATGGGGGCCAGCCTCAGGAAGAGCCTGGTGACGTGAGGTTAAGCGAGGGGGATTTTTCACACTAATAAGATTGACTTCTTTTATTGTAATAGGCCTATGCCATTTCAATATTTAAATCCTGTTTGCAGCTTGACACTGAAAGTAGCCAGAAGAGGGAATTAAGCGTTTTCATTGTTCAGTATCTCCAGTGAGCAGACATGCTTTGACCAAAACGTTGACCAAACATTGACCAAAACATTGACCAAAACGTAACATGCTTTAATAGGCTTCATCGGACAGTACAATTTGGTATTTTAGTTACCCCCCAATCAGAAGGTCCCACTGTGGTGTGGAGTGAGGGACGGGCCCAATGGTTGCCCAGCAGCGGCCCAGAAGCAGGTGGAGATCTGGATCTGTTCTGCCCATGAGCTGAACCTCCACATACACCCGGTCCCTCAGGATCTTGGCAACGGGATAGTCTGCATCCGTGTAGACGCTGGTATAGGCCGCATCCACTGTGACAGGAGAAATAGTTAATATTATAGTCAACATTATGAAATGACATGCAAGCACTGGAGCACGACCAGACCGACCCACACTTACCTTCATTACAACCCTTTGCAAGGCATACCCCATTGGCCAATCTCAGCTCGACTCGCAGGGGACCGGTGTCAACAATGAGTATGTTATTGTCTCGTCTTATTACCTCCACTTTGACAAATGCCACACCGAGGCCAATGTAATGGCCCTCGAAGATCAATCTGAAAACAGAGAAGTGTGGCGTGAGGTTCCTTCGTCAGCGTCATTATTAGCTGCACGCAGCTAACGTTCACCACGCTTTAGCTGCCACATTTTATGCCCCAAGAGGCTGAAATTTGGCATGGAGGTCAAGCATGTGTGTGTGTGTGTGTGTGTGTGTGTGTGTGTGTGTGTGTGTGTGTGAACTGTGAAGGTATGTGTTGTGTTCATGCCAATTGGATAAAAGGGGGCGGTCGAAATGCAGGGTGGCAGAGGCAGGGTAGGGTGGCCTGCCCCTGCCTTTTGGAAATCTGCATATGTGGTCACAGCTATTGCAAATTCGCCCTTGTTTTGACATTGAAACAGTCTGAATGAAGGATCACTTACTCAAAGATGCTGTCCCTTGTGATTCTACCGAGGGGCCCGACTAACACTTCATACGTGGCTGACATCCTGTTTGTATAGATTATAGTACCAGGTCCTTCCTGCAAAAGGCAACATGCCATTGAGTCATCATTTTTAAGAGTCATTTCTATTCCTGTGAAAATGGAGAAAAATCCAAGTCTCTACATCCGTCTAAACATGGCTTGATACAACTGAAAATAGTTCACTTTACTAATGCTAGATTGGAAAGGATCTATCCAAGCACTGATCCATCATGCCCCCAATGTAGAGGCCAGCAAGCGGACCTAATGCACATGTTCTGGCTGCGTCCGAATCTTTCCACCTTCTGGATAAGTATTATTCAAGGCTTTGAGTCAGATGTTTGAAACTCAAATTGACCCTGACCTAATCCGTGCCTCCTTAATCTGTGCCCTCTTTGGGTTAACTCCAAGTGAGTCCCGTGCCTCCTTACCACATAAAGCCTACCTGGTCATAGCTTTCACCACGCTCCTTGCGAGACGTTTGATTCTTTTAAAGTGGAAACACCGCACTCTTCCATCCTTCCCTCACTGGGTCAGAGATACCATGTATTTCTTAAAGCTAGAAAAAATTAAATATACGATCAGAGGCTCCACTCAAACCTATGGAGCCCCTTCCTAAAATTGTACGACTCTTTGCAGGAACCCCTAGATGAAGAGTAAGTCTAGAATAGGGAATAGGGAATCCTGTTACAGTAGTGAGCATTCTTCCATAACCCCCCCCTTTCCCCCCTTTCTTTCTTTTTCTTTCTTTCTTTCTTTCTTTCTTTCTTTCTTTCTTTCTTTCTTTCTTTCTTTCTTTCTTTCTTTCTTTCTTTCAGTACAAGTGTCTTTCCTTCGTCTACATGTACTTTGGAACCTGTAATCCTATGGGTGGGGTGGTAGGGAACAGGGAATTAAATGTATACCTTTCCCTATGCATCTCCAACACAAGAAGACATTAACCTTTCCCTATGTGATGTTTAATACTTTGTTGTATTTGAAAGAAGAACAAGTTTTGTACTCTATTCCCCAAGTGGGATGAAAACATGGAAAATCAATATTTACAAAAAAAAAGAAAAAGAAAAGTCTTACCAGAACAACGGAGCCACAGGCGGTAACAGGGAACTGGTAGATAACGAAGGCTGAATTAGAGTCAATAGGAGTGCAGCCTGTACCATCTTCATTCAGTCTGATTGACAATATGTCAAGGTCGGGCACGGTGGCATCTTTGGCCACCACCACAATGAAGTAGGCATCACTGGTAACCTGGACAGTCACTGGGAGCAAAAGAAAACAGGCATTGATAGGTTGAAAAGCTAATATTGTTCCTCAAAGTAAAAATCAAATCAAAATTACTCTATAGCCTACTTGTAATTATCAATGATGAATTTCATCAAAAAAAGTTTAACAAAGTTTAAGAAACCCATTACTGAAGATATCGATTTCATACATCTTTGTGCTTAAGGACGGTGACATCTTGGCCTCATCAGTTACTAGAGTACTATGAGCATGTTAAGGACAGAAAATAGTGGAAAGTTCCCCAAAGTAGTTTTGATGTAGCCTACCGGTATCTGTAGCTATAACATAACTCACATATTTATCAAACACATGCAGTAAGTTTGTTTTGAAGAAAAATATCTTGTTTAAAGTCTTGTGATCCATCCAAAGGTTTTTGTTTAATTTTCTTACTTCAAGTCAGCCTTAATTTTTAATGATGAAATTACAGTGGCGTACGTGGACAACTGACAACTTTAAAGATCGATAATTCAAAGATAAAACACTTAATAACTTGACATGTATTTATACTTGAAAAAGAAAATCATAGCAAATACTTCAATACTGAAAGAAAATAATAAAAAGATGGCAGAGGAATGTGTCTTGTACCAGAGTCTTATCCTGTCAAGATAATTCTGCTTTTATCAATCAAAACAATCAGAGATCCCAGCTGCTGGAACAAGTTACCACAAGTTATCTTCTTTTAAAAGTAAGGAACTTTTGATTATAGCCTGTATATTGGATTGTTATATTATTGTTACAACTTTAACACTCAATGCGTGTTGTTATCTTTGTTTTTATTCATACTTCATATTTGATTACTCTTATTGCAGTATTGTTCTATTATTTTTTGTTATTCATCTTCAGTTGTTTTTTATTGCTATTTTACTTATTATTACTATTGATTTTTCATTTTATGTGCACAATCAATTGCTTGTGCATGAAATGTGCTATATAAATAATGTTTGAGTTGACAGTAACTTTATATCCAGTTAATTATTTAAGTTAAGTTAATTTTCTATTTAAAGAGCAACAGTAGCCTCATCAAATGCTCACCCATCTTCCCATAGAAGCACTGGCGACCATCGAAGCAGCAGTTTATGCTCCCGCATGTGACAGCATCGATACCAGGCAATCCACAATCGATCCTCACGCTCGCTGGTACGTCACAGATGAGAGGGTCATGTATGGGCGGTGATGTATGGGGGGCGAGATGGGTGGAAGTCTGAGGAGCAGCTACAGGGAACTTAACTGACGCCTGAGGTTCAGATATAACCGGGCGAGGCTTCAGAGGCCGGATCACGGCAGCATGCTGAGGAGTCTGACGGACCTTCGTTGGTGGTCGAGGCTTGCCAGGCTTGACAGGTTCAGGATCCTGGTTCCACAAACGAGCTTCAACCAAAGTCCCAGCCAAGAACCCTAGCAGTGCTAGGGTCATAAAACAGGTGGAACTCCAGTGTTTTGCCATAGCCTCAGAGCGATCTGACCAGGGAAGTCCACAAGAACCACTGGTGTGTGTTGTCACTTTTATATGTGGTTATAGACTTGATCTTTTGAAAACCCCACCTCCAAGGTGAAGTACCTCTTCCAATCACACCTGTCTATCATTCAAATAGCCACTCAAAACCATTGGGGGCGTATCCTGTGAAGTTTTATACAGTCTTCAGTTGGACAATTTGATTGATTTTGGCAACTTATACCAAGATCAGTTTTACAGGTGGGACAAGGGGATGAGAATGACGTGTCCTATCAGATAGATCAGCTCAATGGGGTGGTTGCTGGTTTGACAAATTCAACATTTGGGTCACAAAAACCTTTACAAGGGGCTTTGTGACCTTATTTGTCACCAAATGTTTATTTTGGGAGGGCACAGTGTACAGGACTTCTCTGACATGGTTTAGTTTGTACTTTGTTTTGCGCGTATAACTAAACAGTCAAAGGTTCAGGTGACACTTAGGCCTGCAGACAAGCAAGAAGACACATGACATTTTACCTTTCCCTATGTATCTACAACACAAGAAGACATTTGAGCTTTCCTTATGCATCTGCAACCCAACACACACGCGCGCGCGCACACGCACACGCACACACACACACACACACACACACACACACACACACACACACACACACACACACACACACACACACACACACACACACATTCTTTACCTTAGGTCTAATTCAATTTTTCTTCTAATTTATTCCTGTTTTACCTCATTGATTGATCTTTCCCATTTGTCAGTCCTTTATCTCTCTTGAATCAAGAGTCTTGATTGCAAAGCACTTTGTACTTTGTTTCGTAAAGTGATGTAGCCTATCTTATCACCATACCTCAGTTTTCCTGGGACATGCTAGTATACGCATTTTCTCAGGAAATCGACTTTTCTAGTAGTCTAGCCAAATCAGAATCAGCATCAGAAAACACGAGATTGGCATACACTTCCCACAATTCCAATCGGTCTAATCCGTGAATCCAGTGCGGTCGCTGCTTCGCAGCAGAGGAGAAACAGAAGCGCTGCGAGACTCGAGAGAGAGAGAGAGAGAGACAGAGAGAGAGAGAGAGAGAGAGAGAGAGACAGAGAGAGAGACAGAGACAGAGACAGAGAGAGAGGCAGATATGTCTCTGTCCGCCGCCGACAGCACAGACACAACAACCAGCCGGAGGAGAAGGCCGGCTGCCGACACTCAAGGTGAGCAGAAGTCGTGCTAAAGACGGACACTTTTTTATGTGACGAGCCGAGTCGACCATGTTGTTTCAGCGCTATAAATAAACACTCCATCTTGCAGCGTGCTATCCTGTAACAACAACTAGGCTGTACCATTCTGACAATGTAATATTCTGTAACAACTAGCTGTAACACCATCATCAGCATGCAACCAGTTGCGCTGTCATGTCAGTCACTCACGTGGTGCCAGGTGACAGAATAAGATTGTGTGTGTGTGTGTGTGTGTGTGTGTGTGTGTGTGTGTGTGTGTGTGTGTGTGTGTGTGTGTGTGTGTCAGTGTCTGTGTGTATGTGTGTGCGCGCGCGTGCGAGCGAGCGCGTGTGAGTGTATGAGACACACACACACACATATGAGGACACACACACACACACACACACACACACACACACACACACACACACACACACACACACACACACAGTAGCAACAATGACAGCTAAAAATGCATGATCACCAATACCATTTTTTTATTTTTATTTTTTTATTATTAATTTAGCTCTGGTAACTTGATTGGCATTGTAGGCTATTAATTTGATGGTTAGGTTCATCTAGGCTAGATGGGTTTAACTTGACAACATACACATTCTAAATTGCACCTATAAGGGATCAGCCAATCACCAGCATTTTGGTGAATGAATGAATTGATCAATTAAACAAACAGTGTCACTGGGTGGAAACGGGGAACTTTATAATGGGACCATGTGGAGCCAGCCTTGAGTGTCTCACTCTAGCCGGCAGTGCTGTTTATCAAAACCACTTCATTTTAAAAACTGCGACAGTTCACACAAATTTAACACGACATATATATTGTCATTATATCAGACTCTTGAGCTAATTCTGCTCTCACTCAGAATGTAAAAAATATCAGCGATGTGATGAATAGTTTTTGAAATATTAATGTTTATTTGGCACAACTCATAACTGCTGCGTGGTTCCGCATTTCTGGGTGGTTGTGATGTCACGCTGATTCGTCCTATAGCTTACTTCCTGTTGCAGTGTTTTCTAATAGTTGACAGGAAATAAGCTAGCTAGAAATAACCCATACTGTAGGTTTCAAACTTTTCCCTAAGCAACACAATTCTGTGAAAATATCTATATGTTTGTAGGTACTGTCACGTGGTCAAGTTTGGTTCCTATAGATAATATTCTTAGTAATAAACAAAAGACGATATTTGACACATTCCCTTGTTAAGTGTGAGACAACGAGAAATAGAAGGTGAGAAATATAACTGGGTTCAATTCCCGGTAAGAGCCAAAAAAGTCCCTTTCCTCCCTTTATTTATTTATTTATTTATTTATTTTAAGTAGGAGTTAAAAGAGCCACAACTACCCATGAAGGAGCCAGCCACATGTGGCTGTAGAGCCTCGGGTTGAGTATCACTGATCTAGGGCGTCCTCTACCATTTGCTAAATTGCAGTCATGCCTCTAGTTTATCTGATGAACAAATCCAGCTTTTGTCTGTCTGTATTTGGCGGTAATTAATCAGTAATTAGAGACAGCGACTCAGATTCTAGACAGCACAGTCAGCAAACATGTGACCAACAACACAACACAGGTTGATGCATGGATCAGTCACAGCTCCTGCCTTGTTCTTCTCCTCAAGGCAAAGATGTGTTTATATATAACCATGAGAAAATTGACTGGATGTCTTGTTTTCTAGAAATGTAATGAACTGTGTGTAGAATGCTGTGTGGCTGAAAATAAAACCCAACTGCCCTAGTGACAATTCATCGTAAAGAGAAACAATACACTATTGCATTGAGCAACTCCCTAAAAAAAAACACGTTTTGCCACTAAACCTGTGATTTTGATGCATCATTCATTTGCTGATAACATACAAACATTCTTGTACATTGACTGCTATACCAAAATATGACTCACAAGCATGCATGCATGTACTATTGTAAAATCCATCATTACGCTATGCTAGCCTAGCAGCTCGAATAACCACAGAACCCACATTTTCAGTACTACACAATAATAAAGAAATGACACAATGCCCTCCTGGTACTTTTCATTTTAAGAACTGTGTGGAGTGGAGTGACTGTAATAACTCTAGATTCTGCAACATGCCAAGCCACATTTCTGCTAGTTACATGTACTCTCGGCTTCCATATACATATACTGTATATACCTAAATATATATATACACACAGTATATATACATACAGTATATATATACTGTGTATATATATATACTGTGTATATATATATATATATATATATATATATATATATATATATATATATATATATAATGTCTTCTTGCTTGCTGTACTGCTGCTACAGATCCTCCAGGGCAGCAGGATCCTCCAGCAGCTCTGATCTGTGACCCCATGTATGGAGGTCAACAGCAGCTGAATTCAACAGACACCCGCGCTCCTTCACCACCATACCACTCCTTGCTCCCTGTACTATCCACAGCTAAATGCACATCAACACACCCATGTGAGTACAGGGCCTCATTCTCCTTTAGATTCCTCACAGGATATTGTATTTTTTCCCCTGATCGCTCCCTTTCGATTTTAGGTCAAAGCCATCATGCCTGTGAGGAAAGTTGGGAGGAAATTGGCAAAACCACCATCAGAGCAGAGAACGAAGTGGAAGCCAACAAACTAGTCAACAACTACAGGGTAAGAATTTGAACCACCTCAGATGAAGAGTGGTTTGAATAATAGACAGAAAAGCTGACACTACAGTTCAGTCCCTCAGTTGTTTCAATTATTGTGTGTGTGTGTGTGTGTGTGTGTGTGTGTGTGTGTGTGTGTGTGTGTGTGTGTGTCAGTTTGGTTTCAGAAAATGGAAGAGCCATGTGACGGAGCGTCCGTTTGAAGTCCGGTCGGACGTTGTGAAGGAGCTCTACTCCGAACTGAATGTCGTTAAACCACAAACAGGTCCAGGTGTGGCTTAGTGTGTTTGTGTAGCGTGTGAGGTTTGTGTAAAGTGATGTAGAGTTGAAGATAACTTTATCGGATCTCTGGATACTCCCATATGCTCCATCGCTAATCATGTCTCTTGCTTGTCTTCCTGGTGTCAGGCCGTCTCATCACATGTGGAAATATAGTGTATGTGTTTCTCTTCGGCTGGTGGCTCTCTCTGGTGTATCTCCTGGTCAGCGTACTGATGTTCATCACTGTGATTGGGGCACCGTATGGTATGTGGTATGACAGCTTCTGGCTTCAATCAATCATCACAGTGTTGGATCACAATTCACACGATCAACTATTACATCTTTATCGGGGCGTCTGGGTGTAGTGTGTAGAGGTAAATACTAAAAAGCACTCGTCTACCACCGCGGAGACCTGGGTTCAATTCCCAGCAGCAGTACTTCTGGCTTACAGACAAAATCGGCTGTGTCTGTGGGTGGGAACCTGGTGGGGTATGAGTCCTGGTCGGTCGCTGCACTAGCGCCTCCTCTGGTTGGTCAGGGTGCCTGTTCGGGGGGAGGCGAACTGGGGGGAGAGCGTGATCCTCCCACGCTCTACGTCCTGCCGGTGAAACTCGCCGCTGTCAGATGAAAAGAAGCGGCTGACGACTGTACATGTATCGGAGGGAGCATGTGCTAGTCTACGGCTCTCCCCAGATCGGCAGAGGGGTGGAGCAATGAAGGGGAATTGGCCAAGTACAAATAGGGGTGAAAATGGGAGAGGGTGTGGGCGGGACTTCATAAAAAAACAACTATTGCTATCATCATTAAATATTGCACTCGTCCTTTTTCTCTTCCTTCTCTCTCTTCAGGTAAGCTTTGCTGCCAGTTGTCATGGTACTTTCTGTGGCCGTTCGGCACATCGATCCAGGAGGTACGGGACTGTTTGGATCTGGGTTCAGTAGCTCATGTTTGCGCCATTCCTCCCCCTTCTCTCTTTTCCTATTTCTGCTAAGGGAAACTAGGTAGATGCACAATGTCTCTGATTTCCTCATAGTCTCTCAGTATCGTGTGGCTGTGAAAGCAGAAGTCTCGCTTTGTCTGAACACCACAAGCTGCAACAATGACGGTCATTTACAACAGACGGACACAGAATCTCCCCCCAGCAAGCAGCTGCTTACTGTAATACATATCAAAGGTGCAATTGACATTTTGAATAGATCTGAACAAAGTTCAATCCAAATTCTTCAGCTCAATGAAATGTAACTAACCGAGAATCAAGTTATCCAAGTCAGCCCCTGTAAGATTGCTTTTAGTAGAATGCATTCATCGATATAGATGACATGGTGGTCCATGATCGGGGAGGTGAGTCTCTATTCAGAATCAGAATCAGAATCACTTTTATTGCCACAGTATGCAAGTTACATACGAGGAATTTGTCTTAGTGTCTGTATGCAGCGTAGCGGTTACATCAATATACAGGGATAAGAAGTAGGAAGATAACTAACGGCAATCGCAAGGTTGCAAATGCAATCAAATCGAATCAAATCGAGTCAATATATACAATATGTACATGAGTGGTGAAGTGTTCTGTGGATGATAAATATGAATTTACGTTGGATTTACATGAGATTTACAGACTGAGTTAAATATACGTTAAATAGGCAGTGGATTTACATGAATTTACAGTCAGACTTACAGTAGATAAGATTCATGGGGGCTGATTTTTGGGCAGGTGGTTTGTGTATGTTACAGACTACCTAGACTCAGCCCTCAGTCTTAATCCGTTTCACTCCTGTAAGACTGAGAATATTACTATTTAAATCTTTGCATAACGTTAGGTGGCGCTGTTGGAAGCCTTGCATCGGAGAACCAATCATGAGTGCTGTGGGCGGGCCTGCTTTCTGGGGGCAGTTCTCATGCAGAACCGGTGTCTCGCAAAACATAGTCGCATTTGCGGAGAAACATATTAATCACTTAGAAACAAACATAACCTGTTAACACATTGAGTGCCACAGCGCTTCAGTAAAATTGTCTGGAGCCTGTGCCAGATTCACTTCCATTCAGTTGAAAACAGCTATAGAATTTTTTCTATTAGGGCTATATGGACAGGGCTGGACTCTAATGAAACATTGGACACTCCTGCTTCTTTCAAAGAAGAAATTTGGTTTCTAGACAGTTCCATTATGAAATGACAGCCTCTGAAAGAAGAGCACTTTCAAGGGTTTTCTGCTGTCTTTTTTTACTTTTCAAGATAAAGTCACTTTTATGAATACTTTTTGCACTCTAATTTCAAGCACATTCACTGACTCTAGCTAATATTTTCTGATGTAGTGACGTGGTGTAGTTCTGTGCAGCCTGCGTGCCCCACCCCCCTCTCCCCCCCTGAGCTGCAAACTCCTCCCCACACGCACACAGTCTATTTTCGCAGCCTCCGTTTTTGCGCCGGGCGGCTGACGGCGGCTCCCAGGCGGATCCCAGCGCGACAAGGAAATGCCAAACGGGACTGCAGGAAAAGGTTTGGCCGTTCGGCGTCGGGTGCTGCCTTTCTGGCGGGTAATCGTGTGGAGAAACTATATGCAGACAGATAGACAGAGGCAGAGGAGCTCAGTTGTGGGCGCGGATCGCAGCCAACTGTCAGCTGCAGACAGAGCAATCTATATGGCTCTGGCTGCAGCATGCATCGGTTTCTCTTTGATCACGGCTTTCTCCTGCACAAAGTAAAGGATCTGAGCGCCAAGGTTTTAGGGTGGCGCAGCTGCGGTGTAGATTTTTAAGGTAGCGCCGTGTGATCCCTTGAAGGGATTCATGCTCACTGGCTGGGTACGACCTTAAACAGCAGAATTATGGAATAATATGAATTATGATATTGGGACGTCCACAGACGTCCTTGGCACTGAACGTTACTTTTTTTTAGGACGTCCACAGACGTCCTTGGCACTCAATGTGTTAATAGGACATGTTTCATCCGGCCCCGGCGGCTAGAGGTCTTTCCCCCAGCGATAAACCCGACTCCCGAGGCTAATGTTACAGAGCCTGCTGATGACTTCACAGTAGCAAGCGGACCACTTCCGGGTAGGAAGAATTATTGTAAAATAAACCACAGCTATAAATTTTGTTTGGAGCATATCAGCTTCATGCTCTGTGTTAGGACTATGATAAATGGCATTGCCGCTACCAAATAAAATTCTAATAATAAATGTAGGCGTGTCTGCTGCCGGCGGTTTTCGCCGGGCTCGGCGACACAGTTTCTGACAGTGAAATTCCCAGACGTTTGGTGGCCGAGACTACAGACTACCACAATCTGCCAGAGATTTGTCAATGTTGCTCCAATTCCTTGGTACCTGATATAAAACTAATAGGTTACTTAATGCCCATTTAAAGCTGGTGTTTGTTTCTCCAGATAGGAAACACGGGGAGGAGGTGCTGTGCGAGATTCCCCAACTGTGATTGCACCATAGACAGTGTGGAAGATGCCTCTCCGATTCTGCTGCCTTCGCCCACAGAGGTGCCACTACCGGAGATGCCAGATGTTTCTCCACGCACGCCGTACTGGGTAAGTGTCACCAAGACCTTGCCAAGACATGACAATGGTTTTGATATCTAGAAATATAGAGAATAGCCAAGCCGCTCTATATACAGCTCTGGGGAAAATTAAGACCACCCCATATTTTTTGAATATCTGTATTTTTATATGGCGGCGGCTTCCAAGCCTTAACCTGACGCATCCAGATGGTTGGTTTTCACATAACCATCGGGGAAGGAACGAGTCATCAGGAAACCGTTTCATAGGGCAGGCTATCATGGGCTCGCTCTCACTGGCATCACACCAAGGCGCGCCCGAAGATGCCTCATGGGACATTGATTGGTGCGAACCACCGGTGGTTCGGATTCAAGGTGGATTTGTCGTGTGATAGTGATCTCATGATCTCGTGGTCCCGCGCAAATCCAGCTGCCTCGCAAGGTTACCCAAACCTCACTTTGGGACAACCAGCCGCATGTGTTTGCTAAATTCCACCACCAGCACACCTGATTCAGCTTAATTACCTGATTCAGCTTAATGAGATATTGATTAGTTGTTGATTGGGCATGCCCAGATGCACCAAAGCTGTGATAAAGAATTGGGGTTGCTCCACCAAATATTGATTGTTGAGCCCTTCTTCAACAGGCATGTCCAAAGTCCGGCCCGGGGGCCAATTGCGGCCCGTGGACCAATTTGAAGCGTCCCTCGGCTTGTCTCTCAAAATAGACTATAATGTGGCCCTCCACACAGTATTGGTTAACCAAGCAAGTTCACTTTGCATGTTTCTTCATTCACCTAACGATGACAGCACTATCATACAGTTTGTAGACAAGCACCAAGTAGGAACTACGCAGATGGAAGTCATGTTTTCAGATGGTAAACAAAATCCTTAGAGTACAATTGTATTGTATGTGATTTGTTTGGATGCCCCTGTTCTTAAAGGAACACTTCATAATTTTTAACCTTATCTCCATATATTGGTCCTCACACCAGTACACTCTGTGTCCCGGATACGGGCTGTGGGAAGTCCCAAAATTCACTACAAACTACTGCTCTCTTCGTGGATTAGAGTGGTTGTAGTCTCTATGAGTTGGAAATCCCTTCCGATGATATCGTACATTTTGGGACTTTCCACACCCCTTCTCCGAGACACCCCTTCACATGGTGCTGTCACA
>NC_139636.1:15118441-15173441 GCF_964638095.1 Poromitra crassiceps | reverse complement strand
TGTGCTGACCTTGCTACCGAACACATCCAGCCCATACTGAGCCAGCCCAGTATCTCTCAGGTCAGGACAATGGTTTCATCACATTCAGACACATTTAATTTCCCTGCGGCCCACTTAAAGGGATACTCTGCCGGTTTTCAATGCTGATTCATTTTGCACATAATCTCACACATGTCCGAAAACAGTTGTAAACAGTTTTGCAGTCATTCCTTTAGTTTGACAGTTATTGAGCATTGACTAGAGTTGAAGTTGTGGACCAGTGATGTCAGTCATGAACAAATGCCATCACTGGTCCACAGCTTAACTCAAATCAACTCTCAATAACTGTAAAACTAAATGAATGACGGGCGTCCGGGTAGTGTAGTGGTAGATTCCCTGCCTACCAACACGAGGGTTGCAGGTTCGTGCCCCTGTGTTACCTCCGGCTTGGTCAGGCATCCATACAGGCACGATTGGCTGTGTCTGCGGGTATCATGTGTCCTGGTCGCTGCACTAGCGCCTCCTCTGGTCGGTTGGGGCCCCCGACCAGGCGGAAGGGAACTGGTTGGAATGGCGTGATCCTCCCACGAAATTCCCTGCTGTCAGGTGAAAAGAAGTGGCTGGCAACTGCGAATGTGTCGGAGGAAGCATGGTGCTAGTCTACGGCTCTCCCCAGATTGGCAGAGGGTGGAGCAGCGACCGGGGCAGCAGGGAAAATTTGGGAAAAATCTGAAATAATAATAATAATAAAAAAATAATGACTGCAAAACTATTTACAGTTTTCGGACTTTGAGATTATGTGCAAAATAAATCAGCATTTAAAATCTGCGGCGTGTCCCTGTAATCTTTTTCTTTCTGTCTCCAGTATTTCATAGGGGTAACAGTTATCGCCATGGTCCCCGAGATCCCCGAGATTGTTAATGGGATCCAGTTTGCCCTCCAGAACAACATCAGTCTTAGGTAGGCCAAGCCTGATGAGAGAATGACACTGTATGAAAGTAGTTTCTGTATCTAAATGATCTTCTTTCATTTTCCAGCCTGGAGGTGGGAAGCTGTATTGCTGTGCAGGTTTGCATGCTACAGATTCCTCTACTCGTCTTATTTAACGCTTTCTATGTAAGAAACCCTCCTCTATTTGATCATATATGTTGACAAAAATCCGCTGCTCGTTGCTGTTTATATCTTCCTGAAATCAAATACTATTCCTGCTTTGTGTAGGATGTGGGCTTTGTGCTCTTATTCAGTGACTTGCACCTATGGGCCAGTATCTTCAGCGTGATTGTCGTCAACTACATCTTCATGGATGGCAAGTCTGACTATTTTCAGGGTAAGTTTTGATGCAGCATAATATAAGAAGTGGCTGATGCATTAAGACCTTTATTGGATAAGGAACAACTTTATTACCATGGCCCATGTGCATTTACATGTACCAGGACTTCGCCCTGGTTGTCAGCAACAGTCAACAGATTAGGTGGTAACAATAGCCAGAGAATCAGTGCTTATTGTTAGTAACAATGTTGCATGTACTTTCTAGTGCTGTCCCGAATTGATTTCAAATTCGAATATTCTATTGAGGTTTTCCATGAACATTCGAATGTCTGCCATGATGTCATGACATCCCCCCAAATTGCTTTATTTTAATAAAGGGATTCATCTGAATAAATGAGTCTTTTTAGTATTTAAAAAAAATGAATATAATATACTTTCTTTAATGAATATAAGGCAGTAAAAATTGCACACAGTATAGATAGTGCAAATCTTATACTAATTGACTTAAGTATTGCATAACCACTACTGGATTGTTAATGGATTAAAGCTACATGTAATCCTGTAAACAGTCAATGGATTAATTCCTTATACATCCATAAATAAATCAGCCGGAGGGACATGAGGAGTGATGATTGATTGGGGTTTAGGGTCATACTAGCATCAATAAAAAAATAAATAACAAAAAAAGGGGGGAAAATAATAGAATATATATATATTTTTTTAATGTCAGCATTATGAACAAATGTCAAATATTTGAATACAGCCCTAGTATTCACCATGTGCATCTTCCAGAAACTCACATCACTTGTGATCGCATGTTTTGCTGACCCCTTGTGGGGGGGAAAAGCTGTGAGAAAATTAATGAGCGAGAAACTTAAAGGAACACTGCCCATTTTCAACCAGCTTTGTATCATTAGAACATCAGTAGTATATCAGAAAACTGTAAACTGTTTTGAAGTCTGTCATTTGATTTGACAGTTATTGTGTGGTAAAGTGTGGACCAGTGACATCACTGGTCCACACTAACTCAAATTAATAACTCATTAACTCAAATCAACTCTCAATAACTGTCAAACTAGATGAATGATGAATAGTTTGACAGTTATTGAGAGTTGATTTGAGTTAATGAGTTATTAATTTGAGTTAGTGTGGACCAGTGATGTCACTGGTCCACACGTTAACACTCAATAACTGTCAAATTAAATGACAGACTTCAAAACCGTTTACAGTTTTCTGATACACTACTATGTTCTAATGATACAAAGCTGGTTGAAAATGGGCGGAGTGTTCCTTTAAGCCATCGTTTTAGACACACTTTGAGAGAACATCTCAGAACAATAGAGGCCGTCATATTCTCGCTTACCCAGTCAAATCGATCCTATGTTGAAGTTTATTTTACTGTTAGAACTTGTGCGGTCTTGTTTTTCTCAGGTACGGCTCTAGTGATCGTCTACCTGATCCTGCTCGCTCTGTACTTCTTCGCTCCGTCTCCAGCGGGCTGCTGACTGTGGGACCATAACCTTTTAGTCCAAGAACAGTCTTGAAGACTCGATGTGCAAATTCTGTGCTGCTCTGTTGATTTTTTTTAAGGTCATGAGTCCTCAGATGGACTTCTGCTTAACAGCATTTGCTTTCTTGTGCTAATTTGTTTCCTGGTTTATATACACAACCATGATATTGAACCTTTTAATATCTCAGGTAGATACTGTATGTTTTCTGATTGCACTGATGTATTTGTTACTCTTGCTACTGTGAAATGTGTGTCTGCTAGACTACCTATTTGTTATTACAAATTATGGTATTTGTAAACCATAGTGAAGGAGAGAAGTGGTAGATTATTTTTTAAATACTAATGGATAATATGACCTCATGGCTAATGACCCAGGGTGTCTCCATTAAGGGTAGGGTATTTTTTGTTCATTAAATAGGTTTTTATATACTTTTCTATGTGAAGATACGTATGCTATCAAAAAGGGTACTGACTTTACGAAATAAGTTACATTATTTTGAAGCAAAAACATGTAACAGCCTGCCTGCACATGAAACGTTAGCATGGATGGCTGTGCCTGCCAAGTGCAATAACAATATCAATACATTTAGAAAAACCTGTTGCCAGTATTTTTATTGATTGAACAGATTGGAATTATAAAACAATGTACATTGATTGCAGTCATAACTGCCTTTGAGGAGACTCTCCCTACACTTTGTGTAAAGTGACATGCAGACCATATAGACATGCAAGAGATCGTATAACTTAGACATGATGCAAATATAAACATTTCTCTCATAGGCAAGGCCATACATTTACCAGATATCAGAGCAAATAGTGACGTCTACTGTCGATTCAAAAATGAAAAATAAATAAGGCCATAACTTTCCAAACTCAGAAAATGTAACTAGTGTTTGGGATGTGAAAACAGGCATTGTGCCGTGGGCACAAGATAATCTACCACTACAAAATACATTAATGTGTTAATTAAGTGAAGTTGCCAGATGATCTTTCCTGAATATTTTACCAATACAATTCATCTAAACTTGAATATTTGCGCAAAAATGTGTCTGAGAAAGTCAACATTCAAAGCCATGGAGATGGACAAAAGAAATCAATAAAATGTCAAAATAAATACTAGGTAGAGAACCTTTTCTGGTGAAAGTGTGTGACTCAATACAACCAACTGGCAGCATCACCACAGTAATGGAATTCAAAAAAGAAAAAAAAGTTCAAATTTAAAAACACCTAGCCGTACCAAAATCTGGATTCATAATAGCAACTAAGCCTGAGAAACAGCTGATATTTGGATGGTGTGTGAATGTTTTTGGAGCTGCGTTGACTGAGTCTGGTCACAGTATTCAATATCCTGAGTACGTATAATGTACCTTATTAATTCAAAACAAAACTGTAGAACGGTATAAAATAAAGGTTAAAGTGAGTGTCAAGTATGTAGGAATAGAAATGATTGTGAAACTGGGCAGAAAAGAAAAATAGTCAGCTACAATGAAAGGTTTTGTAATACAATGTCAAATAAAGATTATTTATGGTTTGCCAATAAAGAAAAGGCTCAGGAGGACCAGATGTATCACATGAAAAAGGCTACATGTAGGCAGAAGACTGGATTACAGAAATATACATTTCTGTGATATTTTGGAGATGCAGAAGGCACTAGATGAAGAAATGACTAGAATCACAATTTCACTTTTCTCTTGTTCAATAAACTCCATGTTCCAATAAGACAATGAGAAAATGGGCAGAGAAAAAACTGGAAAATTCACAGTGATTAAATGTCACAGCGGGCTCAATGCTTGGAGAGGATCACTCACGTTTTTGCTGTTTCATCTGGTCCTGAGGCCAATTGTGACCATTAGGAGGGGGCATGCAAAAGATGTTTTGAAGCTGGATTTTTAAATATATACACTCAGAAAGCCTGTTAAGTGATACAAGATTGCGTATCCATGCTTCCTCAGCAGTAAGCGAGAATTCGGCTGATATCCAATTGCTTAACTGGTTGAATACATTTAAGTGTGCATCCACTCTAAGCATACAACAGAGGAATAATCGAAGACTGAATGGTTAAAATGAAATGCCACAGTAAAATCAATAAAATATTTACGGGGACGGGGGTTCTTCTAGAATAGGTTCAAATTAAAAATGGGAACAAATTTGTCAGCCATTTCTCCCATTTTAAAACTGCTGAAGTTACTAAACACAATTTTTGTGTTTGTATTGTCACATTGGGCATAGCAGCAGCTGACTGCACGTGTCATAGATGGTACGAGTCTATCTTGCATTGTCACTTAAGTAAAAACGAGTACCGGTATATCCCTGCCTCGGAACGAGAGCTATAAGGAAAAAAAAGACCACAAAGAAACGAGAAAGTACCAGAAAGAAAGAAATGTGTTTAGTCTTTCAAGAAATTTCAGCTTTGTAACATTCAGCTATTCCCTTTCATGTCCTCCAAGTTTCTGTCACAGTGAAACATGGTGGTAATTGAAAAAGGAGGAAAAAACGGTGGAATAGTAAACAGAGGTTTCAAAATGACAAGAGCAAGGCATAAGAAATCTGAAATAAATTAAGGTGTGTGGGGGGGGGGGGACACTGCATTTTTGTGATTCTGGTGTCCGCATCGAGGCACGACTCCGATGGGATGGGTTCAGACTCAAACCTGACCTGCGGCGTCTTCCATGCCTGCGCTCACACACTGCACATTGCACTTGGCATTAGAAATAAAAGCACGCACATTTACATAAGACTTGTGAAATTAAAAAGGCATTCAAAGTTTTTGGTTTTTCAGAGATCTCTGGCATCGCTCCACGTGAAAGCGTTGCCTCGGTCTATTCTCAGACTTTCTTTGTCCTTTGTGCGTTACTGTCAACTCATCAGTGGTTGCTGCTCCCAAACGATGCCCTTTTCCTCTGCCTCTATGCAGCTTCTATTTGAGGCGCTGGATTAGTGTGTGTGTGAGGCCCAGGCTGAGCAGCTGAAGAGTGGAGAGCTGGGCCAGGCGAGGGAAAGCCTTCAGCAGCTTCTCCCAGGTCAGTTCCAGCAGGCTGGGAACCACCAGCCACACCTTGTACAGGGAGCCGGTCCTCCGGTTCTCCGACATGTTGACGACGCCACCGTGGACGTACATACAGCCGGCCTGAGGGACAGAGACACAGTGGCAGGGAATACTGTGAAAACTTGGTGTCTACTTCTCAATCACAATCCCTGCACTCACAATGGAGTGCATAGAAACAAACAAAGAAAAACAGTGGATAGCATAGTATGGAGTCAAGATAAAGCCACAAAGAAGTTGAAAACAAAATGGAAGTGTACAGGATTGTGGATTAAAAAACTAAACCAAAGTATTGTAAATGGAAAATTGAGTTAAGTATTGTAAACAAAACAAATATAGTTGAAAGTAAATAATTTTGTGCTTGCAAGTAATTTATCACATTGGGCCCTTTCACTGAGATATTCATTTTTCTTTCCAACTTTTTTTTTTTGCCTTGCTTTTCTTTTCTTTGCAATTGCAATTCTATGCTGCTTTACCTTGAATCTCCAGAATACAGCCATGCCTTGTAAAGGTGCGCTTGATGCAGAACATGAATCTGCCTGTACTAACCGGAGTGACAGCAGCGCAGTGAAAGTAGGCCGGTTCTGGCATGACAGCAGGCAGCTTGGTCCACTGGAAGCTCTGCAGGCTGATCTTCCACAGGTCAGACAGGATGAGCTCTCCGTTGTAACCCCCACATATAAACACCTCTGTGTGAGGGAACAGAGAGAGAGACAATGGAGAAACTCAGCAGAGTGTTTCACAGGCTCGTCCAGACTGTGCACAGTGAACGTGTCTTACCGTCTTTGACCTGCACACAGCTGTGACACCGTCGCGCAGCAGGATATCCTGTGAGAGTGAGATAATAAAAGATGGTACAGAGCCGTTTCAGTGCGAGGGTTTTCAAATCGTTAGCCAACCGTTCACCTGCCACAGAATTTGACACACACAAAAACAGCATAACTTGGATCACAAACCTATTTTTTCATGAGATTTGGTGACTATTTCCTCCCAGTAATTTGTCTCCAAGTTGTATGCGGGAATCTGATGGAGACAAATAAAATGAATGTGTAACACGATATGTTTTTCCACCCAATACCACCTGGATGATCTGTAGAAAGCCCTGCTGTCTCCTACCTTGTCTAGGGGATATGATGTCCAGGAGGTCCCACCTCCCAGGATGTATATTCTCTGTCCGTCATGAGCTAGCTCATGTCTGTACCTGTGGATTAACTCAATATGATTAATATTCTACATAAATTGATTATTATTCCATAGGAGAATTTAAAATGCGTATGAAGGACTATTGGAAACTGTCTTTGTTCCGTTTGTTTATTAATCTTGTAACATTTTGATGCATTTGCACGTTTGATTACTTATAATAGGGATGGCACGATTTACACGGTTTCTGTGCTGCCTTCTTGGCCAGACCTCTCTTAGAAATTAGATTCTCATTGATAATTACCTGGTAAAATATAGGTTAAATGGCCACAAATACTCCAATTATTATCCAATCATGTCCGCGCTGACTGACCTCTCCTCAGGTAGATCTGTGGGTGCGTTGTTGGGCTTGAGGTGGGTCCACTCCCTGGTGGTCAGGTCCAGCCTGTGCAGGTCTGTGCTGTAAAGGTAACCCGTTGTCCCTCCAAAGACGTAGAGGTAGCCATTTATAATGACCATGGCCTGGGAGTGGAGAAGGTGGAGGGGTGTGTTTGTGTCGGGGGTGAGATACACAGCAACAGCCAGTAAGAGAAACATGATTACAAGGTGGCAAAGGCAGAATGATACGGCACAACATTTTAATTGGTTTCCAACCAGCTGTAAAGAGAACACTCTTTACCTGCCCGTAGATTCTGTTGGGTTTCTTCCCTCTGCAGTTCAGCAAGTTCCATCGTTTGTACTGGACGTTGCAAACATGGACGTCATTCCCATTGCTTTCACCAAATGGGATCCCAGTGCCACCGAACACAAGCAGGTTGTTGCCATGTAGAACAGCTGATAGACAGAGAAATCAACACACCTCTAGACATTTGAACATCTTGCTTAGTAGTAAGCAAGACTGCTTAGCCTATCTACATACTGGATCATTTAAATCTGCTCTAGTCTGCACCAAAATTATGGCATTTACAAAAAATGTGGGCGCACTTAAAAAACGAGAACAAATAATTAGTGCATACAGTTCAGGGTTGCCACGGGTCTGGAAAGTACTTGAAAGTGCTTGAAATTACGAAAAAACACATTCTTCCTTAGTGCTGGGCCAAGCTTGATACACTTTCTTCCTATCTACAGTATCACTCTCCACGTAGGCTACAAGTATACAGCGAATACGATTTGCTGATCGCTGAGCTGTCATCGGCTGTTGTGCTCTCGCAGGCGTTCTTAGCTCAAATATACAGCTGGTCGCCTAGGTAACCTGCGGTGGATACATTTTTGTTTTAATCTCATTTTCCCCTGGCTTTATTGCTTGAAAAGTCCATTTATCATTACAAAACAGCAGCAACCCTGACGTTGCTAAAGTGTAGTGTGAAGTGCAATAGCGCTGTTTGTGCGAGTGTGTTCTTCATAGAACTGTGTGCTAGAGATGGAAATGGAAATTAAATTAATTTTAATTTAATGTAAATAAAATGATCCAAAACATGGGGGCAATTCTTGCCCCTCGATCATGGTTTTTAGGGGCATTCTGAGACTTCTTGGGGCATTTCCTACACTGACTACTGTAAGGTGAGAGGAAAAATATCTATTTTCGATTTTACGGTGAGCTTTCCCTTTAAGTAATGAGATATTTAAAAATGAAAATAGAAATTCTGAACTATATATATTATATATACTATACCATATACTATATATACTATATACAGGTATGTTGCAGAGACATGGGAAATGATCATGGAAATGATCTTCATTATGGATGTGATGTGAAATGGACAATGCTTTTTGGGGGGCGAAAGTGCACGCCATTTACAAAATTCTGTGAATTCTCATGTCCAAAGCAGAAAGATTGATATTCACAACATGAAGGAGGCTTGCTTGAAAATAAAAACAATTTTAACACTTGCATCTTCATTAACACATTATTATGGAAAAACTAGCATTATGAATGTGACATCCTCTTGTTATTATGGATGCGATGCATCTGAAAGTGAAAAGACATCCACACAAAAAACTACTGGTAATGTTTAATTGTCATGAATAAAGGACTTGACAAACAACCCACACCGACTTCCTCACAGCAACCACACACACTTAACACGTATCACCCACTCATTGTATATCTGTTACTGCTCAACACTATAAGTTGCTGTACTTACATGGTGTATGCTTTGATGATGTTTTTATGTGTCTTAAATGGCTCGTGCTGTCAATTTTTATTTTATTTTACAAACGAGGACCACAATGGAAATAAGTCCTGGACTTTATTGTGTGTCAATTCCTCGACAATTTTTGTACTGGTGTTTGGGTTTCTATTCACTGTGGATTTCAAACATGTCAAATAAAATCTATCTATCTATCTATCTATCTATCTATCTATCTATCTATCTATCTATCTATCTATCCTCTGAGTGAATTCACATCGCTATTCATGGATTTGTTACTGACAGCCACAATGAATGTCATGTTTTCCTTGCCTGTATCAAGGTATCACACTTGTCACAGAGAGTATGTAATATCATATGGTAAAGGAGATGTTAAAAACAGCAAAGAGAGGCCATTTGTTGATCACATAATGCACATACTAAGTGCACAAAGTTGCACTAATATGAGTTATGTGTTTGTCAGGCTTACAAATGTTGAATGATGAACTGGCCTGAAAAGAGACAGCAGTGCCAGTTGTCACTGTACATACAGCATTCAAATATTTGTGCTATATTGTCTATTTGAATTGTTTTAATAAATGTTCATTCATATGATAAATGGCCTGCATTTATTTATATAGCGCCTTACAATGAGTACTGTAGGTACATTCACACACATTCATACACCGATGGTGGCAACTGGCAAGCTTCCACGCAGGATTGCTGGCGCAGCCATCAGGAGCAATTTGGGGTTCAGGATCTTGCCCAAGGACACTTCGACATGCAGGCTGGGAAGAGGCGGGGATCGAACCACCGACATCTTTTATCCAAAGCGATTAGTGGACGACCCAATCTACCTCCTGAGCTACAGCCACCCCAGTATGGCAATTTGTTGATTACAACATATTATATAGAATTCTAAGATAGCTTGCGCAATAATCCTGTGTACAGATAACAGCAGGAGGAGGTTGGGGTGGTGGAGGGAGTTTTGCATCGACTTGGGTCTAGAGAGAGCAGTGGCATGAATGATCAGCAGTGTGAGCTGTCAGATTATAAAGACCGCCCCTTTGACTTGACTTGTTTGAATGTAATTGGTGAGTCATCTGATGGTGATCAGTCGATGTGCTTTTTGGATTAGACATCTGAGAGCCGATCAGCTGATTGCACGCACGACTTCAGTGTTCTGCCTGAACTAACGCAACGCATCAGCTATTATGATGCATGAATCTCTACTTTGGCAAAGGCAGTGGGTGTCCAGTAACTCTGTTAAGATAAAGAGCAGGGTGATGCAATATCTCTTACCTGACATGGAGGCCAGCTCGGTGGGCATGTATCCCTCTGTGCGGACCTGCTGCCAGGTGGCCGTGGCAAAGTGGAAGCGCCAGAGTTCCCTGAACAGCGGGTAATCTTCGTTCTCTGAGCCGCCTGCCTCGTCGAAGTCTGGGTTGTAGCCTCCAAACACGTACAGGTTGGCACTGTCTGCTACACAGCGGTGTCCGCTCCGGGCGGGGGGCACACAGTGTCCTGGGGAGGGGAAGACAGTAACTTCCAGCATAACTATTATAAAACAAGATATGAATGTCTGCAATAAATGTAAGCTATTTTTTACTATACTATAGATTGAATCAGTTTGTGTTTTGACTTGTTCTGTATATTCTGTGTTGAACAGATATGATATGACTCCGTGTAACCTTGAAAACCCATGCATCACAGTTATGATATGTTTTATTGCAGCAGGATTTCCCCTCTCTAAATCCTCAATGAACGCAGTTTATCTGAAGCTCATCCTCTGCTCTTATTTTGTATCTCCTGCTAGATTTGTGAAGGATGGGCCAAAGGGAGAAAGCTGCTTCTTGAAATGAAAATTCACCCTTCTATAGTGAGGTTGAGCAGAAAGCTTGCTGGTCAAATTCTTAAACCTCTGTTCTTCCAAGAACAGTCAAAACTATTTGACTAAATCCAACATGTGAGAGCACCCAATATGTCCAAAAATACAACCACCACCTGATGGAATGATGGCACTGAGCCAAAATTAACTTTTCAAATGTAAAACAAACTGTATTAAGATCATATGCACAGGCTCTCTCAGGAGAGAGCCTGGTACGCTTTACTACAGACAGGAAGACAGAAGAAGACCCGCCCCGTCTTCCGATGGTCTGCAGTGTTTTCGTTCCCCCATAGAAATGCAGCAGTAGGCAGTCTAACCTCGCCAGTCGCTACGAGTAAGAAGCATGGACATACCAAACGAAGTATTCAAAAGCGTAGTTGAAGAAACTTGTCAGACCCATAACATAACATCTGAACAAGAATTGAGCGGAATATTTCCCTGGAGCACAGCACTTTGGTTCCGGGTCTTCCACCCAGGGCCATAGCCAGGCGGGGGAAAGTGTGGACGATTCCAAGGGCCCTTAACTGACAGCCCCCCCTCCCCCCCCCCCCCCCCCCCGCCCCCGCAATTTTTTTTACAGTGCCCCTGAACGCAACATACAAGATACCCGCTGAATAAGTGTCCAAATGTTCATGTCATTCTGGCCAATACTCTACTTCTGTTATAACATTTCAGTCTGGAATATGGAATATCTTTCAATAATCTTTATGACTAAAAGGCTAAAAGTAATCTCATGTGTAAGAAATTACTGTTCTACATTGAAGTAAAAAATGTAAATAATTAACTTGTTGGTTTTGGATTTATTTAGCTTCAAGAGTGCATTTTTGTTATGTGACCCTCAACACAGGCTTTGAGAATCCCGGGCCACTTACTGATACTTATGCTTAAATTAACACACTCATATTCTGGTTTATTTCAAGAAAAACATTTTGGCTAGTGGAAATTCTAATTGGCTGGTAACTTCTAGCAGCCATATTGGCAGGTGGCCAAAAAAGCAAATGTCAAGCCCTGCAGGGAGATTGTCACACTCTTCGATACATATTTGAGGTTTGTTTATTAATTGGGAAAAGGACCACTGGAACAAACGCCGCGAACATGATCCGGCTACTTTTTCAATGACTGGCTAGTCAAAAGTTTGGGGAACTCTCTGATTTAAAATGAGATATTCCTCTAAATTGGGGTTCAAATGGCCAAAATTTTCCACCGCCGCACTTTGGACGGCGGCATCCGTGGGCCCGATGTGATATCCTTTCATGGGGCCCGAAATCCCTGGCTACGGCCCTGCTTCCACCCATAGCCGGAAGACTCTGAGGTTTTTCCATCCAGGCTAGGGTTCATGTGGTTGCATCGGCCTGTGAGAGCCACTCACCTTCTCTCAGAAAGCGGTTGGGGATCCGCAGGTTGGGGCAGGAGGAGGAGAACATGCGCCGAGCCTGAAGCCATCTGACTCTCTTCTTGGAGCCTGTCAGTCAGTCACCATCACAGGCGAAGAGACACAGAGACAAAAATTAGACAGTAGTTGGCTAAATTCAATTCAATTTATTTGCCCCTGAGGGGCAATTGCAGAGGCATGCAGAGTAGTAAACGTTACAAGAAACAGCTGTCAATTAACAAGCAAAAACACACACAAATAGAATAGTGCTGATTTAAAGGTATACATTGAATGGCATGTGCATTGTGCAAAATAAGCTATCCACGTGACATGATAGACATATAGCATTATACTGCCACATTTAACTGCTGCTGTCTGTTCACCCATGATACAACACGATAGGCTATTTTCCCAGGGAGCTCAGTGCATTAGCAGTTTCATATTTCATTTCGACTGCTGTAGCTAGCAGTGGCGAGTCTGGCGACAATGCTTTTTGCATGTTAGTTATCGGGAGTGATCTATTGGCTTCCATTACGTTAGCTGCTACAGGCTAGCTACCGTTAGCTTCGGCCTGTGCTGTAGCGGTATTGCTGGAAAGCTAGTAACGTGACCGCTAACGTTAGTTAATTGTCAGTGCAAAGGCTTCGCCAAACATAACATTGACTAAAACCAACTACTGACCGAGTGGTGAGCTAGGTTTAACCCTTTGGCCACAACTATGCTGCTATGCAGCTTGCACTTGCACATCCACATCAGTTGTTTTGTTTACAAACCTGAGTCGCGGACAGAGGGCCTCCACGACAGTTTCTCGAACTTATTCAGTTGATTGTAGCCGCAATTTACACCATGTTCGGCGGACGACATTTTGATACGAACAAAACAGCTAACTCAAGCTCAGACTTGGAGAACAGCCAACTTTAACTGAATGAAAGGTCGAGACCACCGCAGCGTTCAGTCAGACCAAAATAAAGCAGCATCCACATACCACCTGCTGCTACCTGGCGCGTCACAGCCAGCTGGCCTGTTTCGACCAATCAGCTCAGCTTGTTAGTTGATGTCGCATTCAAGAGTCACACGCAGTTGTTTACAGTATATTATGATGCCTGAATTGAATCTACCACGTTCCTTGTGAAGTGTGAACTAACGTTACAGCAGTCTCGCAGTAGCCTTCATCTTCATCTTCCACAGTATGAAAGTCAAAAACATATTTTGTCAATATTTTTTTCACTATGCTGCTGCACAGAAAAATACTTCTACAGTCTTTAACTTTTCTTGATGAAAGTGACAGCCTCTGGCAGTGTAAACTGTTGCAGAGTAGTCTGGGCACCTTTCACCCCGCTTTTTGGCATGGGGCGTAAACCAAGGAACTGGAAGCAACGCCGGAAATAAGTGCGCCAAAAACGTCTTTGTTGCCGTTAGCTTGACGCGGCGAGGTTACGTTAGCTAGAGGCTCGAGCCTGAAAAGAACAACAACAACACAAGTTGTATAGTAGCGTTAACACATTTCTAGTAACTGCCGAGGAAGGTTTCTGGAGAGCCAAAGACAATGGAGTACTCGCCATGTGAAATCTTATGATCAATGGCAGCAGAGATGCTTCAACTGTTGTACTCGATCCTCCATTATCGATAACAGCAGACAGACAACTAGCATTATAACTATTCCATCAACTGACCATTTGTTTGAAAAGTAAAGCTTCTGTATTGGCTTAAAATATGTGAGATTGTGAATCCGCAATGTTTCTACAATAACTTCTTCAAAAACGTCGTTCGGTACATCCATCTTTTGTTTTGTTGTTTGCCGTTTTATTTTCTGATTCGTTGTGTCTAATTGTCAAGTTAACGAGCTATTTCCGCTATTGCTTCCTGTCTAGGGCGGGCTCTAGGCCGGAAGCAGGCAGGGTGACAAAATCACTTGTGAACGGAGGCGGAGGTGACGCGAGGTTAGTTGCAGAGTAGTATAGAGGGTTTTCACCTACGTCACGTTTTGGTCAGTAACCCGGATGCACGGCCATCGTGGAGGCACTCAAAGTAAACAAAAGATCCCTTGCACGCTGACTGAATGGAGAATGGATTGTACGCTGAATTTATGCAGATTTTAAGATGTCTAAACAACAAAAGTGTTTACAAAAACGAGTGGACGCTGCTAAAACGTACAGAGAAGGACTTAGTCAGCAGGAACGGACGCGATATTTTGAGAAACTAAAGTTGATAGGCAATCAAGATCCGTACGAGCTGGCTCCTTCTTCTTGGAATGACGACCCCTCAAGTCTG
This sequence comes from Poromitra crassiceps, assembly GCF_964638095.1. NCBI lineage: Eukaryota > Metazoa > Chordata > Actinopteri > Beryciformes > Melamphaidae > Poromitra > Poromitra crassiceps. The sequence goes on along the minus strand of NC_139636.1, from coordinate 15,158,837 downwards.
CCGTCTATTACCTATCCCGATATAGTAAACTATCTCGTTTTTTCACCAAGCCCATACACAACTGAAGACCTTAAATGTTACAAAGGATTGGAAGCCTACAACCAGATGGTGTGCGGATGGGTGAGGGAGCCACAGTATCAGATCATCAATGACATGTGTGTCGTGAAAGCCAAGGTAGGTGATGCATTCGCGACAATTTAGCTAGCTTTACAGTTTGGATTAACAACATTTCATGGAGTACAGGCTAGTTAATTGTTGGTACTCAGGATTTTGAATTATAACATGCTAGCTATGCGGTTGTGTTTCTGACTTGGATTGGTTGTTTAATGGTTAAATCAAAACATACTGTACTCTACTGTACTGTACTGTACAGTCAACTTAGTGACAGCAGTGAGTGCCCTGGTGAAAAGCTGAAATGTTCATCTTTCTAGCAAATCGATGTAAATTTCAAACTTGATGTGAAATGCAAATTAGCTATAGTCATATGATCAAATGTTTCATGTCCTACCAGCATTTGGCTGGTGGCTGGGTGCTAATTTTGGACCCTGTCTACTAGTACACATTTTTTTAATCAAAAGGCTGATCTATCATAAAATATATAAACAATTAAAATGCCCCTCTTCAACCAATTTATTAAAGGAGAAATTAGTTTGTTGTTCTTACAAGCTTATATATTTTTGTCTTGTCTTTTATTCAGGTACTTCATTCCCAACGACTACGAGAAAAGCCCCTGGAACCCTGGATCATTGCTGAAAAGTCGGGAAAGATTCGCGGAGCGCACTGTACATGTATGGCCGGCCTGGGGGAAACGTGCACACATGTCGCTGCACTTTTGTTCCTCATTGAAGCAACAGTGAATTTGAGGGACTCAAAGACAGTGACACAGGAAAAGGCATATTGGTTGTTACCTACTGCATTGTCAAAGGTGGAGTACAAGGAATGCCGAAAAATTGACTTCACTGCAGCAAAGACATATAAAGTAAAATAGCTGCTAAGAGTGACTGTGCTGGTCATGTACAGTCACTTGAGAAAGAAGGTGCTAGCTGTCCCACTCCTAAAGTAAGCAAAACACCACCTCCAACCAGTGAGGAATTGGCATCATTATTCCACTCTCTTAGCACAACTGGCTCAAAATGTGCTATTTTGTCCCTGATTGAGCCTTATTCAGACTGTTATGTTCCCAAACCGATTGGTGAAAACTTTCCTCTTGTGTTGACTGAATTGCGAAACGAGGAAGCAGTTCACATGGACTATAGCGATGTATTGTCTATTTGCAATGATGTTGAAATTTCAGTATCAGAGGAGCAAGCAAAGGCAGTTGAGGAAGCTACAAGGGATCAAGCTGCTTCTAAACTCTGGTTTCAATTTCGTGCTGGTCGAATTACAGCGTCTAAAATGAAAACTGCATGCTGCACTGATCCAAAACAACCAGCCCAGAGCTTGATCAAAAGTGTATGCTATCCCGAATCATACAAATTTACATCAAAAGCCACTACCTGGGGATGTACTCATGAGAAATTTGCACGTGATATGTTTACAGATGAACATAGGAAATGTCATGAAAATGTGAAAGTGCATGACACAGGTTTCTTTATCAATCCAAGTGTGCCATTTTTGGGTGCTTCACCGGACGGCCTTGTTTCTTGTGATTGTTGTGGCATCAGTGTGCTTGAAATTAAATGTCCATTCTGTGTAAAAGGTGACAAGTTAGATGGTGTTACAGGATTTTACTTGGAGAAGGATGGTGAAGGGAAACTGACACTAAGTAGAAACCACCAGTATTTCTACCAGGTGCAAACTCAGCTTGGAGTGTGCAAACTGGAATCTGCTTATTTTGTAGTTTGGACAGAGAAAGATCTGCATGTTGAGCACATTTTATTTGATGAAGAGTTCTGGGGCATGATATGTCAGAAAAGCAAGCACATTTTTGACACAGCCATTATGCCAGAGCTAGTTGGCAAGTTCTACACTAGGCTTTCATCTACCATGGTTAATGTGTCCCCACAGCCTGCTGTATCTGTCCATTCAGATGGTTCTGATAATGCAACCAGTTCCAGCCAGCAAGAAAAGACCTGGTGTTCCTGTGGCCAGACTGAGTTTGGTCAGATGATATTGTGTGACAATGCAAAATGTGGTATTCAGTGGTTTCACTATTCCTGTGTTAATGTTGAGGTTGCGCCTAAAGGAAAATGGTATTGTCCTAACTGTCGTAGGCTCCCTCAGTTTCTGCCAAAAAGGGGCAAGAAACGTATTGAGTAAAAAAAGATGTTGTGCTATTTTCTTATTTGTGTATCTCCCTTTTTTATGAACATGTCTTCATTTATTTGTGATGTGTATGCCTACAGCCTAATTGTAGCCAACCACAGTCCAGAAACTTGCACTTCAGACACTGTTTGAATTAGGCTGAAAGTTTTATTTAAAAGAATGTTTTTCCAAAACATTGCTGTTTCATTCTCTTAATAAAAGAGTGTATTCTGATGAGAATGGTATACTGTGTGTATTCGTACCACACAAACTACTTTACAATGACGAGACACTTTAATCAAAATCAACAACTGATGGACAAAAGTTCACCAGAGCACAACAGACAACTCCAATCTTGTCTATGGTACAAAAACTCTCTGTGACCTTGCACATCAAGAAATCAATCGGCAATGTCCCCCCCAAAATACAGTATTTCTGGCGCACACTACCAATGACACGCTCAACATGAATCCTGACATTAGCAATTTTCCTTGTGGTTTCCAAGTCAACTGGAGCTAACTGTGACTTCCCTCGAGTAAAGGCTGGGATTTTCACCCGAGCCATTATGCAACCTAAAGTGTCCTGAATATCAAAGCCACGGTCAGCAAGAACTAAATCACCCGGAATAATTTTGTCCAAAAAGCCACAGTTTTCAGTGATGTACTTGTCGCTGACTCTTCCTCCCCATGCACTTGATATGTAATTGACTGTGCCCTGTGGTGTAATGCCAATCAGAAATTTAACTGTGTTATGGTGCTTGTAGGAGGACCATGTTTCTGCTCTGGCTAGAAGGTTAGATGGACGATCTGTAAACACCTCAAAGCAGTCGATAATAACAGCACATCTTTTCCCAAAATGTTTTCTGAATTGCATCGGCATCGTCTTTTGCAACTGTTCTCTTTCTGGCCATATAATAAGGGCTTTCATGCGAATATACATGACATCAATAACATCAGTGAATACCCTAGAAGCGGTGGCTATTGACACATTGAATGCATAAGACAGGAAAGTTGTAGAAACATTAAGCCTTAGTCGCATCAATGTCAGCATCAGCACCTGGAATGGATTGAGTGACTTCTTCACAGGGAGATGAGGACTAAGGTATGTAAAAAGTGATAATAAAACCTGGAATGTAGGTAGGCCAGTGAAAAAGATAACCTTTTCATCCTTACCCACAAATGCACTTTGCTCATAGGAAGAGGACAAATGTTCCAGATCAGAACGCAACTGAATGTTTTCCGTTCTCAGATTTTGAAGTTCACTGGTCATAGAGTCAATAAAATCACCAGTCATTTCGGTTTGAGTCCCAATAATGCACACATCATCACTGACATAATCATCACTTGTGGTAGAATCCTCATCAGCTGCTGGGATATCCATAACATGCGAGGAATGGGCAGCATCATCAACCTGTTTCTGCTGGGCTCGATTCACACGGCGCTTGTAGCGTGATGTCGGTGTTTCTTTGGGTGGTTGGGGAGGCTTTCCTATCATATTGACAGATGGCACCCAATCTGGGTCATCCTTCTTGTACAGGTCAGATCTTTTACCTGGAAATACAATGAGAAATATAGCACACTTTTTAAGCTTCATTTTAGGAATGTAACTACACAAGTCTTGTACTGTAGTAGGCTATGAAATGGGATCAGATCAATTCAAATAACTTTATGCAGCCAACAATGCCATTAACATGACGTTAATATAGTTATCCTTGCATACTATTGCACTATAAAATTAGGTAAGAGTTGCTGTATTAATGTCACATACCTGACAAGAAATGTGCAGAACAAACTCGAATGTTGTCAAGATTCTTGCCCCGGAAATCCTGATTCAGTTTGGCTAACCACAAACGCCTCCTTTCCTCGGTCAATTTTTGGCACTCTTCTCCCTGATTTGTGATAACTTTTGGCAATCTGTAGTACTCCAAATGTTTTTCCCGGTCTGACCGATTAGTGCAACCAAAAACACGGCAATAATTGACCATTTTGATGGATAATCTGGAACAGTTCGTTGCGGTTTAGTAGGCTATTGTTTACGTGCTGTGACAGTACCTCCACGATGGCCGCGGCCACACGCGTCCCCTTTTGATGACGCGCCGTGCAAACCCTCTATAGAAGCTGATCTGTTGTTGAACATTTTAGATGTCTTTATTTTGCTGCAAACATTATTAGGGGTCCAAGCACGAAGTGCGTGGATCCCTATTAGGCCATATTGTGACTAGCATTTTCGTTTACTTCCGTTCCCACGGCAGGGGCACTACACACTTTTTTCTCCATAAAAGAGATCTATAGGTAGAAAGTACAAATAAAAAAGTTCTACTCGTGTTATCCTGCAGTATTTTTATAATCAGTGGTCAAAGACGGCACTATTTCTTACTAGGCGTACTAATCTGTGCAAGGGGAGTGGTGTGGTTTTGGTCACGTGGACCAATCGCGTAGCCGCTTTATTCCCTTGCCGTAATAACATTAGAGCCTGGCGACCACCAGTTCAAGCAGCGAAGAGGGGAAAAAGAAACCAAAACAGCGAAAAAAAGTGCGTAAAAGCCGGGAATCAAAGGACTCCAAACGATGCTATATGCACTTTTTGTCAGTACAGAATGAGGACGTGCAGGATTTTACCCAGACAAGGTGGGACACTTACAGGTCTGTCGTCAAACAGTGGCTTTGTCTGGACGGCGATAGTAAAGTTATCGCTGAAACTTTTAAACATTGCGTGGACGTGGATTTTGACCATGTTCCCGAAGACGCTGGATTTCACGCGACGTGTTACCGTCGCTTTATTTATAAAAGACGTTTGGGTTTGGCTGAGAAACGCTGCACACAGATGGTGCAGGGGGAAGAAGAAGAAGAACCAGATGCAGCCGCAGCCTCGGACAGCATCGGCCCCGACGGAGCCACGTCTGAAACCCCCCGAAAGAAACTTCTGTCTCGGACAGGTTTGCCCGTCCGTTCTGCTGGCCCTGTCCTTCCAGCCATTTGCATCATTTGTAAAAAGGTGGACAAATATATTACTGTTGGTGGAAAACGGAAGAAGGATCAACTTTCACAAGCAGAGACAGTGTCTGCAGGTAAGCGACCCCCCCCTCTCTCTCTCTATCTCACACACACACACACACACACACACACACACACACACACACACACACACACACACACACACACACACACACAGGACTGAAACACATGGAACAAGGAAGTGTGCAGATAGACAGGCAGAAAAGGCGGTGGTCTTTGATTCTGGCTGATTGATTCACTACTTTATTAGCTAACCCTAACCCAGGAATGCATGGAGGTCAAGGGGGCAGGTCACTAGTGCCAGCTGGCCCATTGTTCACTGTGTTATTTACAGCCCCCAAACCACACACACACACACACACACACACACACACACACACACACACACACACACACACACACACACACACACACACACGCACACACACACACACACACACACAGAGAGGGAGCATTTTCTTTTATTGCCTTGATCTCCTTGCCCCCCCCCCCACCTCTTTTTTCTTGTAATAACAATACAATGGATAAAATATACAAAAACAAATGTCACCCACTTTTTTTTTATTATAAAATGTGTGATTTGACAGTAAAGCTGATTAGAACTTTTTTTTGTTTTCAGGCCAGTTGCGGAAGGCTGCTGAGAAGAAGGAAGACTAGCGTTCTTTTGCATATCAAAGACAAAGACTGTGTGTCTCTGGAAGTGCGTTACCACAGGTCCTGTTACAGAGAATACACAAGGTCCTTGTCAAAGTCTACGGCAACACATACTGCAACCACAGATGAAGTGTGAGTTATTACATTGCATTAACACTGCACATTTCAAAAGTAAGGCTTTGACCTACAACAAATACTATTTTGTCTGTCTTTAGATACAATGTTGACAGCAGACCTCTTTGCACATGTTAAGTATTTTTTTGTCTGCGTGTGTCTGTTTTCAGAAATGAACAACCCTTTGCTGCCAGCTACAAGATATTCTGCGAACGAGTCATCCGTCAAAGGATTATCGATAAACAAGAAATCCTGAAAATGAACCAACTAAGGAAGAAGTTCATAGACATTGTTAAGAAGAATGAGGATATTGATGCTTCAGACTACAGGTAACTGTGTCCTTGACAGTTCAGTAAACAAAAAATAACCTCTTTCATACTGAAAAGTTTCCATTTTATTGATTTATTCGCTCACAAGAAAGGCTGACAGTATGTTTAAATGTATTTGTTTCTCATTGTGAAAAAAATCCCTTTATTTATACATTTGTGCTCGTCTTTTTCTATATTTTCATTTTGCAGGCAGGATAAACTGAAAAAGCGGTTGGCCCGTGATTTCCCCCAGCTGGTGTTTCACAGCCCTGCAACGCGCAACATCTCCGAACTGGTTTTTGTTGAAACATTATCAGCAGATACACTGTTAGACAGGCTACCGCATCCATCAGACACGACAACAACTGAGTCAACCGAGGTAAGCCAAGCTGAAAGTGACAATGAACACACATCTGGACAAACTACAGAGCACACAAGGACACTGTACAGTGCAGGACTGATATTGAAGAGACTTGTGAATGAAACTCCCGGGATGAAATGCCCCTGCCCTCCCACAGCAGAGGATTTGAATGTTTCTGACGCAAAATCTGTTGTGCCAGTTGAACTATTCAATGTGATTTCCTGGATTATAGGTGCAACAGAGGAACCAACACTAGACCAGTATGTTGATATTCCTGAAGATGTGAACCTAAAAGTTTTATCTGTTTGTCAAGACATTGTGTATCTTGCTTCTAAAGGTCGGAAGCAGACGCCTAAGTCACTGTGTCTTGGTCTAACTGTTCGCCATTTAACAGGTTCATCCAATGTTCTGTCACTACTGAACAGATTAGGACACTGTGCTTCATGGAACACAGTTGTCAGTCTAGACACTAGCCTAGCGTCACTACAACTTCTAGAGGGCAGAGACAAAATCCCTAAGGGGTTCTCAAAGAAGGCACCAACCATACTGGTGTGGGATAACATCGATTTTGGGGAGGAGACACTGTCAGGTCGTGGAACTACTCACCATACAAATGGCATTATGGTACAAAGTTCTGTTGTTGAAACAATGTCTATACCAGACAGACAGCCACTGCCGAAGTCAGTTTACACATTCAAAGCACCTCCTAGCATCCCGCTACAACACTATCCACAGACTAAAAGACAAGGGCCACAGAACTTGCTTCAGGATGAAAGTGGTTCCATTGCAGGTGGAAACGTACAGGTTGAACACTGTGTCTGCTGCCAAAACAGAACTGGCATATGTTTTAGTGAAGAACACAGATGCTGAAGCATGTACAGTACCAGGCTGGACAGGTTTCCACACAATGCTACAAAGTGATGCCACTCTACCTAAGTGTAAAAAAAGCAAATGTGAAACTGGAAGATGTTTATGCATGTCTGCAAAACTGTCTTGCACTGATTTATGTCACTGCCAGGACTGTGAAAATGTGTCAAAGGAAACAGAAGAAAGAGGTACATGGGATGATGACTCTGATGAAAGTGATAGGGATGAGTAACCCAACATGTTACTATGTAGGCCTACTACTACATAGTAGTAGTAGGCCTACATAGTTTTGTTCAAGAATTATTAAATTGTTAAAGAATTGCCACACTGCCTACATCCAGTTAAATGCAATGCATAAATGCAAACAGCACAGACTACTTACACAGCCAACAGAAGGTTTTATTGTGATGCATTTGTATGCTATTTTGTATTTTCATATATTTCCTTGGCGGGGGGGGGGGGTGTACAAATGACAGCTGCTGTGACACTTTGTGGTACTTGAATAAATGTTTCATACCATATGTTGTAATAATTCTGACCTCTAGTACTTTAATTTTTAGTCTTGTCCATTTTTTGCATTATTCCAATTTAGGGGGCGTGGTAACATTTTGATAGATTTTCTGCCATTTTGGTCCAAGGTGCACTGATTTTCTTTTCTACCTTTCATTACACAGTAGGTTGAGACATTTTCTATGTATGAAACATAAGCTTTTGGCACAATTTACTGTGGAGGTTTCATTGTACTGTGTGGCAAACACTTAAGTTGAAGCATATTCTTTAACAAATATGCTACATTTCATGATCTAAATTCACATATGAGCAAACTAAAGGCACCAATACTTGTTTCAGATGTTAAGTATATGCATTTTAGCATTTATGACATTTGAGAAAGATTTTGTGTTGCCAAAAACACATTTTACAAGCAAAAACAGCAGCACAAGATTTTCGTTTTTTGGTTATAAACTGTTTATACATTTCTGGCTTGTGACAAAATACTGCAGGATATTATGAGTAGAACTTTTAACCCAAAGTCCAGAAGGGTATTGTCTATGAAAAAATGCATTGAATGAGTAGTGCCCATGACATGGGAACGAAACTCATTTTCTAAGCACTTTTTCATGGGTCCCAACACGGCCTATATTGTATCTGTTCCGTTTATTATTATTATTATTATTCCGCCCTAAAACAGCATGCACGTCAAAAACTGTAAGGGCTACAGTAGCCAGACCTTGCACATAGGTTGGAAATGTGCCCCGACTCAGAGACAAAAAATTAGCCATATTGGCCAGATGGTGGCGCTATAACAGACCCTTTTGCGTATTGACCCATAACTGCTGAACCGTGAGGCGTAGAATCAAAATTCCACATCTGCTGAATTCCCTGGATCAATACGCATCTATCCGTAAATTCCGTATAGACCACGCCCATTTAAGTCTGCTAGATGTTCCGCCATCTTGGACTTTCTCAAAAAAAAAAAAAAACGAACTCGTCCTAGGCCATTTGCCCGAATGAGCCCAAACTTTTTCTGTGTCATCTCTGGACTTCCCTGATCTAAAGTTGTATAAAGAATTTGGATACGTGAAACCGTCTTGAAATGATAAATGTTTAAACTTTTGATAAACGAACTCGTCCTAGGCCATTTGCCCGAATGAGCCCAAACTTTTTCTGTGTCATCTCTGGACTTCCCTGATCTAAAGACTTACAAAGAATTTGGATACGTGAAACCGTCTTGAAATGATAAATGTTTAAACTTTTGATGACACATGCTCTGACACTATGTCATCACCGATGATAGTCTTGTGACATCACTGATGATGTCATCTATGATGTCATCCTTCCTCTACATAACATCAGCTCTCCCAGTACAGCAAGGCGGCAAGTAAAGTAGCTCATCCTTCCTCTACATAACATCAGCTTGAACAAATGGTTCAAGTTCTGGCCTTGTGCTTATGCAGACCAGATTAATGACTACCACCACTACTACAAAAGCATTGGCTTTTCATTGTGACAACCAATTACTTAGATCACCATTCAGGAACAGTTTGTTTAATCCTTTCCTCACTGAGCACATCTATAACCATGATCAGAAGTGTACATACAGTAGAAGCAGCACACTATCTTCATCCAATGGACTCGGAACACAAAAGCAACACCTCAGTAAGCTGTCCAATCATGGCTAACACATCTAAGCTTATCAGGAAGCTAGGATTTGAAATTATGACAGTTTGCCTAGAAAAAGTCCATTACTCTTTGACAGCCACCATTTGGCTTACCACCACCACTCCTACTTACTACATATTACTTACTACAAACTTGGTACACTTGTGCACATATCAACTCTGACTAAATGTGCAATTCAGTGTCTATATTAATATTATCTGACATATAACCCCCAAGTCACCAGAAGCTTGGACCCCGCATCGCCGCTTGCGGCTATATTTATTATTATTATTATTATTATTATTATTATTATTAATAATAATAATAATAATAATAATAATAATAATAATAATAATATTACACAGGAACATTTTAACTATAACTTCTTTGCTGACTGAAGCAACAAGTCAAGATTTTATTTATCCACCGGTCATTTCTCCACTACAAAGGTGTGTACCAAAATATGTTTCAGAATATATGCCAAAACAACTATAAACCTGCTATAACCGCATTGCTTGTGAAATAAATACAGATCATCAATAAAAGCTGGCTGAATGATAACTTGCTTGGCAAAAACATGTAATAGAATGAATCATTTTGATCAACAATACCAAGAGTCAACCTTTACCCAGATCTATGGGGGGCTGCCTTGGTGAGGTAATCTAGATTTAAAGTTCATTTGGATAGGTTGAATGTAACAAAGCAAACAGATCAATCATTTGGAAAGCTGTCTTTGTGCATATTGGCCAAATGAGGTATGAGGGTCATTTCTGTGTTTTAGTTAATAGTTATCTCACTGACTGTCATGGAGGAGCAAACACATGGCAGATAATAACTGAGTTGAGTGGATTAACCTCACTCCTTCACTGCAGCAGTCAGTCATCTTGAGGTCACTGTTCTTTTACGGTCTGCCTCGTTCTTTCGCTCTCATGCTGCTACGTTTCATCAGCCTTGCAACTTTACCAGGTGGCTGCAATAGATAATGTATGCAGTGGAGAAGCCTTTACCGAGAGGGTGTGGTTGGGACATGATTGTTAGCTATCAATTGTGCAATTATGGTTGAGAAAAAGACAGAGAGAGAATGTGCATCTGTATGTCTCTGTCTGTCTGTTTTACATCTGACCCACTGGTTTGTCTGGAACTGATTATTTTCCCTATCTTGCCTTCATATAGCTGTAGATGAAGACAAAAGCACAACTGCAGTTGGTCTGCAAATGTAAAATAACGTGCCTGTCCAAATAATTTCACAATAGATTGATGGCAATATGGAGACTAAAGACAGAGGCTAAGAATACAAATTGCTTAACAATGGGCTGTGCCTGTGTTAATGAGATTAAACAGGATGATGGGTTGTCAAGGTTTGGATCAATCCACTGATGTGCTGATAGCCTTATGGAGGTCAGTGCTGGACACTTTCTCATCGAAATTAGTTCTGAAGTGATTAGCCTGATGATATAGGCAGATATACTCATGCTTTTCAAGGACGAGAGTGGCACCAAAAACAGCAGAGAAAGCCTAAAATAGATCCCCAAATGATTATGAAAGAATTAATATTCAAAGATATTCACTATTGTGTTGCCGAAGCCAAGTCTGTACAAAGTAGCTATGGCCACATTGTACTGCCACATTGAATCGTAGAAACAGGGAAAGTTTTGTTTATTAAGCAAAAATACAAAAACTCATCAAATGAAAATGAGAGTTTGCAGATCAAATGTAAAAGCCTCAATCTGCTCTATGCGACAGGCCTGCTCCACATATCTGCATGTAGATACAATAGCAGAGGCTCCCAAAAAGCTTTATATGTTGAGGAGGGGCGGACTGCATAATCGGGCACGTCGGGCAAATGCCCGGTGGCCTGGCCTGGCCTGCAAAAAAAAAAAAAAAAAAAAAAAAAAAAAAAATTGCAGGCCAGGCCACTCACTGAACAGCAGGCCAGGCGCCGCCTACTGGTTTACTAGTGGTTTTATTACTTTATTCAGGTTTAAAGTGGGTGCATCTCATTGTAAAATTGGACTTGGCCCCTTCAAACGGCCCAAATTGGGCTTCAAACAGCCCAAATCGGGCTTCAAACGGCCCAAATCTGGCTTTAAACGACCCAAATTGGGCTTCAAACGGCCCAAATTGAGCTTCAAACGGCCCAAATTTTTCACCGCCGCTCTTCGGACGCCGGCACGCGCGTCGGCCCGTATCGGCCTGGCCTGCTTGGTATCTAATGCCCGGCCTGAATTATGATCCCAGTCCGCCCCTGGAGATGTCTAGGATTCAGTTCAGTTGATCTTCCATTGCTATATGCCTCCAAGAGTGTCCAGGTCAGGCCAACGACAGTACTTGTAGATGTAAAATTATATTCGAATTAAACAGTTTCAGTTACATTGCAGTTACACAGCTCACATTACATCACATGCTCACACAACTGACGCAATAAAAGACAGTGCAGACCATACCACGTTACAATAGGATCAACACCACCTCATCTATCTATCTATCTATCTAAAAGGGAGCACGTGGGCAATGTTTGTTCTCAGTTTGTTATTTTTTTTGTCCCACTGATGATGTCATAGAAGGCATTGTGACATCACTGATGATATCATCAGTGATGTCATAAGTTACTGATGATGTCATCAGTAATGTCACTCAACTGGAAGTGATGTCATCACTCATCAGTGATGTCACTTGAGCAATTGTGCATTGTGACATCACTGATGATGTCATAGGCATTGTGACATCATCAGTGATGTCACTTGAGCAATTGTGCATTGTGACATCACTGATGATGTCATAGGCATTGTGACATCATCACTGATGATGTCATAGGCATTGTGACATCATCACTGATGATGTCATAGGCATTGTGACATCATCACTGATGTCATGAAGAAGATTAAATAAGCATAGATATAAACATTCTAGATGTGACACGCACTTTCTGGAATTGCACTATAGTCACAACGACCTCACGAAAAAAAGTCAGATATAACATTGTAGCCTATGCGTCGGATTCGTGCTCAGTAGAAACAAAAATGCAGCACTGGTTTTTCATAAACAGTTAGTGCATTTATTTACCGTAATCTATCCAAGTGTATGCTACTTCTATACCTCAGCCCCTCCTCTCGGTACTCTCGTCGCTGGAGGTTGATGTCACTGAAGAGCTCTTCCTTCAGGACAGACAGGGGCACAGCCACAGCTCAGAGAAAGAGTGGTGTTCGTACAGGTACAGCTAGATTTTGTTTATGGGCAAACTGGAAAGGCTACTGGTAGCTTCCAAGAGGATTGTATTTTCAAGCTACAAGGTTGAGGTGATCACGACAGCATTTTTAGATCACTTCTGACAGGAATACAACAATGTCGTCTCCAAGTCCGGGCAAGAGGCGAATGGACACCGACGTGGTGAAACTGTATCCTTTTCAGAACATAAACAACACAGCTTTAATGAGGCGACCGTCTTGTTTTGTCCCCGTTTTATAACAACTGCCATATCTCTCTGATGTTGATTACAACGTTTGTTATTGTTGTTTACTACAGTACGATATGTATATTGGTTGCTAGCAGTGTGAGGTTGATAGATTTTGTTTAATCAAAAGTGTGAAAACATTTTTGATGGTGATAATGAGGGGCACTAGCGCCGTCTAGATTCTGCGGGTGACTTAACGTTAGCGAGCTAACTATTAGCTGGTTGGCTAGCTAGCTAACGTTACCCATTTATTTTGGTGAACTGAACTAACGTTAGCCTGCTAACCAGCGTAGCTAACGTTAGCTAACTACAATAGCAAACAGACAATTGCTCGCATCAGTTGATTGCGGAATCTGTCGATATAATAACATTTGCTGTTAACTCTGTAGGCTTCAAACATTGTTAGCTTTAGCCAGCTAAGTTAAGTTAGCTCGTTACCTATGTAACGTCATATGTCATGGTGTTGTAAGGTTGGAACACACAATGTAATCCTTTCTTGTTTAGTTTGATAACGTTGGAGAGGGTAATGTTGAAGTTTTTTTGAACCAAGAATAGAATTGATTCTGAAACACCACCCGAGTAATTAGCGTTAGGTCTAACCTTAACGTTAACATCAAGAGTAAAGTCGAAGATGATGTTAGAGACAATCTGTTTTGTCTCTTGAGTCGTTGGAAAGTTACAGAATAGCCTACAAATTGAAGACGGAATATATATATATATATATATATATATATATATATATATATATATATATATATATATATATATATAAAATATTAATTTATTAATGAGTCATGTGTTAATCCACATGGTATATTTATATATTATAATTAATTATAATTGTGACAATTAAAAAACTAATGGGAATTACATTTTGCTTTTTCAAACCTTTAACGTTACTGTATTTGGTAAACGTTACCTGATGTTAATGTTATGTTATTCAGTTTACCGTTGTGCTCGACTTGTAATAAGTCTTCAAATGTTATGCTTCCATGTTACTGCAAAATATTTTTTATCTGCTGAAGTTTGCATTGGGGGGGTTCTGTTCTGACAGCGTGAGCTGAATTGTTTTGTTTTTGTCCTGCAGCTAGAGCTTGCTCTCTGATTGGTCAGCCTGTTACCATCCGGAACATGGTAGAGGGCGGGACTTGAGAGACAGCTGATCGAGGAACAACAAAACGTGCTGTACCATATCACATGCAGCGGATGGGGGTTGGGGACATCCAGGCAGTCCCAGGCCCATTATTAGGGGGTTATATATACTGACTGATTACTGAAGAAAGTGTGGATGTCCATGTTGCGTATTCACCTCAACACAGCTGGAGTCTTTATATTCCCAAGAGTGGCATAATAATACAATAGATAGTATATGGCTAGTAGTTTGGCTAAATTGACATCCAGTTTACTGGAAGAGAGATGACAGACAGGGTGATGAAACAGACCGTAACAGTTGCCTTGCCTGTGTGGTTTTGGGTTTTTTTTTTTTTTTCCCTACCACTAAGCCTTACCCCCACCCCCACCCCCCGTCATTGTGCAAGAATGGCACAGTCATTCATGCGTAAAAGCTGGACTCAGATATGGCTTTTCCATTGGAGCTTGTGGCCAGGGCTGGGTTGTTATCAGATACTCAACAGACTTCTTGTGTCTCTTGCTGTCACCACACTCTGATTTTGACACTTCCTCCCCACATGAGCCACCTTCCACCTCATCAATCTGTGTTCACTGCAAGACAGAAGAAAGCTCAGGCTCTTGCGTCTGACTTCAACCTCCAGCGTTGTGAAGCCAGTAAGCTTTTGCTGAATACACTGAGCCTCTTTATGTTTGAGGTACAGCAACTGGTGGCACAACTCGTGACAAATGTACGTTAAAGGTGATAGAGCCCGTGGTGTGTGGTTATCTCATCAGTATTGCATTTTTGATTGTGTTTATTGGGAGTGGTGATACATTTGTTATTAACTCTAGCACTTTCATGATGTTATCTGCCCTGAGTAGGATTTGTTTTCCCTCTCAAACTGAAAAGTACAGTGGGAGTATACTGTAGGCCGTTAATATCCTCTAAAATGGGTAAAGTTTTCTCTGTTAGCTGTCAGTCTTATATCTTATATAATTTTATCTCAGACGTTGATGTGAAGTTGGCTGGTGGTAAGTTGAGTTGTTGTCTGTTGGCAGAGCTTGTCTACTGGTGGTCACTGCATTATTGATGTCACTGCCATGGCTCATGTTATTGATCCCATGATTGACCTCTGCTCAGGTTCACAGAGAGAGAGAGAGTTTCACTAACTTAAGATTTGGACATTGCAGTCTATTTTTATGCCTCCGCCGGTGATAGCCAGGCCGGAGGCATTATGCTTTCGGGTTGTCCGTCCGTAGTACGTACGGACGGATGCGATATCTGAGGAATGCCTTGACAGAATTTCATCAAATTTGCCTCAAATGTCCACTTGGACTCAGGGATGAACTGCTTATAGATTTTGGCGGTCAAAGGCCAAAGTTCAAGGTGACTGTGACCTCATGAACGCCATTTTTTAGCTTAACGCGTTTTCTCAGGAACGCCTTGACGTAATTTCGCCACATTTGGCTCAAACGTCCACTTGGACTCAAGGATGAACTGATTACATTTTGGTGGTCAAAGGCCAAAGTTCAAGGTGACCTCATGAATGCCATTTTTTAGCTTGTTAACGCGTTTTCTCAGTAACGCCTTGACAGAATTTTTTCACATTTTGCTCAAACGTCAAAGTCTGGACAGACATGGATGTCGACTGCTCACTTGTTGGCGGAGGCATATATCCGCGGCGCCGTTGTTCTAGTTTGGATCCCAGTCTATGTTTGATTGCTCCCGCTGTTTGTTGAAAAGAAGGCGTTTGTTGTTAATTTAACTCTGCCACTCATATCACCACATGGCTTCACTGGCTTGTTTTAGGCTGTGCCTTTTCCTTGACCAGGGGTCAGCATCGAGAGCAAGCATGAGGTCACCATCCTTAGTGGACTCAACGAGTTTGTTGTCAAGTTCCACGGACCACCTGGATGTAAGAGCCTCCTGAATTTCATTAGTTTTCACATTGATTTCTGCAAATTTGGCACCAGTGTTTATTGTGTCCTAAAATTGTTGAAGAAACAGTCTAGCTTCCTGGGTAATGCTGTGTGTCTGGTGCTATTTTATTTTTAGAATAGGTTTTTTTCATCCAAGGTTTTTCTTTCAGCGTCTTATGAGGGAGGTGTGTGGAAGGTTCGAGTCGACATACCAGATAAATACCCCTTCAAATCACCGTCAATAGGTATGCGATATTTGTTGGGGTGCCGTGTTGTATCAGCTTAATTAATCAAACATGAAGCCATGAAATTCTCTTTGTCCACCATTATTGTTATTTATATCTGCCCCCACCAAACCCGACTATTGAACAACAGATACTGTACTGTCATGATTCTAATCGGCTTCTTCTTTTTCTTTTTTTTACAGGATTCATGAATAAAATATTTCATCCCAACATTGATGAAGCGTAAGTATGATCAGCCATGTTTGCTTAAATAGTGCATCATGGCTTTCTTTATATCTTATTTAAGCAGGCAAGTTGACTAAGAGCACATTCGTTGTTGTTTTTTACTCCAACCTGAGGGCAGCATACAAACATTTTCATAATTGCAAATAGTGTTGCCTGAAGAGCATCGCCGTCTGTTTGGCGTTAGGGAATGATTCCTGTTATGAAGCAAAAGCCTGTTTTTCCTTCCTCACTTCAACCAAAGCTTTGTTCCCTCCTCTGCCTCGACAAACTCCACCAGGTCCTCACCCTGCCATAACAGTGTTTTGTCTATTCTCAGGTCAGGAACTGTGTGTTTAGATGTCATCAACCAGACGTGGACAGCGCTCTACGGTAGGTAACGGCTACAGCACTCCCTCATGGCCTTTCATACTTTCACCGGTCATGTGAAACGGACTGAGAGTAATAGCCAATGAAAAAACACAAAGCGACTAGCACATACCTCTACAGTACGCAGCTTCAGGGAGAGCATCCAGGTCTAATCCTCTTACACTTTACTGATAACTGCCATGGCTATCGAGGTTGTGCCCTGAGTGCTGCTGGTACATAAGAAGTCCAGAGGCTGTAAGGTCACCTGACAGAAGGTAGCACCCGCAAGCGCTCAGCTGGAGAGCTTTTTTGTTGTTGTTCAGGTGAACTAAGCGATTACTTTACATTTTTGCACCCAAACACAAATTCAAAATGAACTTAAAACTTGTATGTGTTATACTGTAACATTTTAAATGATCTGTGTTTCAAAGACTAAGTGGTGTGAGTAAAGAGCGGTATGAAATTGTATCAAAGATGAAGAAAGCCAGAGAAAATATACAAGTGCTTGAAAGACGGATGAGATGAGAATTCCTGGATAACGGAAGTGTGCTTATCTTCCTTTCACAGCTTGGTTTGTTTTAAGACGACTACAGGTGAAACCGGCCTGATAAGTATCTGCATATGGTGGGGGTAGTTTGACACCAGTGTGACGAATGCTTCAGTCATACAGCCAATAATCTTTAGCTTTTATGACTAACAGCAAGTCATAAAAGAGTGCTTTCTGCTGTTATGTGTTACCACATATCGGTGATGTGAGCTTTGGGACATTTCAGGCATTTTAGATCTAATGTAGCTGTTCAACAGTGTCTGGTTTGGAAATTGCATTGGGGATATTAGAAGTTATAGGCTTTACAGAAGGCTCACCACTTCTAATATTGAAAATAGTGCGTTTGAACATGTACAGTATGTTCCATTGTTGCTCATCCCTGGAAAAAAAACGTGTACTTGTTCAATTATGCCCCCCCACTCACACAGATAGATAGATAGATAGATAGATAGATAGATAGATAGATAGATAGATAGATAGATACACAAAAATAGCCCAAAATGACCATAAGATCTTCAGAATGTCTCAAAGACTTTGAGGATGCTTTGAAAAACATTATTTTAGTCAGAAGCTGCCGAGAGAAGGTAGTGGCTTTTAACCAAAATCTGAAATGAAAAAGAAAAGATGGTAATTTGTGTCCATTATATTCAAGGCCTACATGTATCAAGGTTAAAGCATAGACTGTATAAAAGAGATGGATGGAGTGCGTGTGACGTCACCCATTGGTTTGTGACTCCCGTTTTGTAGCCTTGGTTCTGCATTTGCGGCCGCTGCCATCTTGTTTATTTTTTAAGCCAGAAGTGACGTATTTCTAGCCATATTTGGACAAGAGGGGGTTTCCCAGAGTCACAGTACCGCCTGGCCTGCTATTGGTCCGTGATGAGTGAGCTGTGCGATCACTGGACAGGCGACCTGTCAATCATGCCCCAAACAGTCTTTTTTTATCGTTTATTTTACTGTAAACGGGTGAGTTATATAAAAATTCACCCCCGAGTACAGTTGTTATGAAAGTGAAATTAGCCATAAAGACCAAAACCGTTTTTGGAACCAGGCTGTAATATGAAATGTATACTGTAAACTCAGGCATTTTAACATGGGGGTTTATGGGGATTTACTATCTTTTGGAGCCAACCCAAAGTGGCCATTCTAGGAACAGCCAGTTTTTAGTACTTACGCATTGGCGTCAATGCGACCAAGTGAAGCTGCCCCCTCGGGTTAAAGGCTAGATAAGGATCTTCTTGTTTCTGAAGTTTTCTTCCATTAATAGTCTGAGACAACTGGGCTGCCATTATAGTTTATATCTGTACCAAAATAAATACCTGGTCTATGTCTCCTAAGTTTTATTCAACTTTTATTTTATAACTAGCAATTTCTTGGTGTCATGATGCTAGCTTGTCTCTCAAATGTGCATAAGCAGCATGGTTCTCTCGTCTACTAGCACAAGATAGACTACTGACGGTGGATACACACCCATTTGTTTCTGGGATATATCTTCAATATTTGCTCTTTAAAAAAATAAATTTTCACTGGCAGTTTGTTTGATACAGTGATTGGAGACCAGCATTTAGTTTCTTAAATATAACACATTTTCTAGCGATTATTTGCAATTATCTTCTGTTTGAGACTAATCTAGCTGCTACTGCTATTTTTTAAGTGCTGAGGTCTTTACCTAAACAGAAATTACAACCACATGAGAATAAAACATAACATTATAAGAGAGACCTCTAGTGGTTGATGTTGTATTGCACATGGTACAATGAGACTGGAATAATAAATAGTTTCAAGACAGTTGCTAGGATCGCGAACAGCCGCTAACAAACCTACACCCCTTTGTCACCTTACCTCCCCCATCATCCGCCATAGTCTGTAGTGAAATAAACTGGAGATATAGCTAATCACTTTGTAACATGGAGAGAGCTTTTTAAAACATTGAAAATTGATGTCCTGAGCAACGTTACATTATTTGATCACGTTTTATCCATTTACACGGGCTCAACTTCTGCATGTCACCGCCCCTTCTGCATGAAGGGCCACCCTAAAGACTTTGGATTGGTTCTGCAATGCAGGTTTTGTTAACTCTCTACTTGTTTCCACCCAGTTTTAGCAACTAAAGCTGGAGATTGTCCTCAGGCGAAGCGTCTACAGACTGAGAACTGAGTCTAAATAATGAATAACAAGTGGTATTCCGTATGATGAGCTACCTTACACCACTATACTAACTAAGTTTCTTTCTCCACCCCCACCAGACCTCACCAACATCTTTGAGTCGTTCCTCCCCCAGCTGCTGGCGTACCCCAATCCCATCGACCCTCTGAACGGAGATGCGGCTGCCATGTACCTGCATCGGCCAGAGGACTACAAACACAAGATCAAAGGTGACATTCCTGTTTCCTGACAAGCTGATTGGCAAATGGAAGAACAAGACAGGGGAAAAGCATTTAAATGTGTAATGTAGTCGATTAGCCCTGTTTTTAGCTGGATGTCACGGCCGCCAGCTATTGATAGTATTCTGTTGACGACACGGCCATCTTGGTAGGAAAATAACGGGTGATTGTAATCAATTAACAGGTGATTACAATCAAATGACACAAACAGCCAATGAGCTGTGTGTATTGTAGCGCCATATTGGTAGGAAAATGCTTGTGACATCATGGGAATACTATAAATAGAGACCCAAATGTCGCTGAGTGAGTGAGGAAGTTCCATCATTGGTCGGTCGTTGCACGTGGCACACCCATACACGGTGTGGTCTCCCAGCCAGATGGGGCAGCCAGAATCAGTTCACTAGCCGTAGAGACAGTCCGGGGGTAAAACCGCCGATATATCTCATGGGCTGACTCACCAAAAGACGGTGCTGCAGCTCTTAACTACATGTTTGGGGGTTCTAGAGCAGAACACAAGACGTCTGCTCAGATGTGCGTTTACTGCGGTGGTTAAATCCCCGATCGTGTCTGCCTGGGCTGGGCTATCAGCTAAATTCTAACTTTGCTGAATGGATAGAACGGGGGAATTGACCCCACCCTGACCACGCCCCCAGCCAGGCTGAGCCAGCTAACCCAGCATCTATTGTGGGCGTTCCTAGAGCCTGTATGGGCGTTCCCAGACATGCGGACTGTCTCTATATAGCAGCGTCAAGCTAGCTGCAGTTAACTTGGATGAGACAGGAAGAGTGGCTGTTTTGCCTTCAGAGTTAAAGAATAGATTGTGTCACTTTTGAGATTTTTTTTTAATAATGCTGTCTTGGGCTGTGCGGATAAATGGTTAGAAAAGTATAAAAGTATAATATAATAGTATATATAAACACATCACACACTGTCCAGCTATACTAGGTTCCCTAGTCTTGTTCCTAATGTTTCTAAGTAAGAATATAAAACAAGTTCAGTGCATTTGTGGTTTTGCAAGCAGCTAGCTAATTAAGCTAAAATTGTCTGAGCTGAATTTGTCTCTTGATGTTGGAGAAGCGGCACTTTGACTAAATCGCCCATCTTTTCGCCCTCCCTCTCTGCCAGAGTACATCCAGAAGTATGCCACAGAGGAGGCTCTAAAGGAACAGGAGGAGGGAGCGGGCGACTCCTCCTCTGAGAGCTCCATGTCAGACTTTTCGGAGGACGAGGCTCAGGATATGGAGTTGTAGTGAAGGGCAGCTCCTCTCCTCTCCACCTTGCAACAGACTGTGCAGCATTTCCTAGCAGAGCAGAAACTCAATACTATATTTAAACGAGACACTTTTTTACAACACAAGGATTTTTATTGCTACACAAGGGTCTGCGGTGTAATACTGCAGAGATATTACTCTTATTTAGGAATTTATTATTACTTGACCTAACCCCCCCCCACCCCCCACCCCCCACCCCCCGCCCGCCCCGCCCACCTCCCCGAGAGCCTGCCGAGATCAGAAAGGAGTGCATCATTCATTTCCATGATCTTCTGCCAAGGCTTTCACTCTGCTCGACCTTTACAACCCAGCCGTTCCCGACTGAGAGGGGGCAGGAAGGCGTCCCATGGAGAAAAGGCTTGGAAGACTGTTGGTACCGCATTGTGACGCAGCCAGGCTGTTTACACTCAATGCCCCATTTAGTCCCACAGCTAACGCCTCACCACCTCGTCTATTCTAACATGTTTATCCGTTTTTGGGGGGTGTCTGTATTCAGCGTTGGATTGCTTCCTCAGGCACGCTTGCAGGATGACAATCCACTATTTCCGGGTGGTCGCAACTTCAAAAGAGTGGATTTCCATTTTCGAATTTTCAGCTTTCATTTTTGACGTCGCCTTTTCCTTGTGAAGGCTTGGGAAGTTTGCCGTTACAATCATCACTTCCGAGGACCCCCAGGCCACAGCGCAGTCATCTATATCAATGTATAGACTGGTATGACTGCACAGGGCCTGTGTGACAGGACTGCCCTCTGTGAGGCCCGAGGGCCAGTATGCAAACCTGCTGACCCACCACACCTCAGTTCAAAGCCGCTGCAGAAACACTTTCATCCCGTAGAGAAGAACCAGCATCAACAACGGCAAATCACACCACAGAATGCCATGCCGTGGCATGTGTGTCTGTGTTTGAAGTTGTGTTTCTATGTGCATGTGTGAAATACAGGGGAGAGACGTGGTCTATTGACACCCGTGTTGTACCGACCCCTGACGCCCAGCAGATGTCAGAAGAGGAGGCTCACAAAAGCCATACGTCCTCCTCAGCACCCATTTCCTCCCTCTCCTCTCTGTTTTAGGTCAGTGCTCTTGATAACTATTTATCATTCTCTGAGTATCTTTGTATATTGTGGCATGACACAGAAGTGAAGTTGTGTAGGGCTTTGTGGAGCTCAGCTGACGCTGTAGAAATGGGGAGGAAGCCTATGTGCGGGTGCCACTGGGAGCCCAGGCCGTGCTGCGATGGGCGGGGTTTGGTGTTTGTGTCAGGGGCGGTGGGCGGGGCTAGCTGTGGGGTGGGGCGTAAGAGGGCGGGGGCAATAATCCAGGTCCATGTTGAATTGTTCACCCTCTTAACTTTGCCTATTGCTTGTTTTAAACTATAATAGGTGTTTGACTTGCGTAGGGATAGTTTTTTTTTTTTTTTTTTTTTTGCGGGTGGTGAATCCTATCATAATCTATGGTTTAATACTTATATAACACGCTAGTTTAAAAACTACTTGTCCTGTAAAGATTAGGAGAGTTCTACATCTTTGTCTGTGGGATGGCTCTTTACTTTGTTGAATCAAATCCTCCAAAGACACGTCACACACCTGCTCTTTCTTATGCAAATGTTGTCATTTTGATCATCAGCATGCAGGCGAGCTTCTTGACTGCCTCTTGACTGCTTTCCACATATATTTCTTGACATACAAAAAGTGCTCTTGGTTTCAGCCACTAAAACATTATAGCATTTCTTTAGTAATATTTTAATGAGAACATTTTTATTTCTTTCATGCTGTTGATGGCCAAAATACTACTACTGGTGTATTTACATTTAGCCTACGTTTTATTGTTGATTAATGCTTTGTCCCTTCTTAAATAAACTGAACTGAACTGAACTGCAAGCATATAATTTAAGCTCTAAAAGACAAACAAATGAAAACTCCCACAGACAGGATTTAGGGTTAAGATTGTGCTTTGGGACGTCTTGGAGTTTACACGCAGGTTAAGGTTAGACCCTATACGCCAGCTCATATTTGTTCAAACTCAAGATAATTTTGGGGCGGTGTTGTCAGTGGCAGTGGCACAGGAGTGAATAATTTCACAGGGAACAATACAGCGAGATCTCTTCAGTATCTCAGCCTGTACTGTTGTACCTGGAAACCGTTACAGTGGGGGGTTGGAAAAGAGCATCCATGAGCCAGAGCAGTGACAATTTACTGTTAAATGTTATGATGCTGCACTGACCTGTCATAGTGTCAGCTTGAAGCCAGTTACATGTTGGTAACATAGTATGCCCGGACCATTGCAGATCCATTTGTATTAGCCTGTGTTATTTCTGTAAGAAACAATTATAGTCTTTACTCTGCCATTAAATGATGCTATTTCTCTTTGTTTGGAGAAAAATAGAGCTTAATCAAAATTGATTCAATGCCTTTTTTTGCCTTTTTTTTTTTTTTTTTATAAAAAAAGATGATATCTCTTTAATGAAAATTTCCAAACTGATGTTACTTAAATCTTGCAAGAGGGTGTTTACCTTTATTTGAAAATTGACATGGCAAAAATTGCATGTCATAGTTGGATGATGTTAGAAATGTATTCAAAGTTCAATTGCCTAGCTGAAATGGCTGCCTTGGCAACCAAATAAATGTCAGTATAGTTCTAAGGATGACGTTTTGCTTTGGGGTTTTTTCATTTGCAAGAAAAGCAAAGCGGAAACAACCACTGTCTTGTTTGCATTGTTTGCTGTCTTCATCTTGATTCATCTGTGTATTATATGTTTATTTTATTAACGAGACACATGCCTATAATTTGTTTTAATGTTTTTTTTGTTGTTGTTTAACCCTTCAAGATACAAGTCAACATATCCCATTTTTTAAGCAGAAAATTATTAAATGTGCTTCCCTTGTAACTTGAAGAAAGAAATAAACAAAAAAATATATAAAAATCTGTTCATTTTCTGGGTGTACCTAATCACTGGTTTCCTCATGGAAATAATGTGAGATCTGAATCCAAACAGCACATCTATCTTCTGTCCACTAGATGGCAGTCATTTCTATCTATCTAATATCTATCGGTCGTAAAGTTACATGACCTGCGAAATTCACAATTTAAACAAAAAACTATGCAGACAACCACACATTTAAACAAAAAACAATTATATTTTATTCACACCCACATACAATGTTATGCCCCCCCCCTTAAAAATAATAATAGCCTAAAATGTTTCATAAATAAATTCATGACAGACTTTAATGCATTGGTAAACCCTGTTCCGAAAATAAATGCGCTCTCAGGCGCTATTCTCTAAAATTGTTGGAAAATTCAGATTTTTCCTTGCCTTTCTTAATATGGAACAGTAGGACAGAGTCTCTAGCTAGAAACACAAATAGCCTACAGAACTGAACAACTTACAAAACAAGCATGCAAGAAAGAAAAGAAAGGTCTGGTCATTTGTAGGCTGACCTGTAGCCTATTGACCCTCAGCTAATAAAATAAAGCAATTAATTAAAAATCCTGAACAGTAGGCTAATGGACATCACATCAGTGCCCACCAACCCTGTCCCTTCCTCAGCAGCTACACCGGCAGGGGTCTGTCAGATGTCCTGCATGTTGAGATGATGTGGGAACATTAAAACGCTCCTTAACAGACAGACCTTAATGATCTTATTAAATATTCATAAGTATCCCTCTGTTGTCTTTCTGAGCACACGCTATCCGGGTTTCGAGTTTCAGCTTCGGTTTAATTTGGCTGCTGTGTCGGACAGGCTGTCGGAGGGTAGGTATACGATGCTCACACAGAGTAGCCATGCCCTGGGCTAGTGTATAGGCTATTGCTGTTTCAAATTCAGTAATAGCGCCCAATATTACAATTGCAAAATAAAAAAACATGTCACTTTCAGCCCCTGTATATGAGACTGTCTGAAGATGAATAGTTGTTATTTGGTTTGTTTCGTTACACTGAGCTTGCTATATGAGAAATATGGCACCCTGGGTAGAACCATCGATTTATAGGGGAGACCAGGGTCAATTGTTAAAAATAAATAAATAACACAGATTACTTGAAATACAGCAGTCCTCCTTTGATTAGATATATGTGCACTAAATAGGAGTGATTTTCACAGAGGACGAGACTAGTCTTGATAGATACATAACAAAAAGTCTTATAGTGTTGGGGGGCTGGGGGCAATTGTGGCTGGCACATTAACACTGTGACTGTGTACAACACATTGTAACACAGTCACATTGTAACACAGTCATTACAATTAGGATACAATGTGTTGTAACACCGTCATAACCCACTGCATCTCAAATAAAAACACACCTCAAAGTAACCACGTTAGGCTACTATAGGCTATCTAGGGCAGGCTATATAGCCTATTTAAGATTTTTATGGTAATCAGGCAATAGGCTAATCAAAGCAAAAGTGCATTTATATTGCTATGGCAGCTATTCTATTGACAACTAGCCTAAATTGTAATTATTTTAAATTAGTTAAAATTATATTTCCCTCGAATATTGATCAGCATCAGCTGATGAGTCAAGAACATCAGGGTAATTTCTGTGCTTAATTGACGATTTTGCAGAAACATGCAATATTCACATCTGATATTTCTTCCACTATCAAAATGAATGAACAGCTTCATTTTCTAATGGAGAAGTAAAGTGAAAGTAATGTAGCCTAATCTATAGTGTAACGAGTTGTGAGCAAATGCCTACTAGGCTACTACAATTATGAGGAGCTACACGTTACTTTTTAAGTAGCCTAGGCCTATAACGAGGAACCCAACTCCTGGAGGCTGCATGTGTAGGAGTGGCCTAATTTATCTTAATTTTGTGGCCAGTAAATGAGTCAAAGGTCTTTAGCTGCGTTATTTCAGCCACGCTGCTGGACAGAGGGAGGTGGCACGCTGCTCGCCGGCTGCGCCTCCTTCATAATGTATGGAGAGCACAATGGGCGCAGGGATGGATTTCAGTGTCAACTTTAGCCCGTTTGAAAGAGACGTAATCCAAACCGCTCCTATCCCACTCTGACGGAGTTGCATCAGCTGAAAAGGTGATGCATCTTTTTCCACCTGCAATCTGTCTAATAATCACCGACAGCAGGTAAATGAAGAGGCCTACCTGGGATCCCTATATAATGAGGAGGAGCAGCGTAGAGGCCTCAGCTCAGCTCGGGAGGAACTTTGTCCCAGACACCAGAGAGGGGATCTTCGTTGGGGACAAGGCCGGCAGCACTCGGGACATGATGCCACACCCGATGGATACAGGTAGGCTAATGGAAAAAACACCAGCATGCTAAATAAATGTGAAGTGTCGTTTTTACGCGAGCTTGTAAATGATTGTGGATAGCCTACCATTATAGTCAGAGTTTATACCACCTTTTTAGGCTGACAGAAATATTTATGATGTTAAAATATATGTAGCCTAATTCAAACTGATGTAAGTTATGGGGAGGGGGGCTTTTTTACCCTCCCTTTTATGACTGGCTACAGATGGCCAGTCGTGAACAAAGTGACAAGCAGCTGATTGTTGGGCACTGGCAGCCTTATCATGTATCATCACTCCATCCATTTCCTCAGTCAGGCAAATCGCTCAAGTGTCCCACAACATCAGCACTGCATTGCGCGTCCTGCGCGTAAAAACATGGGCAGACAGGCCTGCATGAGGCGGCAGAAGGTTGCAGAGAAGGAGGGGGAGGAGGGCGGCGTGGATTACTACTGCCAGTGGGTTAAGATGCTTACCAACTAATTACCTGTCCACTGGAAAATCCCCGGCCATACAGTCAAAACAGACGGAGGACTGAGGGACGGACAGATATGGGGATATGGTGAGGTAAACTGAGAGTGCTGCGGCTGCCAAAGACAGCGTTCCACTCCGAGGAAGCAGCACCAGTTCATCCAGCTGAGTGTCAGAGTGACCGACTTCTACTTTTTCATTCTCCATTCTGGACACGATTCAAGGACAGTTTAGTGTGAAGATGCTGGATCTGGAGGCCTGGTTCATCGAAAAAGTTTGGCTTATTTTTAATTTAAGTGTTGTGTGGAGTGAGGATAGGATCATCTAATAAGGTAAGACTGGGCTCAATAAATGAAATAATAATATAATAATAATATAATATAATAATATTATTATTAGTAATAATAATAATAATATTAATAAGAAGAAGAAGAATCCATTAACCGTGTAAATGGTCGGATAGGCTGTACCCAATGTGTGAGGCTATGTCAGCTATAATTTGATTTCGGATAGTAGCCTATACCTTTTCGTTCCCCAAAAGAGAATATTATAGCCTACACATATATGCACATTATATTTACATACGGAAAACAACTACAAAAATATAGCCTAACACTCTAAGAAAATAATAAATTAGCCTAATGCATTTTCTTTCTTTAAAATGACAGCATGAATTTCATATCGTTTTAGGACTTTATTCATCAAAAAGGTTTAGGTAGGTGGGCATATTTAGCCTAAACTGCACCCTGATTAGGGCTCATGGATAGACTAGACATGTAGGTCTATTGAGGGCCTAAAATCCAGTTAGCATCCTCTTGCAGTGCCCACTATCAGATGGCTCCAAAAATAAGCAGCAGAGTTATTAATGTCTGGACTCCTAATCACCATCGAACGCAATGCGATTATCACTTAATAGATTGAGACTAGAGACATGATAGGTGGGGGGGTGGCGGGGGGAGCAACTACGCCCAGTTTCTTTTGCCAGAAAAAAGAGTTGGGGCAGAAGATGATTTTGGTTTATTCTCCTTCTCTCTCTCTCTCTCTCTCTCTCTCTCTCTCTCTCTCTCTCTCTCTCTCTCTCTCTCTCTCTCTCTCTCTCTCTCCCTCAAGCTTTTTACTCTATTGATCTCTCCCGGAAACGGGAAGATGAGCCCTGCTTTGGGACCCATTTGGAGCATCTCAAAAATCACTTAGCGCATCATTCCCCACAGCCAGAATCAATGTGCACAGTGGACCCCTTCCTCTCACCAAGGATGACTCTCGTGGAGACCAAAAATGTCCCCAAATCGTACCCTTATGAAAAATGATTGTAATCCCAATTTGATGGTGATTTTCAGAAGGATACTCACATATCACAGCAAAACATTAAGTCTGTGTAGAAATATTACAATGACACCATAGGAGACTAAACAAATGCCATCAACCCCAATAAAGTCACTATAACTGGGAGTATGTAGTGATTTTCCATCAGGGCAGGTTCTTGTAGAGAGGAACTCGTGGATTGAGGAGAAAAGTGCCCGGGCCTGTCACAGGAGCAGATGGCATGGCTGGATTAACTCCCCATCCTGTGTGGTACAATACACAGAGAGGAGGGAAAGAGACCAGATTCTGACACTGTCTGGTGGTCATCAATTCCGCTCCATACAGGACAGCTAAAAAGCAATCAGTATACAGTAGACCCCCTGACAGACAAAAGACAAGACACCCAAAACACAACACGTAAAAGAAGCTGTCAAGGGTTTTAGAGGCATGAAAGTAGAATCTGAAGTGTAGCAACTGAAATGGTAAACATGATGTCAGCTGTCACCCAATCGCCTATGTGCAAGTGTTCCAGATCACGAGACAAATCTATAACTGTTAAAGATCTGTGTGTGCATCGGGACTTATATCCTCCTGTTCTGTGTATGGCACTGGTAGAATTCACTGTGACGGCACACTATCAGTGAATTACCATAGGGCCATAAACAGAGTAGAGAAAGAACCACGCTGGCTATGACTTTGTCCCTTTTTGTCCCTGTTCTGCTTTACCATTTTTACCATGGACTGTCAGGCCAGCAGTCGAATCCACCCGTACTCATCTGATGTTTCTGACATATCCAATCTGGCAGCCTGGCCCCATCTTCTTTGCCCATTTTGGCACTAGCACATTTTTGCTTTGTTTCTGTTGGTTTGAGCAATCATGTGTAGTGCCAATATAGGACGAGACAGACACTCTGGCTGTATGGTTTTCAAGTTAAACCTGAGGGACGATCCAGTGACGTCAGCTATTTCTAGCTTCAATATTCTTATGTCTCCACTTTTGTGTATGAGAGAGAGAGAGAGATAGAGAGAGAGAGAGAGAGAGAGAGAGAGAGAGAGAGAAGGGGTGGATGAACTATGGATCTGATCGATTGCGTCGGCCCTCTCAGATATCCCTGGTTGCCATGGAGGCCTGTACTCTATCTCTGAGACGCTGCCCCGTGTAACCTGAACCTGGGTTCTAGACTCAGCTCTGTAAGTGACAGCTCTGACGGTATAGCTATACCCATGCGACTCTCCCACAGTGTTTGGCAATGGTAGAACTCACACTGGTGGGCTCGATGGATCCGGTGGTTCTAGACTTGCCAACAACTGACTGAGAGCTTGAACCCGCGGCGCCCCCTACCCCCACACAAGACTCACCGGTCCCAGGAAACATCAGGAAGAGACACTGATGAAGTTTAGAAAGATGTGTTGAGAAGGACGTTTGTGAAAAGGTCATAGCAGGTGTCAGGTTTGGGGGACTGTGGGTGGGGTGTAGATGTGGGTGGGGTGTGGATGTGGATGTGGGTGGGGTGTGGATGTGGGTGTGTGAGTGACTGCAGGTGGAGCAGAGCGGGGTTAAATCTAACTATCCCCCTATGCATTCTTGCAGTCTCAGAACACCATGAAAGCTACACCAGGACAGAGGGAGCTTACAGTTTCTAAAAGGATGAACTTGAAAACTTTTATATACAGTATGACTCTCGCGTGACCAAAATCCGACAACAGGCACAATTTCCCACAATCCCAGTCTGTATACAAATGAACCAGCTTGGTGAATTCTGCTGGTTGGGTAACATCAGTTTAGATCGGTCATGAAAATAAAAAAAATCCTCATCCCTTCTCTCTCTTCTTCTAACTCACCCCCTTTTCAGGTCCAGACAACGCTCTCAGCGGCAGCATGTCTTCTGTCCCTCTGGACCATCTTAGCCACAGTTAGCCGATCATGACATCAAACCCTGAATGCAATGCTACACTTCACAGGCAGAAGGTATGGGGCAAAGGAGACACACTGGACTATCGGGGGATAACGCATAAATCCATATACAGGCCATTAAGCATCGACTTCACTATCAGTGTATTCAATCTGCCCCCTAGTCAATAAATCCATTGTGTTCATTTGTTGGGGCGAGATGGCTTTGGCCCAGGCCCGGCTCCTGGATGAAGTGACTGAGGGGGCAGTTACAAATTGTGAGGGCCAAATCTTTTTATATAGTAAAACAGTAGGTTATCAGCACTGTATGCCACTTTTTTCTAGTCATAAATCTGTAATAAACATTGTGTTCTGATTAGACATCTATTCAATTGTTGAAAGTTTAGAGTGTATAATGGCGTAGAACATTATGATGGAACTTAATGATGGCCATCCCCATGATCAACTATGTCTCTTAAGTTGTTGCAGCAATTTTTGGGTTGATACTATTTCTTATACAGATTTGATGCCAGATTTAACCGTTTTTGACCACCCAAGAATGAATAAAAATGGTAAAAACCCCGTGGTGCTTTGGCCAACATGAAGATGCTCTGAGCTGAGTTTAGGCTGTGATGAGTGATATCCAGGGCGAATAGTGTTGCGTTGTGAGGAGGGGAGGGGGGGGGGGTGATGCCAGTGTGCAGTAAGAGCTGGTGGCTACCCCCCCCCCCGCTGCAGCAGAAGGCCTGTTGTAAATCCTTGGTTTTAGGGTTAGCAGCAGCTAGCTCGGCTTATGATGCAACCGGATCCCGCTCAGTCACGAGAGGTCTGCCGTGCAGTAGTGCTGCATGAGTATGAGAGCGAAGTGAGTGGAGGAATGGTGGCAGAGGAGGGCAGGTGCAGAGGGAGGAGGAGGGGGGGAGAGAGGGGAGGAAGCTACAAACAATCAGTCACTGCGTGCTAATAATGTTGGCCACATTTCAGGACGAATGCTGCGAGAGTCCATTATGGCCCGACTGGAGAGGAGGCGGGGTTAAGTGGTGGACGTGGAGGCAGAGGGGAAGGGAGGGTCGACGCACTGACAGCTGGTACGGGTGATTAGACCATGTAGTGATGTGGGGAAGGCATCAAAGCTCTTTAGGGAGAATCCCTAACGGGGAGGAGGCAAGGACACACACACACACACACACACACACACACACACACACACACACACAGATGGAGGGGGGGGGAGACCCTTCCTTTACTGAATCCTCATACGGCAACCTTTTTCATATCAAGGACCCCTAATTTAGTCCACATTAGAGCCACATATCCCCATTTAATGAGATTTGGTCTCTTCGACCAAATCTGAGAATATTTCTTTATTGTCAGATATGATTTTGTCCAGAATTCCATGCCGATCTGTACTGTAGCTGTAGAGAGAGAACAGTGATCAAAACAGCCATTCTTCTACATGCTCTAATTGTGTTCACTTCTTGTAAATGGAATAATGCTGAAGTTGAACCATCCATACATTTTCTGGTGCCCCCCTGGAACCCCCCAATGGACCACTGGTGGTCCCCGGACCCCACGTTGAGAACCACTGCACTAAAGTAAACCGGGCCTTACTGTACACGCAGGTCCAAAAGGGTATAGACTGCACAAGCCATCTGTCATTCTCACATGCATCAGCAACCGATGGATTATCACCAGCTCTGCCCCCCCCCCCCCCCCCCCCCCCCGCTACCCCCCACCACCTCCACCCTCCTTCCACCCACACCCCCCACCCCCCCCTCCACGCCCCAGTCATCCTCTCACGGACTATGGGATACTGGTAATAAGAAGGCGCGTCATTAGATTAGAACGGGACGGTTGTGTGAGTTAATGGATCACATCATTAATCTCTTATTATGCCACCTGCAAGGAGCGGTTGCATGTTTAATTGCTATTGTCTCACAATTCTCTGTATGTCACTGTATTGTTTGTCACTCACTCACATTAAATACATTTTACAATCAATTCAACTGCATTTTGAATGTCAATTCTTTGATGCCGTATACAGGATTTGTGTTTGTGCCAATGCGATGTGTCCTGTGGAAGTGTACTTGAGCAGGACACTTTTATTGTAACCCCCAGCAGCTCATGTCACTCTGGATACAAGCATCAGCTAATTGGCTACAATGTAAATAAATGGAGGCATCATGGGGTGGGAGATTTGAGGGTAATTAGAAAAGGAATGGCTTTAGAATTATTTGTATTTTCAAACGGAGAATTGATGAGGAAGAAGAGTGACGATAGGAAACTGAATGGACCATAATGGCAAAAATTAATTAGTGTTGCTGCAGCATTAGTGACCCACCTCCAGTGCACGCACGCACGCGCCCGCATGCACACACACACACACACACACACGCACGCACGCACGCACGCACGCACATGCACACACACACACACACACACACACACACACACACACACACACAGACACACACACACACACACACACACACACAAATACACTAATTCTTTTCTGGATTACAGTAATCCAGGCAAAGAGGGTATTTTTAGGTCTTTGTGTCCAGATACAGACAGGATGTGACATTTGAGGAAAACGGATAATGGACGTCTATGATCGACTGGATTTTCCTGGGAGGTTTATTAGCACAGTATCTAAAAATAATTTAATTAAGGTAGGTAAGAAGGTTTTTACAAAATTAAATAACCAGTATTCTTCAAAATAGCAGAAACTACCTCCAACATTAACTGAAATAAAATAAAAGTAATATGTCTTAATAATGTTAATAATGTTTTTCTTCTTTTGACCATTTCTATAGCTACTGTGAATGGATTTAAGACAGAATCCTCCGGCAATGACTGGGCTAGACCACCATTTAAATATGTCATGACTGTAAATGCATGAAATTATTAAAAAAAAAAATGTATGACTCAAATAAAAAGCAGCATAGTTTTTGAGAACACACTTTAACTGAACTGAAAAGGAAATCAAATTTGAAATAAATAAATACAATTGAAATAATAAAACTACAACTTGTTTGGGACTGTGAAGAAGAATCTATATGTCTATACAGCATAAAAAGATTCTCAGAAAAGAGAATGACAGGCTAAGGAGAAACAATAGATTGGTGAGATGAACTGAGATAAAGAGTGGTGAAATAAATGTAAACGTCTTGATGATGTCTGATGAAGAAAGAAGCCATGAATGTGAGGGTGCATTCTGCTACTGTCAAATAAAAGCACACAAAAAGATACCGTGATTGCTGTCAGCTTCTTTCAAACACTATAGCCTACAACATCCTCATGAAGACAATCATTTTGGTGTGTGTTGTCATTATGATTAATGTGATAGAAGATGGGAAGTGAAGAGAGTGGGTGAGAGTGAAAATTGACAGCCAGATAACCTGATTTGTAGAGATATGAGCATCCCACTCTGATGCTGCGGGTCTAATGGAGGAGAGACAGAGAGGAGTGTTGGGCTGTAGGCTATAGAAAGGTTTTGCAGCTTTTTCATATTCACACTGCAAAACAATATTTTTCCCCACATTATTTGTTGGTCAAAGGTCATATTCCTAGCACAATATAATGAGGCTGAATACACCCATGATTCCTCTTGAATAATATGGACATGATGACCATGGAAGGTAACATTTTTTTAAGCCTCTAAATGACATGTATTAGCTGTTCTTTTCAAGGTAATGTAATGTTCTATTCCTTAACACATTAAGAATTGAGGAAACAATATTGCAGGCCAAATACTTCCTTTTAAGATGACCAAAGTTGGTGCAAAGCAGAGAGTAGGAGGTTCAGAAGGACGCAGCCATTTTGTTTTATTTTTGGATGCGGCTTCTCATAAATATTTTCCCACAAAAATGTGATAGATTGGGTTTTTATGTACACTAGTTCTGATAGCACACAATCCCTGTCCATTTAATCAGTCCTCGCTCACAGAGTTGGCATGCAGCCTCTCCTCTCTAGTCCACTTGCATGGCTGATTCCAACTCCGCTCAGGTGTGCTCCATCAGTAGCTAACATGGAGCTCTCCATGTCCACTCATTTTGGCCACTAATTCATTAGCCATTTTGAGTATTTAGTGGGCCCTAATGATCTAATTCAAAAATCTGGCCCTGTCGCCATCTGAGACCTCTGCCGGTATGTGCCACATCCTGTATCAATGCTGTCAGGCCGAACAGTGGCCAAGAAAGGAGAAACAGAGATAGACTACAGAGATAGGTTTGCTCAGATGCATGTTTGCTAATGTCTGTGTATAGTTATAGGTGTTAAATTGGAGCCAAATTCAAACATTTTTGACCAATTTAGTTGCTGCTGGTTTTGAACATGGTATTGCCTCCTACTACTGGTTACAAAATAAAACTATTAGCCTACTGTCAGACAATGCAAGCCTAATCTGGGAACCCAGAGTCTATCAGGCTGGGAACTAATAAGACACCGCTTCCATGCGGAAATGTGGGGAGAATGAATTTGAGGGAGAATGTGCGAAAGAACCAGTGCCTTTGTGGTAAAGGGAATCATGCAGCATGAGCCTGTTGTAGTAAACAACATGTTTTGCTTGTGTTCACACACACGCACACACACACACACGCACGCACGCACGCACGCATGCGCACACACACACACACACACACACGCACGCACGCACACACACACACACACACACACACGCGCACGCACGCACGCACGCACACACACACACACACACACACACACACACACACACACACACACACACACACACAGTATTGTAAGAAAAATACAAAAATTGCCAACATGAAAAAAAGGGACAATTCATGCAGTTAAAAGCCCTCTATAGAATATGATGACCTGATCATCACAGAAATGTCCGCTGTCAGCATTCTGCTGTACAGTGAGCATTTCCTCTGTTCTTTCTGTCTGAATGGGCTTGTTTTGGCCACAATGGTTCTGGTTTCTGCCTGGTTCAATGTCAGTGCTGCCGCAGTCACAGGTTGCACCTGCAGGATCTACAAATCAATCTACACCACAAGATGTCACTGTCTCCTCTTTCCTGTTCCCACTGCTGTCCTTTGCCTCATCTAAAAAAAACAGGACAGCCACCCCCAAAAGACAATAAGCCTAATTATATACTTTTTTCTAAATTGTCCCTGATGGGGTTCAGGGGTCCCCAGCAAAAAAGCAAATAATTGATTGTCATTATTGTCATTAGAATGTGACACAATGACAATGTATGACCCAATAAGTGTGACGGTGCTCCCACTCTCCTGGCCCTGTCTTGCAGGGGCCTTGGTGGTGGGGTTAGGGCTGATTGGGTGCACCTGGGCCTGGTGCACTCATTGAGCTTAAGACTATTCAGTCCCTCATGGATGCACCTTTTGTTCTGTTCTTTTGTTTCATGTAGGTTGTGTTGTGTTGTCTCATTATTTTCCCTTAGTTTTAGTTAATAAATTATTGTTTTAACTTTTACTTTGGTGTATGACTCCCCTCATTTTATTCTATAGACTATAGGGTCTGTGCTCAGTTTAGGGGGCCTTGATGTGAAAAAGTTTGAGAATCACTGCCTTATGAACCTCTGACTGTTACCAATGCAGAACTGCTGAGCAGGTTGTTTCAAACCCAAAGGGTTATCGCTTTCCCTTGAGTATATTGTCATTGAGAGCAATATAGAGTTTAAAAAGCACAGGTTAGTGTTATTAGGTAAGTGTAGTATCTTTGCAAGTTGTTACCCCTGGATTCCTTCTCTGGGACACCATAACGTCATGTTAATCCCTCTGAAGGTGTCCAACTCAACCAATCACTGGTGCACAGTTTAAATATATGCTCTCATCCACCATTCTTCAGGATGAATGGAAATTATATATTTTTCTTTTTACTCATCCCAGGTGAGCTTAACCCAACTGCTAAATGCTACATGCTTTATTATTGTTTAATTTGATATTTTATTGAACATTGTTTTTCCAAGCAGAACAGCCTGCACGATAAAACATTTTGCAGTTAGTTATTACATTTTAATTTTGACTCATTTTACCCTCCACAGATATTCAAGTATCACAGTGAAATGTCTTAATATGATTGAGATATGTAATAATAGATACAGCTGAAAGCTGTCTAATTATATGCATGTGGCTAATTACATAAGCAGGGCATCTCTGCAGTTACAATACTCTACTGCTACAGTGTCAAATCATAACCAGGAAATTACAGTGTAACTGAAAAAATAGACACAAGAGTACAGACAGAGAAAATCAGTGAACAAAAGGTAATAGATTGAAAAGCAAAGACTTCGTCCACAGTCACTCCACAGTATTCCGTCTCCAACAGCTTCAGGCTCTAGAGGGCGCCACTGCTCTTCTCTACAGGACAATGAGTGAGGCTGAAGAGCTGTCTGCATCCTTTGCTTTAGGCCCAGGGATTAATACCTACAGACAGTAATATTTGGACATGCTTGCTGTTAGATACAGGAAAACGTGTGTGTGTGTGTGTGTGTGTGTGTGTGTGTGTGTGTGTGTGTGTGTGTGTGTGTGTGTGTGTGTGTGTGTGTGTGTGTGTGTGTGTGTGTGTGTGTGTTTATCTGTGTGTGTGTGTGCGTGTGTGTGTGTGTGTGTGTGTGTGTGTGTGTGTGTGTGTGTGTGTGTGTTTGTTTGTTTGTTTATTTGTTTGTTTGTTTATTTGGATCCACCATTAGATACAGCAAATATGCAGTAGCTATTCTTCCTGGGGTCCTCATATCATACTCTTAAACAATTTTTTTCATCTTAAACACAATACAGACAATACAACTTCCATAACATTCATACCTACATACATACATACAGTTGCTCTATTATTTACTTCTTAGTTGAAGAAAACTTAGTAAATAAATACAAAACAATACAGAAAGAAAAGTGGAGAGACAAAAAACATAACTCTCCTTACCTTTGTGATCATAGGATAGCTCAATTCACCAGTGAGAAACACAATTGTTTTCAGGGTATCCCATATGTAAACAGATACATCTTTAATTTTTTGTTAAAGCAACTTCTGTTACTATTTAATACTAAAAAGCTTGGTAGTGAATTCCATGCCACCATTGTTCTGTAGTGAACCGTTCCTTTTATTAAATTTGTTCTGCATGGAGGCAGCCTAAATCGATGTGAGAGAGAGAGAGAGAGAGAGAGAGAGAGAGAGAGAGAGAAAGAGAGTGAGTGAGTGAGTGAGTGAGTGAGTGAGTGAGTGAGTGAGTGAGTGAGTGAGTGAGTGAGTACCTGTAGTAGTTGGGTTTGAAGGGCCCAGACTTGTTGAGGCCCAGGTACTTGGCCTGATCATCAGTCAGCTCTGTGAGGTGAGCGTCAAATGTTGGCAGGTGAAGATTGGCCACATATTCATCTGAAAATAAATGGACACACAGTGTTTTTCATCCCCGCATTTTCCTTTTATGAATCATGTGGACAAGGTAAAAGAATACACAGACAATAAGCAGAGGACTTGCCCATTTTCTTTGGCAGCAGGTAGACGTCCTGTTTGTAGCGTCCCTCTGGGGCGTTGAACAGCTCGATCAGAGCCAGTGCCTGATAGACAGCAGCAGTAGAAGTCACAATAAGGGCAGATGCCAACAGTAGAAGTCACAATAAGGGCAGATGCCACCAGCCTTTTTATGACTCTTCTTGCAGCATCATGAGTGATAGACCTATTAAAAGTTCCTTGATCTATAATCTATAAATCCTTGAAAAAGGGTACACGATTGATGCTCCCATTCATGCTAGACTGAAGTGCTGAATTAATTCAATATTCATTGTGACTGAAGCGCCCCCTGCTGGGTGTCATTTCATACCTGGGTTGTGGCGGTGATGGAGAGGACAAACGTGGGCACTGTGGAGCAGCTCAGATTCAGCAGACGCCCCTGAGAGCAAAGACACATGAACTCCTCAAAAGAAACGTGTTGCTTCATTCTCTTATAATGTGTTGGCAGCTACTGAGTCGAAACAACTTAAGATGTCTGAGAAAGTGTGCACGTATCTAGAAAGTGTGATATGTCTTCATACAGTTAGTATAATACAGTTCAGTGTTTCCCCACCCAGTCCACACATTCCGCCTGTCCTGCAACTTCCACCTTTCCTCATGCACACTTGATCCAGTCAGTTAAGGGGAACACAGTTTAGCTCTGTTCAGGTAGATCTGTTTCTACTGTTCAGCCAATCAGCATTAAGCTCTTAATTGTGGATCAGGTGTGTGAATAGAGCTGGAACTATGGGTTTTCCCTCAATAGTTTCACAATTGATCTCAATAATATGTGAGAATAGCACCTTATAAGCCCCATAATGAGAAAAGCAGACAAAAAGCCCAATTCATGTGCAATAACTGACTTCTTTAAGCAATAATTATGAGGCAATTGAGGGAAAACCCATATTTAATGGTCTATAGCTACTTGTAGAATATAATAGTGCAGAATAAGCTGCTAATAAGTGGTTGTTGTTGTTATTATTATTACCTTTATTGTTATTGTTATTGTTATTATTATTATTATTATTATTATTATTATTATTATTATTATTATTATTATTATTATTATTATTATTGTTATTATTATTATTATAATTATTATCACCTGAGCCAACAGGACTATCCTCTTTCCATCAGGCCAGATAACATGGTCCACCTCAGGCCGCACACGCTCCCAGTTGAGCTCCGCACTCTGCAGACCTGCCTGAGGGATGAG
This sequence comes from Poromitra crassiceps, assembly GCF_964638095.1. Classification (NCBI taxonomy): domain Eukaryota; kingdom Metazoa; phylum Chordata; class Actinopteri; order Beryciformes; family Melamphaidae; genus Poromitra; species Poromitra crassiceps. Next base: position 15,120,027 of record NC_139636.1, on the reverse strand, counting down.
ACTCTACACTTTACACACACGTGTGTATATACACTCACATATACCTTACACACACACACACACACACACACACACACACACATACACACACACACACACACACACACACACACACACACTCGCGCATGCACGCACGCACCCACGCACACACGCACGCACGCACGCACACGCACACACACACACACACACACACACACACACACAGACACACCATGTTCATACCACATCTATCTCAGTGTTGGAGTGTCCCATGTTGCAGACAATGCAGCCATTCTTCATCTTGTCCAGGTATTCCCTTCCCACCACGAGTTTATTGCCTGCAGAGAAACAATTGAGGTAAGACAATCCCCCCCAGAAAGACCATGGAGCCACTGTCTGTGTGAAACTTTTGGAGCCTGCAGGATGTACAGCTTTGAGAACACAGAGTCCATTCTCACAAAAGTAAATGCAATGGTTGGTATATTTTGTGTGTTTTGCTTATGGTAAAATTACTTAAAAGCTAAAGGAAACTTCTGCCTAAGTATTCTCACTAGGAGCTGGTATTTATTTACAGGATCACATTGTCCAAACTCCAAAATGTTACCTGTGCAGGTGATGACCAAGTCTACCTGCCTGACAACTTCACTCAGTTTAACCAGTCTGAAGCCATCCATGCTGGGCAGAGAAATCAGATCAATAGTTTGTCAGAAAATTTAATATTCACGATATTCCACAATGTTTTGGTACATGTTGTTATATGAGGAGGAAACACATTTGAAATCTTTGCCCCCCACCGCCCCCCCCCCCCCCCCCCCACCATGAAAAAAGCATTCATACCAGGCCTGAAGAGCACAAATGGGGTCCACTTCTGTGATGTATACTATTGCACCCAGTGCTTTGAGGGCGGAACAGCAACCCTTGCCGACCTACCAAACAGAAGTGACGCGAGAGGAAGAATTTCATACAAAGAGCAATATAAAAACTCAATAAAGTTTGTATTTGATCATGCTTTGTCAACAAAGCGAAGACAAATGTGTTAACAATGGCACCATTAATCATTTACTGACCTCGCCGTAGCCACACACCACCACCTGTTTCCCACCAAACATGACATCTGTGGTTCGCTTCAACCTACAAGAAGTGATGACCAGTGTTAAACCTCTGTCTTGTACAGTGCCAGTCTGTCTGACACAGCATGTTTACCTTCACAAAAGGATTCATACCCATCCAGTATGGACTCCCTGCAGCAGTACAGGTTGTCAAACTTCTGCTTGGTCACCGAGTCGTTGACGTTCATAGCTGGGACGCACAGCCGCCCCGCCTTGGACAGCTGGTACAGCCTGAAAAACATCGCGTGTGTGTGAGCTGGAGGATGAGTTTGGGAGCTTGTAGAGAAGAGTTCAAGCAACTTGATGAACTGACCGATGGACCCCTGTAACGCTTTCCTCCACAATGCCTCGAATCCTCTTGAACAGGCTGGGGTACTTCTTATAGATCCAGTGGGTCAGGTCTCCTCCATCGTCCAGAATCTGACAGGAGCAGGAATACATATTACAAGCTCCATCGACCTTCGCCACATCCCCTCGAACTGCTTTAATGGTTGAACC
>NC_139636.1:15078441-15113441 GCF_964638095.1 Poromitra crassiceps | reverse complement strand
GCTAAAAACGGGTCCCAGATAGTTAGACATTTTCTAAGTGAGTTGGTTCTCAGGAACCTGAGTCTCTCTATCTGTATAACAGAGAACATGTCCGTCAACCACAGTTGGAAAGCGGGTGAAGAGGGGGACTTCCATTCCTTCAGATTTTTTTTTTTTTTTCAACAGTTGTCCCCAGTGTCAGAGATTGTTGCACAGCTGTAGCGAAGTTCAGAGAGGTGTGTTCAAAGTGTTTTAATGTACTTTTTCTATAGTGTTGATTGGATAGGCTTAAGCTATTTGAAATTGATCAAACACATAAGGTTCGGGGTGGGGTGGGTGTGTGTGTGTGTGGGGGGGGGGGGTGCCGAGCTCGGGCCATAAATTCTGACAAGCTCACATAGGGCTCGGGCCCCGAACATGTAGGGCCCGGGCCTGGCTAGGGCCTAGATCTGTGGCCCGTGCAGGGCTCTAGTGGGGGGCTATAGGAGAGAAAAGACAGAAGGACCAGAAAAGTAAGAAGTAGCAAAATACTAATATCACCGACAAACCAAACTATAGAACTGTGAACTGACACAAACTAGTGCACAAGTTGCATTCAGTGACACAGAGGGCAACTACAAAACCAGACGATATGTTTGAATGTGTAACTAATTTGTTTTCTCTCTACAAAATGACGCACGTAACTCACATGTGTTGCTGAAACTTTCACATTACTGAAAGCCATGAGGGGAACAGTCCTCTCTGTCCTTTCCACAGGCTAAAACATGTATGTGCATGGGTATGCCGGTCAAACATTCATTCAGGCCTGGACATTCAAACTCAGATCATTAACAGCCTGAATACATGCCGATTCACGCACAGTTCACTTGACAAACTTTCTATCGGCTACTTTGCCTTGATTCTGACAGTCATGGAGAAAAATGACAAACTCCTGTTTCAACAAATTGTGTGCAGCTTGGATTGTTGAGTATAAAAAGAAACAAAACAAATCTCACCAAATCAGTCTTCAGAGCTTCCGTAACCGTCTCTCCTGTCCCATTGTCAGATGCCTCTCCATCTCTGTGTGGCGTCCGTCTGTTCTCTGCTGCCTTCAGCATCTTCAGCAGGTTTGGGCTTGCTTCTGTGTTAGGAGAGGTCTCTCTCTCCAGCTCCCCTCCACCCTCTGCATGAGGTTCAGGGAACACACCAGGCAGAGGCAGGTCCCCATCAGGGTAAGAGACGTCCCTCTGTCTCTGTCCCTCTGCCATGACTCCACTGGCAGACAGTCACACACTGAGATGAGGTTTCTGCTCAGGTGGGGCAATACAGAAGAGAGGTTGAAGCCACAGCCTGCCCACATTTGTGCCTGACATGTCTTCATCTCCTATAGGGACCGGTTCACGTCACCCTCTTGGGCGTGTGTTTACTCTAAACAACAGTGTCTTGAGTTCATCTGACTAACTGTAACATAGATGAGTAATACGTCCCAGATCACAGTATGTACAGGACAAACATACACCAATGCCTGCGTTGCTTTTTGACACAACATAAAGAAAATGTACTGGAAATTCTGGTATTGAAAACCTTCAACAGCAGACACATACAGTATCGACGCAAACAGACGGTTAGATTGTAAACAAACAGGCATGGCGACATGTGTTTACCATAAACCTCACCAGTATCAATAGTGGCCCCGGCGTGGAGACGGACCACTTCCCTTCACTTCTGATGCCTGCCTGGCTGAAACATGAGAGGCCTTGGGAGTGCTAAACAAAATGGTTGCTTTACAAATTGATATCCACTGCCACATTACAGTAGAGACAGAGTTTATCATTTGTTTTCATTAGAAAATGACCTGACATTGCACTGTGATTGATTCTATTCTACTTAAAAGGTTTACCGTAACAGGATTCTTGGATGTTTTATGACAACACAAACACGAAGTGCCCAGCCGGACTCCTCAGGGCGCCTGGGTGCGTTTACAGTATCAACACAGGAAACACCTAACAGTACCATGTCATTCCACTGGGGGGCATACAATTTCCACAGCCGTCCAGAAGTGGGACTTTTCCACAGCTGAGCAGAGCAACCTCTTGTTCTATCTCTCCTCAGGCTGCAGACGGTGGGAGAAGTCTAGTTTACTTCCCCCTGTCCTGTTTGTGCATTTGGCAGACCTCTGCCTCCAAGACAGGAAGCTGGAGAGGTTTATGAGACCCCGTCTAGATGATGTTTACCTGTAAATGCTTCATCCAGGCCTTTGCCTATCGTCAAGTCTCCCTCTGCTCATGGGCGGAGTTTGACTTTTATACTTGGGGGGCCACCAGTTTTTGGCTATTTTTTTGCCGTTCGAAACCAGATTTAGAGGAATTATTATTGTACAATAATTACAACAATTAGTCTCTGAATAATAAAATAATAATATAATGATAGGCTGCTGCGACTACTACTACTACTAGCCTACTACTACTAGTACTACTACTAATAATAAAATCATCATATTGTTATTGTTGTTTTATTGTTGTTATATATTATTGTTAGTGTTATTAATAAGTATAAGAATGGAATAGAATATGAGTAGAATTACAGAACATTAATACTCATTGTATGGGAAAGGTAGAGATGACTGGAGCATATGAAATCACTGGCAAACAAATTTAATAAGGTACAAAAACTGACGTTTCCACGCGAGCAGCATCTTCTTCAGAGTAAAAAAAAAAGCTCATTATTGTATGTTTAGTAATGTAATGAGATTACACTACATTTATATGTAGGCTAATGTACATTTATATTATATAATGCTTCACTATTCACTGTTGCTTTTGACCGTGCTCAAAGACACTTTACAAACACAGGATAAAACAACTTTAATAAAGACAGAAAATATTCAAATAGATGAGAGAGAGAGAAAAAAGATTATAGGTGAAAAGCAACCTTGAAAGGGTGGGTTTTGAAGGCTTTTTTGGAAAGATGACATATGAGTATGAAAGACAATAAGTGTTGGCCTGTCATATGTGACTGGGGAGGGCATTCCAGAGGGAGGGGGCGGCTGCAGCAAGGCCCTGTCAGAGGCCCCCCTGTCACAGCTTTAGGAAAGAGATTGCTTGTCAAAGTGGATATACATTTTATGATCCTATTCAGCCAGACAGTGACATGGAGATTTACAATGGTGATTTTTAATTAAATTTATTTATTTTACCACTGCCCTCCCCCCCCCCATTATCTCCACCCATGCCTCTGCTCCTCACTTCCCTCCGTTTTTTACCCAGTGCAGGAATTTCAGACTGGGTCGTTGAACTGAGACAGGCAAAAAAAAAGTCCAGGAATGGCCAGTGAGCTGTTGAATTTATTGAAGTTGAAAAGGATTATAGAAATCAAGCTATTACATCCTATTAAAGCAATATTGTTGGATATTTTGTTTTAATATTAAGATGATACTGGACCCTTGATTTGTTCTGACTTGACTCTGCTCTACATTTGGACAACTTGACTTATAATAATGAGATGGAAAACTAGACTTGGGCCTGGACTTGAGAGACAAGACGCGAAACTGACTTGAGCAAAGTTGACATTACACACACCTGTGAAAGATGGAACATGTGTTTATTGAGTCTTTCTGAAACAAAACCATTCCATTTTGTGAACAGAGATTGCAATACATTTGGCATGCTCCACTGCTCATTGTTTCACCTCTCTGTATCTGTCAGTGGAGACAGCGGGTACAGTAATATTGCATTATATCATTTAATGTGGTTTGCAGCAACAGGAACTGGTCAGAAATTGTGATGCTTCCCCTCAGGCCTGACGTGGTGGTGTTTTAGTGGAGCCAGTAGATCAGCCTGCATGTTTGTATTCATTGCAACAAACCAATCTAATCATGAGAACTTAATTGAGATGTCAGAAAACATATTTTTTACACGCACAATAATACTTGCAGTTGTGGAGGGGGGGGGGGGGGTTGAGATTGTCTTGAAATTCCAAGTCATGAGGAATCTTTGTTCACAGACAGAGTAAATCTCAGAAGTAATGGTTGAGTCATTGGTATTCATCAACAACCCTCAAAACTGGTTGAAAACCGTTGTGGTGTTCCATTAAAGGTTCATTACGTTGGGAAGTCTGCCCATGTGTCTCTGTTCTTCTGAGTGAATGACACAACATTTAACATTCTGTCATTATCCATTTTATTTACCATGAAAACACTTGTGAATTCATGGAGAAGGAAGGGGGCTATATACATTATATCATATTTGGCCACGCTTTACAATAACAGGGATTACAGATGACAGTGTAGTGAGAATAGAGTAAATCCCACCAGAAGTGGGATTGCACGCACGCACGCACGCACATACACACACACACACACACACACACACACACACACACACACACACACACACACACACACACACACACACACACACACACACACACACACACACACACCTGTAGTGTTGACAGTCACAGCTTTTATTGCTGTTAACACTTTTTTCTTCTTAACAGAATTTCCACTATTTTCAAAAGACTTCATTTGCCATTTCATCTGCAATTTTTCCAAATGGCAAATTTCACAACACTGTTGACAGATTTTACGAGCCTGTTTACGATGCTCTAAGTGCACAGTGATGTCGGTTATCTTTTCCTACAGGCTCCCTCTTCTATCGTCCTATCTCAGCACTGACAGTCCTCTGAGTCCTGTTCATCTTCAGAAGATTTCGAACTGACATACTGCATGGCAGAGTGAAAATTATTGGTTACACACAACCATCACATTAACCACCACTTTACTGTTGGTGCAAAAAAAAAAACCCATTTAGGCAGTTTGCTTACTAAACAACACAGTGTACAAGCTCACATAGGAAGAGCAAAGAGAACATCCTTTCAAAGGAAACCTCCAAATGACACAGAAACTCTTAGACAGATTACACCCCGAGTCATATAGCCTACTCTATACAATAAAATCCATTCCCACAAGAATGTGATATAATCTTGAATATTACAGGGCCAGTATAATGCCTTGCACTTCAGAATGACTAATTCCTAATTATTTGGTACATTTATTGATCTAAAACACACTTTTCATTTTAGATGAAGGCAGAAATCGGTTCTATCATTGCCATAGAAATGGAATAAGTGCACCCTTTGATCAAGCCTATAATCTATATTATATAATATTACATTTTGTCTCATCTCATCTTGTAGAAATGAAACATAGCTTATAACTGGACATCTTGAATCACATTGTCTGTGCTCAATCATAATCATAATTTATCCCATTTACAGAGGTGGAAAGTAGAGTACGGTTATGTTTTTTTTTTTAATAATGCTATACTTTTACTCTTACTTGAGTAATTTTTAATGATAGATAATGATACTTGAGTACTTTTAAATGTAAACTGAGTAAATGAGTAAATTCAGATTTTTAGTAGCATTGGGACTGCTCGCTAACAGGTCCAGAATCACTGCCACATTTATGGCATCCAAACTGATGGCTCGCGCTCAAGACTGGCCAATTGAATTAGACAGGTGTAAATGATCACATTTCTAATGATCCCCATCGTCAGATTAGTTAAAAAATCTCAGTTTCATTTGACACTGCTGATAGCCATAGCAAAATGCATGTATGTGATTGTGATATTGCTGCTGCTAGCAGCTCTAGCTCGTCTGGCGAAGGAGAGAATCGCCAAACTGAGCATTCCTGGCTGCATCTGAACGAGCTGTTCAGTATGAAAGACAAGACAGACAAAGACAGGGACAGTAACATTGTAAGATGTGTCGGATGTGTGAAATGTATTGGGGTAGATATTGAAAATATAAAACATTTTCAAAGTAAAACAAATGTACTTTTACTTGAGTACTTTTAAATAGGCTACTTACTCTTACTTGAGTAATTCCCTGGACTGGTACTTTTACTTGTACTTGAGTTAATTTTCACTAAAGTAACAATACTTGTACTTGAGTAGGATTTGTCACTACTCTTTCCACCTGTGCCCATTTAGCCACATCGTGCTGAGCGTATGTTCTTGTATTGGCAGAGGAGCAGGTGCTTGAAGGTATTTTTGAAGGTGGCATTGCAGAGAGCGTAGCAGGCCGGGTTGATGGTGCTGTTGATGTAACAGAGCCAGTAGCCAATGGTCCACAGGGAGTTGGGGATGCAGATGGAACAGAAGGTGTTGATCAGGACCATCACGTTGTAAGGTGTCCACGTGGCAACAAAAGCAACCAGGATGGCCATGATGGTGCGAGTCACCTTTTTCTCCCTGGAAGAAGTGCCCCTCTTTTTAGATTTCGGCATGGGACTCCGCTTCGTTACCTCAAGAGGAAGACGGAGATGAAGTCAGATGAAGATGTTTTCAATCATCACATCACTCCATGTAAATGCATAATGTTATTCCATTTTTGGATACAGTGCTAGGTTTGTCTTGGTTTGTCATTAAGTCACGGCAAAAAAGTTGCCACAGGAAGTTGTGATGCACTGGTTTCTCAACCGTTACCATGATGAGGTGAACAGGACCTATAAAGTCACAATAGGCCGTTTTCAAAATTGTGTTTCAACGGTACATTACAACTTCACTCAGCCTTCACTAAATCTTTTTTTTTTTTTTTTTTTTTGGAGCAGGCGGACAGGAAAGGTGGGGAGAGAGAGAGGGGATGACATGCGGTAAAGGACCCCGGCTCGGACCCGAACCCGCGTCGGCCACGCGAAGGACCGAGCCTCCGTCGTACGCGTGCTACCAGGTGAGCCACCCTCCCAACATTTTTAATTTGTTACATTATATATGTGGTGCTAGTAGCCATTACATTTTTGTTGTTTTTGTTGGATTGCCTTTTCAATAAGTCACAAAACTTGTCACAGAAAGTTGTAATGCACCAGTTTAGCTGTTACCATGACGATGTTAAAAGAGCCTATTCAGAGTTCAGAGTTCTGACTTTATTTTCAGAATTCTGACATTAATCTCAGAACACAAATACATTTTTCAGATGTGGCCCTAATCCTCTTCCATACACTGCTATTCAATATTTCTGCTTGATAGCTTTGTGGTCATTATGTACAAGCACATTTATCTGAAGAATAATTGAAGTTACCTTGAACAGTGTCCTTGTAAGCAGGTTTTGTCCCTCAGTGGCTGAGGACTCTGGGCAGGTGTTGGAGTTCGGGACGCTCTGGGTGGTGTTTCTGATACAAGGGAGTTTGGGGCCGCAACCTGTGGTTCCCTGCTGAGACGAAGGCTGTGTTTGGTTTGACCTTCTCTTGCCGTTCAATCTTCCCTTTGACTGGGCAGGGGGAGCTGATGTCACCTTCTCCTCCTCCCTCACTGTCATCGAGCTGTCATTGGTGGAGCCATCCTGGTCTAGTCTTCCTTTCTTGCAGGGGCCACTTCCGTTCTGCTGCGGCAACTTTTCCTTTTCCTTCCCATTCCCTGCTTCCTCGCCATCTTCCACTGCCACCATGCAGTTGTTCTGGTTCTCAGCTCCGTCCTCCTGACTCTGGGATGGGCCTTCCCCCAGACTGGTCCTGGAAGTCTTCCTGCTGTCCCTTCTGACGCGGCTGCGGCTGGCCCTGGAGATGCGCCAGTAGAGGCCGATCATGATGGCCACCGGCAAGTAAAACGCTGCGATGGCCGTGCCGAACGTCACCGCTGCGTTGGAGAAGAACTGGATGTAGCACTCGCCTGGTGGCACAGTTCGCCCACCCACAATGAACTGCCAGAACAAAATGGCCGGTGCCCATAGGATAAAGGACAAGACCCAGGCTGCGGCAATCATCAAGCCGGCCATCTTGGTGCTGCGGCGCACAGGGTAGCTGAGTGGCTTGGTGACACAGAAGTAGCGGTCGAAACTAATGATCAGTAGGTTCATGACCGAAGCGTTGCTGACAACGTAATCAACAGCCAACCACAGGTCACACACAAGCGCTCCTAAGGGCCAGTGGCCAATCACAATATAGACGGTGTAGAGGTTCATGGAGCACAAGCCAATGATGAGGTCAGCACAGGCCAGGCTGAACAAGAAGTAGTTGTTGACGGTCTGCAGGTGTCTGTTGACCTTTAGGAAGACAACATGGAGGATAGTGTTAGATGCTAATCTCCCCCCCCCCCCTCCCATTTTCTTCCCAATTGTACTTGGCCAATGGGCCATTCCATTTGTACTGGGAACCAGGGATTTCACGGTTCAAGGGTCAGGAATGCCCAAACCCAGAGGAACCTCACCAACCCCGATCTCAAAAACCCAAGATGGCAGCTCTGCCCTTAGTGTTTAACAGTAGTTAAACCCACAGACACAGCCAATTGTGCCTGTAGGAATGTCTGACCAAACCGGAAGTACGTTATCGGATTTGAACCCGGGTCTCCTCTCTGCGGTGGTAGGGGAGTGCTTTTAACTCTACACTACCCAGGCGCCCCCCAGATTTCCAGAGTGTTTGAATCACAATCGAACAATCAAAACAAGAAAATCCAAACCTTTATAGAGAGCATGACCAGGATGTTGCCGATGACGGTGACCAGACTCAGTGAACCGGCCACTAAGATGATGAGCACTATCTCTACAGTCGTATAAGGACTCCCAGAGAGAAGGCTGGTGCTGTTCTCATCACTGCTGCTGAAGTTGGTGGAGTGGGATAAGTTGAGAAGCTCCATCCTCTCTGGTCTTGGATTTCCTTTTCACAGATGCTTCAGGCCAGGAGTCAAATCTGTAATACACCTGTCAATGACACAGATTATGAAAGAATCAGCAACTTTACAGCTATTCTGGTTTGTGAGTGATGTAAATTCTTCTGAGCTGTCGCAGCAGCGTGCGTGTGTGTGTGTGTGTGTGTGTGCGCGTGCTTGAGTGCGCGTGTGCGTGTGTGTGTGTGTGTGTGTGTTGTGCATCCTGCTTGGCATGTGTGAAGGATGGACAGGTGAGCAAATAAAGGCTAGCAGCTGTGTTTGAAAATACACACAGCAGTGTCCCACATACAACACTCGTATCATTGAACGTAGCTTAGAAGTAACCAGGGGGGGGGGGCGGCAATTGAAATTGTATTGTACCATAGATATTATATTACTATAGATATTACTATAAATTCTAACAAATGGTAGCAGCAAGTCTCCTAAATTGTCAGGTCACGTGACTCCAATAGACTCAGACCTGCCGAAATTCTCCTAAATTGTTGTGGCTGTGGAAAACCATGGGCAAAACCCACGTGACAAAATGACAGGAAGTGAGTTGAAGTTGGGCCGCCTTGCTTGAAATCCCATCGTCTTTGATTGTACTAAGCCAGGGGTTCCCAAAATTTTCCATCCAAGTACCACTATGTACCAAACCAAATTTCCCAGGGACCACTTCCACTGCATATACCAACCCCCCCCCCCCCATTTTATTTTGCTGATTTAACCATGCAATAGCAGCAGACACTCTAAATGACAATATAAGGCTACTTACTAGCTGTTTCAAAACAGACACAAGAGGACCCCTTTGAAAAGATTTTTTCCCCTCGCCAAAATTTAGCCTAAATTTGGAGTGTTATTTAGCTACCTTCCTGACAAACTAGCATGACATGGTTGGTTGGTACAAATCAATTCCTTGGGTCTTCTAGTTTCATATGATACCAGAAACCTCTTTAAAACTGAGCCTGCTGCAGCCTCTGAAATCCAAATCCAAAGCCTCCAAATCTGACCTGACGGGTTGAAAAGGACCATATAATGATGCCACCCACACCTCTACAGACTTAATTTACATATCTGCCTTGAAATTCACGAAATGCCCTTTGAGCATACGTCTAATCTGTGTATGAGAGCCAATTCAAAAATGTCAAGTCGTTGCCTTGATCCTGCAGGCGTAGCGGGGTCATTTCCTAACCACATCTCTGCTCCTTCACATGGAATATTGCCTGGTTTGAAAATTGGATTTTGATTTGGGCTGCTACTGTGTATACGTGCGTGTCCGCGTGCACGTGTTTGTGCATCTGTTCGTGCGTGTGTGTTTGTTCTTTGAGGCAGATGTCCAAATAGACCTTAACAGGAAGGCATGGTTTTAATGTCAAGATAGCACAAATGCTCTGGGGCTATAGATAGGTTATCTAACTGTAGGAGAGTAATCATTTGCAACTCTGAGATCGTGACAAACAAAAACTACACTACCTTGCTGTTTTGTGAGTCACTGAGTGTGCCAATAGATTCCTTTTGGGGCCACCCATAATAACAAGCAGAAACCTTTTAGACCATGGCTCCACTTTTCCCTTGCCAACCAAATAGCATAAGTTATGCATACATACAGTTTCCTTCATTTCTAATTTTATTTATTTCTTGTCCTCAAAATTGCCTTTGGCAAACAAACCCGCAGCAAGCTCATGAAACTCTATGGCAATGTTTCTTTATGAAATATAAAACTGCTACAGGGAGCGGAGGAGGGCAGCAGTTATAATTATGTTAAACCGTTAAAATGATGTTAAGAACCAAGAAACATCAGGGAAAGAACTACAATATACACGACATAACATTGACAAAGTGATCTCTTGTGATCAGAAAAATCAATGTAAAGACACTCAGGAGATACCATGAGGGTCGTTGCACACGGCACGAGACCCCATTAGGCCACATGATAACATCATACTGTACGTAAGATATGTCTCCTTCCTGCTCTTACAGCCAGGTGAAACTTCATTACAGCATGGCTAACTCTATCACTTACTCATCAAAGAGCCATTCTGGGCCTTTTCTCGAACATAATGATAAAGAGCCGGTGAGCGTGTGCATATCAGTGTTAGCATTTGTGACAGCATGCAGGCACAGGTCTATATGTGTTTGGGTGGGTTTTCAGCTATTTCAGTGACATTCCAGAAAGACCTGGCGTATCAGGACGGCACAGTTAATATCTCCCCCCTGCTTCTCCACCTAATAAATTATGCATATGTGACCTGCTCTGACCAAATCAGTCACATGTAGCACTGGCCCGTTTGTGTAGAAACGTGATTTTATGAAAAAATATTGATTTGGGCTGTTTTGGGGGTTTCACCAGATTTTAGCAACATACAGCATTGGCTTTCATTCTCTGTAAAGATTCTTGTGAAATTCAAATGTTAAATATAGTTTTGAAGCTCATAAATGTAGAGTTACCAGCAGAACTAGCCTACTTTGTCAATATTTGAGGTCGTTTTTCTTCAAAAACATAGTTTGGAAACAGTCACGGTGTATCTCACTCAATCTTTAGAGTACAAAGATAATTTTGATATCAGCAGAAAGCTTACATTCTCCTCTTTCCAACAGTGTATACAACTCAAAATGTGTTTTGGGGTCAATGTGATTTTGATAGAGCAGGTCACATATATAACCCAAACTACATTAATAAGCTGTCCAGTTAGTCTGGGTGAAAAGAGCTTTCATGTGATGCGGTTTTGGTTGAGACCTACCTGAACTTGAATTCAGTCCGTTCACACCAGTGGGACCTCCATCATTGACCTTCCTAATTGTTATCCAGGGCTACTGGAGATAGTCAAAGAGGCAAGCGGTATTTCCTTGACAGGCACAGAAACGTAGTAATTAGATCCAGAAGATGCTCCCTGCAGTCGTGCCGGTAATAATGCGTCTCTAGAATATACTCATCTGGCAGGGTGTTTATAAAGAGTCGCTGCACACTCAGTTTTGGCTGTTTTGTATTTGCTTTGCTCTGAAAAGATACAACAATGCAGACTTAACTTGGCACGATAGGAGATGAAAAGGGGGAGTGGGGGGGGGGGGGAGGTTGGCAGAGAGAGGGAATGCAAATGCATGTGACTTCAGACACTAGTACACAGTTTCATCAAAAGGAAGAGTTTCCACAACCCCATGAATCAATGTGCATATTTGCAAAACAGATTGATTTAAATGTGCAAAAGTGATTATGACTGAGTTTTTCTTTTATGGCAAACACAAATGTATTTCTCACTGGGGCTCAGAGGGGCTGTTTGCAGTCTAATATAATTACAGATAATTACTCCAACACAGTGAGTTAGTGACATCATGTTGAACCATTGTTCAGATGGTATTACACCTTTATTCTTGCCCTGCATTTGCCCAGTGAAGGTTCCTGCTGTTATTACACACACCAGTTACTGTGAGTATATCTCACGTCTTGAGGAAGGGCCAGTGTGGCCCGAAACGTCACGCTGTGTGCATAATTTAATAAAGAAACCTAACGGGAGCTCCTCTGGTGTGCGGACCTTTATTTTTTCACTGTGAGTATATCTACCACAGGTTTGTGGTGATTTCTGAGAAGTGTGTCCTGAACTCTGCAGAGTGGGAAATTTCACATCGCCCTGAGCTTTGGCCTAGCATAGCAGTGTAATGGAGCGAGGAGAAAGGCTCTGAATGCCCAACACACCACTGCAACCATACAGCCAGAGACAGAAACGTCTGGAGGGGAGGAACATGCAGCAGAGTGACCAGAGGGAGGAACTGTGGGGAAAGGAATATAAGGATTTGAAATGTGCAGGAGAGGGGAAAGAAGGACTTCAAAAATAAGAAAAAAGAAAAGGCATATATGGCTGCTTTAGAAAGAGAGGAAGCTGGAGAGTCTTCTCAGAGGACACCCTGGAATGAGTAGGAGAGTTAATGAGAAAAGAATTAGGAAGCATAAGTTGATTTCATCCTGTAGGCCTACATTTGGCAGGGAGGAGTGGCCTGTGTCAAATCTAATTTTCCGCTAAAACACAAACAGTGTAATCAGGGGGATTCCTAGGGAGCAGGGAGACTGGGGAATCCAGGATGTGATGACATAAATGACATGGAGATGGAGGGCCAAGCCTATTATGTGACAATAAAACCTGTAGTGCTGAACATTTATTTACAGATTGTTTTATGCCATATATATATATATATATATATATATATATATATATATATATATATATATATATATATATATATATATATATATATATATATATATATATATATATATATATTAATATATTGCTGTATTCTCATGGAATATTATAGGCCTAGTTTTGCTGTAGCCTATTTGTGTAGTCTATGTAAAAAGCAAACAAACAAACAAACATACAAACAAACTCCAGTTTCGTGAGGATGTCCTCCTTTGACTTGGCACATTTTGAACCAAGCTTCTCGATGCTAATTGTACAGTAGCCTAAGCTACACGGTTAAAAATGTCACATCACATTCCTAGGGAATTCGTGTGGAAATCATGACAATTAGAAACTTTCCAATGAGGAAAACTGAAAGTATCCTATAGCCTATTTAAACGATCAGATCGATGAGTCTCTTGAAAGTAGCCTAAATTGTTCCATAAATTAGGATAGGTTTTGTTAGCCTAACACAGTTAGTAGAAACCAATAGAAGTGGCATCTTACCTTGACCGCCGGGAATGACACGGACGAGTTTGCGCGCTTTTACTTTCATCCATATTATTCAGTCTCACCCCTGTCTCTGACACACTGCAGCACTGAGGCAGACCCAACAATGTTGCTCCTCTGACAAGAGAGAGACAGACAGACGCAAATAGAAAGACAGGCAGAGAGCAAGCGAGCGAGAGAGAGAGAGGGAGTGGGAGAGAGAGAGAGAAAGAGAGAGGGGGGGGGGGGAGAGAGAGAGAGAGAGAGAGAGAGAGAGAAAGAGAGAGAGGGCGTGGGAGAGAGAGAGTTGTTTGTTTCAGGACCACGGAGAGCACTGGACTCCAACATACACATAACACACAACACACAACACACAACACACACACACACACACACACACACACACACACACACACACACACACACACACACACACACACACACACACACACACACACACACACACACACACACACACACCACATTCTCGACCATTGCAAGCTTTAGGCTATAGTGAGAGGAAGTTTGAGTGGCTGTGGCATGAAATGAAAATGGTAAAGCACTAATATTAAACAGAGGACAAAAGCAAAGGGTCCCACTGTTATTCTGATGCTGCAGGACGTTAACCTTTAAGACTGCTGTTTTGACCTTTTCACCAAACTGGTGACGCAGCTGCCCCAGTTGGTGGATGACCTTACTTTGATGGAATTACTACAGAGAATAATGGTCCCTCTCAACAAGAAAATTACAAATAATATCTGAGTATGCCATCAGACAGATGTCCGGCAGGGCATGTAAACTTGATTTGGTATATGGGAAAATATGAGATGATTTATGGCTCTTATCTTGGTCTAGTCTTAAACCATCTGGTCTCATGGCTCACGTCAACATATGTAGGACTTCTGCACATTACACTGCTCATTGGGTAGTCTGTGTGTGTACAGTTTATGATTTAATATGACATTGAAAACTTGATGTGGGGATGATTACAGGTATGTCTAGGAATAATGTAGTATCTGGTGTACCTGCATGTATTTTTTATGTATTTGGTGCATCCATGGCCACAACAATTATCTCTAGTGTTTTAACATTTGTCTCAAACACAAATAAAAATACTATGACACTCTCTACCTACTATGTGTGTTTGATATCAAGCCCTTCGTTTTTCCAGGCTCTTGAGGTGCCTGGTATTAATGGCACTCCAGCTTCTTCTTTGCAGAGATTCTGGATATGTGTAACCAAATGGATATTATTGTAGCAGTATTACTCAATCTGTGCGTGAATGTATCCCATACAGACAGACATCATATGATGTAGATTGTAGACTGTATTAGACTCTGTTAATGAGGATACATCACTAGATGATTGGTCAAATAAAGTTAAATGTAATGTGACCTCACATTACTGAAAGGGTCTTTGTCATTGTAATCTCGTTAGCGTTAGTGATTAGTGCCACTAATCAGCCAAATGAGATGTTCGACATTTTTATATATACACCAATCTAGCACAACAGCAGAAGGAGATTGGTATGTTATGGGTTGTCTTCTATTCATCCTTGTCAAGATTTTATTAATGTGGAAGAATAAAAGCATTATGTGTATTGTGTATTGTGTATTGTGGTTGGTGGCCAATTTCACAGTTCTGATTGAAGGTTGCGTTTCAAAACAAAGGTAGAGAATCATTATCATGCTGTTTCTTCTGCCCAACGGCTAAAACTGGATAATGAATGTAAGAAGCTCCCTACAATCATGCCAAGTCCTGTTGGCCACTGGCAATCGCTTTGCATGCTAACATTACATAAACACACATTGAAGTATGTGTGTGGGATTGTAAAATCTTTCCGTTTTAGCATAACATGTTATGGCCCTTTGTTTTTAGTGTCAGTCACAATAGGTTTACATGCAGCTTGACTTGCGTTCAAATGTCCAACATGCACTGCTGCATAATATACATTCATGTACTGAAATGAATGTGTTTTCATAGGTGGAAGGCAGGACACATGGAAACAAGGATGTGGTGCTTGCTTGGAGGCATATGATCTATAATATGGTAAAACACTGTGGGTGATAAAAGCCATAACCCCCTCACACACACACGCACGCACGCACGTACGCACGCACGCACACACACACACACACACACACACACACACACACACACACACACACACACACACACACACACACACACACACACACACACACACACACACACACACAATGCCCTTTCACACACACGTCCCCCTCTATATCTCTCATTTACTTGCTCTCCTCCTTGCTAATGCACAATTCTGATTCTCACACCAAAAGTAAAAAATTAAAATAAAATTGTAAATAAAATCATAGGTTTCTCCTTGTGCTGGTAAGAAGAACCCCTCAGCGCACCAGCCTTTTGAAAGTTGCCCTCCACCACTCTGTATGAATGAAATGTACTCTGCATGAATGAAAAATGGTGAACAATGAAGCTCTCTCCTCTTCACTATATGAAGCAACGCCCCAAGGTGGCACGGAAATGAGGTCATCCTTCAGGTCATTGAGCCAGAGCAGCTGTTTGAATACAAGGGGGGCACACACACACACACACACACACACACACACACACACACACACACACACACACACACACACACACACACACACACACACACACACACACACCAGCCGTCTATGTAACAGTTCTGACGACACAGCATAACCTTTTCTGCAATCAACTGGCTCGTCCGTACTGTATATGATCAAAGCTGTGGAATTTAAGACAACTACTTGCTAGCCAAAGTGAATGGCTATACTGCACTCATTGACTGCACTGGAAGGTAAAGAAAGTGTAAGACAGAGGGAGAGAAAGAAACTGCACGTCTGTCGCACTGCAAGTTCTCTTTTGCTCACATTCTGGATTTATTTTCCTATGAGCAGAACTTTAATATACACCATGGACTAATAGGCTAATGGTCTACCAAGAGATACTTTAACTAATCCAGGACCTGGGATCAAACCTATTACGAGCCCAATTGAGGAATTATTCAAAATAGTCAATCATTTTGTAAGCTCCGACCTGGACCGTGTTCAACTACCTCATATGGTGACTATGATGATATTACATGTACGTAAATATGAGTAGAGAACACCCAACATTTAAGATACAAATTATACAAATCGTTCTTTGTAGATTAACCATATAGACATTTCTCTAAATACTGTATATCATTTGCAGCTTTCTATAACCCCTCTATTGGTATATTTCTTCATTCCACAGTGATTTATAAATGAGAAAACACTAAACATAGCAACTTGAAAAAATATGATATTGTTGTTATTTGGTGTGGCAATAGTGCTAAAGTATTCCAAAAGGTTATCATATCAAGGAACTCCATGATGGAAACATTAGGCCACAGATCCCATTTTCTTAAGATTTTCACCCACAGTTCCCTAATTGAGAATACTTGCTGTTAGATATGATTTAGCACAAAACTGTAACTTTGCCCTAGGTGGACAGATAATGGAGATGATCAAAATAGACATTCTTATAAATTGTGTTAATATTCTGCATTTTTATGAATGAAATAATAGTGACATGTTTAATTCTGTAGTGGATCCACTGAGACCCTCTTAAGGGCTCCAAGCGGCCCACTGAACTGGGAATTATTGATTTAGTATAGCTCAGGTGAAATCAACATGTATGATCTGGATGTTCATGGACATGTTATGTTAGACAACCATACAACTAAAACAGTTGTTTTCTTGTAATAAACAATAATTTTGCCAAAAAGCGGAGAGATGTCGTGCTTGACCGATGATAGTCTCGCTGGCCAGCGAGACTAGACCGATGATGACTCCCATTCACTTGGCATGTATGGGTAAGTTTGCGTCTGTGCATTTGATTAACACAGACAGTAAGAACCATCTGAAAAATCCTGTCATTCTGTAAAAGCTGTCCTTTGCTTCAAGCTCCCCAGCAGCTCTTCAGGACTGGTTACCATGTTGCCAAGTCTCTGTACCCCATGATTGGCTGCTTCATGACTCTACTGCCATCTGGAGGAACAACGTCTGACTCTGCCCTACAGTCCTGCACACAGCTGCCATGTAGTGCATTCTGTCCTTTGTGGCTTATATTAAAGGAGTGACATTTGTTCTTTAGAGCATCATGTAAGGGAAAGTAAAAGGCAGACTAGGGCGACATGTGACTGAATGGTCATCACTAAAGGAACCAAGCATAAAGAATTGACTACTAAATCCTTTCTGGACACCAAATGTCCTGAATAAAACAGACACCGTGTTACACCAGCCTGTTGTAAGCCATTTATCAAATAAATGAGTGCAATTACAGGACAATACAATTGTTTTTATTAGTAGAAATAAGTGGAGACCAATGAGACCAATGAGACCGCCACTATAAGCGGCGGTATTTTGTCATTGAATGGGGCATCCACAGAGAGCAAGCATATTTCATGTTTTAATTTGATTTATGTAACAGACATATGCCATTTGGTGGACACTTTTATCATGTGGCACAGAGGAGATGAAGAGTTTCTATTCTAAGGCGCGATTTATCAATTTTGAATATTACCAGAGTTTGATCATTCAGTAGGCTATATTTAAAATGCAGATGATCCAGTCTGTGAGTGTCATCATTTTGTCAACCAAAGACCAAATAAGACTTTGTATGTAGCGGTGTGACGTGCGAAGCTCACAGGATGACATGATAAGCTAATAAAAATTACATGTTTATTGTTTAGTGGCTATCTCTCTGGGCCCTACAGGGGTTGTAAATCATACTCACTCACTCACTCACTCACTCACTCACTCACTCACTCACTCACTCACTCACTCACTCACTAACAAGCTAATAAGTCCCACTTGGAGGCCCTGTTCTCTGTGGAACTTAACGAGCATCAGATTGCTAACGAGCTGCTCTGCCATTTCTCCATTCATCTACAGTCTACTGAGGCTACATTACTGGAATGAGACAAAACATCCTGTTGGCTGTTGCTTGGTGGTGCGATGTCATAGTTGTGCCATGGCAACACCAAGCGCCTCTACCTTCATTTGACCCTCACTAAGAAATAAAACATCATGCTTTGAAAACATCTCCTGACAGGGCTGTGTTGTGAAAATAGTGATTGTCAGAGAAACATTTTGTTAGCAGACTCGGCTCTGATCATCCAATGCCCTTTCCTGCTCACCCTCACTTGTTGTACATGCATAGGAAAATCTCCCCATGTGCGCTTAGAATGGATTGGAAAAATGATGGCCCTGGTTTGCATGATGCAGGGACCATCTGCAATGGAAATACCATGTAAAGTGAGGAGGTGAATTATCACCACATCTCCGCCCCTTCCCCATCCCATTTATGCATAACCACTGAGAATATGACTGGTTCACGTAAGGTCAAACTGATAAGCTGTAAAATCAATATAAATTAGAACATGTAAATATAGGTGGAAATATGGATAAATGGAATTTATCTCCATGTGTATGCTAATTTATCTTTATCGATGTGTAAACATCAATCATGGGCAATGCAAATTATGTGACGCATCACTCTTAGCATATTCATGTGAAGTTGACATGTCACCTCAAATTGCATTGTTTGGAAATTACATAATGCATGTTCTGTTCAATCAGTTTTCAGGTGTGTATACAGCCAATGGCTGAATCAGACAATGATCAGGCACCAGTCATTTGAATTCCTGGATGTGGTCAGAGGGAAAGCATGACCACAGGTTTGAACCCTTACTTGCTATAAAAGGGGAGTGTTTAAAGATTTTTCTGATCACTTTTAAAGCACAGATATAGGTTGGCTCCCAGTTACTGTATATCTGACATTTTGAGCCCGAGTGCATTATGCGGCTTCCTGAATCGACCCTAAAGGAGTCCAAGCCTTTGCCATCAGAGCACCTATAGTCTCTGGACTCAGTGACATATTTCCACAGATATGCTTTAAAGATGTTTCCTTTCCACTATTGACCACATTCCTCTTCTTGTTCTGTACAGTTTTGTTTTTATATGTTTTTATGTCTTCAATGTGAAGCACTTTGTAAACTTTGACTTTTGAAAATGCCGTTTAAATAAGGTTATGAATTAGCTTAGCCTATTATTTCTCAAAATCCAATCCTTTTATTTAGTATGTGTTTTAGAGGTTTTGTACATAAAGGTTGGTGATTTCACTGTGATCACTGCAAACTATGTAGACTATAAATAGTTTTTGAAAATACATCGCATTGATAACCTTGAACCAAGTGTAACATTTTTAGAGATGTTTTCAAATTGTGATAGGGTGAAAATCAAATACATTACATTGAGGCAGAATATTGGTTAGAGGGGGGAAGTGTATTCCTATACAAATTATTATTACACAATTTTCCCAAAATGTCGGCCTACAACAAATGAGTGGCAGTGGTTTGTATTGTGAATAGATAGCCGTAGCTGTAGTGTACACCTATGAGAGGATTAAAGACAACTCAGCCTGATGTTTTGAATGTTGTTTATTTTCTCAAGCCTACGACGAGACAGATCATGAAATGAAAGCCTGTTGCTCTGTCGCGCATGCGCAGATCACAGGTATGTGCGAGGAACAGGAAGCAAGCGACCAAACCAAACCCTTCCTCACAGTCGGAGATGCAGTCCGTTACTCAATTTAATTTTTTGAATCTCTGAATGATACCGACTCTCCGAGGCGATATAAACACAACTGGGAAAAGCCAGCTAGCGTGAGCGCATTGCCTTTCTGCTTTAGAAAAAGAAGTCCTGCCGTGAAAATAGCGAGCTGTCGAGCGCGAGGCAAGGGCGTGTTTGATTCTCAAGTCTTCGGGAGACTGAACTGCCTCCTCCTCACTTGATGCTAGCTCGGTAGCCCTTGCATGCTGTTGCACTGACTCGTAGTTAAGTTGTGTTTGGGTTGTATTGTTGTTATTTCGGAGTTCAGCTACAAGATGGGGTGTACTCTGAGCACGGACGACAAAGCGGCCCAGGAGCGGAGCAAGATGATCGACAGGAATTTACGGGACGACGGAGAAAAAGCCGCACGGGAGGTCAAGCTGCTGCTGCTCGGTGAGAGAAAGACGCCCGGGGTCTCTGTCTATTTGCTGGAGTTGGACCTTCCCACCAACTGTAGCAAACTAACGTTAGCCAGTTTAATTGGCTAGCTGACTAGTTAAATGGCTTGTATCTGTTTAGGTCTTGGCCATATGTGCTACATAAGGTTGATAATATGTGTAAACTTTGATCAGGATCATGTAGTTAACCTAGTTTGAAACTTGGAACATGATTTTCGGGGATTAGCTAATGGGTGGTGGTGCGGTTGAATGAAAAGTTGATGCTGGAGTCCCAGTCTTTCTCTGCTCAGCAATGACGTTAGTTAATAAATTAGCCAGTTAGCACGGAGTTTGCCATTGTAGCAACAGTTTTACCCCAAATTATCGAGCCAACATAAGCTTGTAACGTTGCCAATTGAGCTCAGCAATTAGCCGCAGCTAAAGCTAGCACAATTAGGTAACGTTAGCTAGCATGCAGAGTTCTCGATCTCGGTAGCTCAGTGATAGTTCTGAACAAGTCCACTTGTCTGTCATTTTCAACATTAATAAACATCAGTGTAATAATAAACGTCAGTGTGTCATCATGTCTTAATATTGTTTTAGGATTTGCTAAATCAATGTTGTATCTCAATCAGTTCCTCCTCTTTGACAAACACTGAGTTTACTTTAGGCCGCCGGCTGGTGAAAGCCGAACTCTAGTAAGTGGCTTTTGTGTGGCTTAACGTTAAATATTAAGTCACTGCTGTATTTTAGCTTTAATACATTTTGAGTAATGAGTGATGTCCTTATAGTGTAAAAGTTAATGTCCAGTAACTGTTGTTGTGTTTATAGGCAACATCACAAGGCTAGTCTGAACATATCCATAAGCCAAGACTGGCCAGGTATCTGAACAATATTCGATCATTTCAAGCATCAAATCACTGTTAAACTTGCCACAGTTGACACACCAGTTTCTTTTTCCTGGAAGTCAAATTGAAGACTAGTTTGGTCCTCAGTCGGGAAGGAACCACAAGAGGTTGCATGGCAACCTGTAACGTTACAGGCTGGTTGTTGACAACATACTGTAATAAGCATACTAGTAAGCAAAAACACAGCTAGTGCTCACTGTGTGAACCGACTAACTAGTTAATCTGCTCTAGCCATGAAGTCTAAAGGTGTACTACCATTCAAGAGCCGTTGCAGGAGCAGTCTGCATCACTTGCATAAGTTTACCTCTGCTCAAGCACTGATTTGTGTGTCTCTGTGGCACCAGTCACTCTGTGACATGGACATGTGACCTCACTGACCACACTGACAGACACGGCACTGCTCAGCCACAGCACTCAGTTGTTGGATGCGTCATTCGAGATGGACCTAATTTGAATTTTCATGGTTGTTTGTTTTTCCTCATAATCCCCACAAGCACCTGCGCGAGATGTGTGGGATGAGCTGGCTGGCAGCATGTAGTTTGCCCAGTATCCATAGCTGGGGGAGGTGGGGGGGTGTATTGTATTTCTCCCTCTTATTGTGAAATGTTACTCTTCTGCTGTGTGTGTGTGTGTGTGTGTGTGTGTGTGTGAGAGAGAGAGAGAGGAAGAGAGATAATGTATCTTTACCTTTATATGCTTGTTGCAATTTGCCGCTCTGCCAGGGATGCTGCTGCTGAGGGTGCTTGCGTTAATGCAGTAATCCGCAAATGACATTCAGACGAGTGTTTTGAGTGGGAGGATTGTCACAGCTAAAGACTGTTTGTGTACTACGCTACACTGAACACACATACACACACACATTATAAAGATAGTTGTGTTTCAGTGTAGAGCCATTAGTGTAGTACAGAAGCAGGAGAAGCAGTCCAAAGATGCAGGCGCAGTGTTCATTGTTGTGTCCCAGATGACCTGAGGGTAATGTGTGTTCCCAGGGCCAGCCAACCAGCCAACAGAGCCCATCTCACTCACTATCATCACACTGATAAACTTGAACTATCTAACCCCCCCCCCCCTCTCTCTCTTTGCTTGTCCCATAATTGCCCCCCATTAGGCCCTTCAATTTCAGTGGCTCACTGAGGTGTGAGCTGAGCGTGGGTTTGTAAATTAAATTTCAGTCCAATTATGATGTTTGCATTAATATTAGCTCTGTGTCTGTGGTGCTTGGCTGTTTGTCATATGGGACAGTGAATTGGCCAACAGTTCTCCTCACTGGGGAGCCCTAAGTCCCAGCAGAGGTAAGGTAATTAAAATGCTGTGTGCTCAGGTGAAAAACATGCCTGCCTCTCAGAGGGAGCTGGAGCAGGGAATGAGAAACTGTGTACCGACTACCGAGCAATCTGTTTTGGATAGTTCAAATACCGATATACCTGACTAGATGACCTGTACATTACATACATACAGTATGCCATTGTGTGTTGGCTCATATTTTGATAACTCTTTAGATTTATGGCCATGATGACTTTAGAGCCTCATCCAACATGAACATTGTATGTTGGTCTGACACCCCATTTACACCTGGTTTTTAAATGCCACCATTATCCAGATAACGTATGCAGTTACGGGTCAGGTGTAAATGGGGTGTCACAGACATCAGGTTGTCATGAGATGCAGCTCACAGCTCTCAACGTTGCCAGCCTGTCTGATCCTAGCATGAGTCTCTAACCTGGGCATGTTTAAAGCCGTGTATAATCTCATTGACGAGAGGATCCCGTTGATTAATCCAATTGCATTAAGACCTGGCTAACCCTTCCCTTAGAGTTAGACACTTAACTGCATTCTGAGACAGTCTAGCCTGTGATGTGGCTGTGATTTAACAACCTTCCCTTAAAATTAAAGTCATCATCTATTTCTGCATTCTTTTTGATAGTGATCTTGACATCGTCATTTCTTTTGCATAGGAGTTTAGTTTGCCGACCAGTCTCATTAACCGAGCAGTTGCTGCAGTACCATTACTTTATGTAAGGGCGCTTGATTGTAGGGTTGCACTTTGAATCCAAATAGCGATTACTGTAATTTCTGCTGCAGTTGTTTAGGAAAATACTGGTGTCATTTAGAGTTATAGCCCATTTCTGCTCTTTTGCAATGCATGAGGCCTATGTAGAAACTCTCACTCTCTCTCCTTTTCTCTCTTTCCTTTTTAAGATACTAATTTACAGTGTCAAAGCTAGCATGGAATGAATTGCTGTCCTGAATAAAAAATACATGTATGTGGGGCATCGGTATTGTAGAGGTAAAAGCACACGCTTAGGGGGTGGGGCAACGACCGGGACAGCAGGGGGAATTGGCCAAGTACAATTGGCGGAAAATAAAATAAAAAACATGGATGTGACAAAGTTTGTAAGCCCTTGTTCACACAGGACGCCGAGTAGAACTGAAGCTTGAAGTAGGCACAAGCTGAACGTACGCCTAACCGTTCACACAAGATGCCTTCTCTTTTCCTCTCAGCGCCTACTCTCGCACCATGAACCCACCCACAACTCCCATTGACTTCATGCCTGGCTTCACGCGTCACACTTGGAAAATAGGCGTGAATCCTGAACGATTGCTTGAGCAAGGCGTGCGCGTGGCTTCGGCGAGGCTTCAGCGTGACACGCGCGTGGGTGGTGTGAACGGCCTCGCCTGTTAACAAGGACGCCTAAATGAAACTTGTGGGTTCAGCGTAGGTAGAGCTTAGGTTAAGCGTTGCTTCGGTGTCCTGTGTGAACGGGCGATGTGATTCGACAGATTATTTCCTGCCAGAGACTTCATGTGGGTCTCAGGTGATGTCAGTAAGCAGAGTGCAACATCATAATGCATGCACTGATGAAAACATTCAACTCTTGATGCAATGAAGTAACAAGTATAATAATAACAAGTATACATGCAGTCCAATGATAAAACGGGAACTTAACCAAATCAAGACTTCATGTTTGCGATGCTGGATTATCTCGCTTAGGCAATTTCCAAGTCTGTGGAAATTATTTTTCATAATGTACAAAACTTAAAGCTGCATTCAGCGATGTCTTTGTGTTAAAATAAGTGTTAAATGGCTCTATATTCTGACAGCAATCACTGAAATAGAGTGTTTGGTCAGTAACTTGGAACCCCCAAACCTCCCCCTGCCCTCTAATCTCTCTCCTGTAGTCCTGCAAGCAGGGTGGACGTATCTCCGCAACCGTAACTCCTAGAGACTCACGGATGGCGGTTTTGGAAAAAATATATCTAGTCCTTTAAGCATCGCGATCTGACCTTCCCTTTCCCAGAAAATATCAACATTACTCTGATTGGATAGTGGGAGGTTGACGGCAATTTTTTTTTATCCACCTGTGCAGTTATGCATCTGTCTGAAACACAGCCATGCTGCCTGATTCACGTGACGAGGCGTCCATAGATCTACCATTTTTAAATGGGTGGGGGGTGGGGCGAGTACCCAAACAGCGGAAACGTTACTCGAGTACTGACGTTATGAACGAGTACCCGAGTACTCCCGCCCATGCCTAACGGCATGATCATTCAGCCACACACAAAAAGAGTATTATCATTTTTTTTTTTTTCAAAATGTTTTTATTTACAGTTTGTTATCTTTACAATACATAGACAAAACAGCACCAACAACAAAACAACACCAACACCCACACCTCTGCTCCTCCGAGTATTATCAATTTAGTCTAAATATTCTGGTAGAATCCCTGGCATACAAATCAAGTTGCATGTGACAAAACATTTCATTCCATAAGCAGAAAATGTAAAAAGCAATGTAATTAGCATGTATGAGTGAACATGATGTAGCGGTCTCTCATTTCTGTCTCCTGTCCTTGTGTTTCAGGTGCTGGAGAGTCTGGGAAGAGTACCATTGTTAAACAGATGAAGTAAGTGTAGTATTGTTTCTTATAGATTATAAAAAATATAGATGGCTTATTAAAAAAAACATTTTAAGAATTTGCATGTTATTCAGTTGAGTCAATACTGAATATGCACCACTCTTTCTTAAAACACAGATAACTGGAAACCTTTGAAATTGTGATTTGTGATTTCAGTGGGATGTAAAATCTGACACTGCTCCATAGACAATGAATGGCGCACTGTCTTTTTTGACCCATACATTTTTTGTGAGTTGTTGCAAGCAAATGAGGTTCAAATTGAGGTTCA
Organism: Poromitra crassiceps; assembly: GCF_964638095.1. Lineage (NCBI taxonomy): Eukaryota > Metazoa > Chordata > Actinopteri > Beryciformes > Melamphaidae > Poromitra > Poromitra crassiceps. The sequence continues at coordinate 15,088,057 of NC_139636.1, read as the reverse complement.
TAACTGTTAGCCATGAATATAAACTGTATTTTGGAGTGACAGCTGCACTTAGCATCTTATGGCTCCATAAAGTCTGCACCCCATCCATTGTCTATGAAGCAGCCTCTGATTTGACTTCCCAGTGACTTGACAAATTAAAAGGGTTGTCTCCTTGATTTCGAGCTTAAGCAGACCTGCCAACCTCGATGCATTTTGCGCAGCAGGCACGTATTTTGACATCAAAGTGCGTTGGTCCGATTTATCACTGTAAACTACTAAACTGAGGTGACACGGCTGCAATTCCAATTGTGCATGTGCTTATTAACATGCACAATTGAACTAATAATTCAGTAGTAATTGAATTAACTTAACAGCAAGAGTTTAGAGTTTAGATGAAACTACGCCCCAAACTCATTTGAGTGGTTGCACCCTCAGACGCTGCGCTGTCCTCTGCCACGCCTGACAACAAACTACCGTAAACAGCAGAGGCGACTCCATTCACCCCGAACGCCTCTCTTTAGAGCCAGGCAGGCAGGCACCGGTCAAAGAGGCCATTTACACCTGGCATTGACATGTGTTTTCTGTCATCAGATTGCAATCAGATAGTGCTTGACTACATTAGCATGATTTCATTTAGACCTGGCGTTAACATGCGTTTTGGGTGATCAGATTGCAATCTGATCACCCAAAATGGGTGTCCTCTCAATCCGCATACAGTTGCTGTATCCAGATTGAGAGGACACATTGCATTTACACTTGTGTTCGAATGTGTACACAATGCGTCCCTGACCACCTCCCTGAGGTGGTTTGGCCGATCAGATTGCAATCCGTCTTCATTGTGTCTTGGGGGCGTTTACACCTGTACTTTTAAGTGGTCCATCACAATCTGATTGCAATCTGATGACAGAAAACGCATGTTAATGCCAGGTGTAAATGGCCTCAAAGAGAAACTCTTTCCCTGAAGTAGAGTGTGTTTTCCCCCGTTTCCCCTCGTTTCTCCTTCCCCTGGAGATAACGAAGCCGGAATGCGCTGCCCACGCTCCTAGTTCTCCGAGCCACACATCTCCAGGAGAAGAAGAAACGGGGAAAACACACTCGACTTTGAGGAAAGACTTCTCTTTGACCGGTGCCTGTCTGGCTGTAAAGAAAGGCATTCGAGGTGCAGCGGAGTCGCCTCTGCTGCTGTTTACGGTAGTTTGTTGTCGGTGGTGGCGGAGGACACTGACGTACGTGTGTGTGTGTGTGTGTGTGTGTGTGTGTGCGCTTCGCTTCGGCGGATGAGTTCGGAGGAGTTGCTTGCTTGGCATGCCGGGAAGAAGCCGTTGCGGCGATGAGTCAAATTAGTTGGGGGTGTGGTGGTTTAATCTAAACCAGGTTGGGAAAAGTATACATGCGTCCTGGTGCACAGAAATAATGGGAATTCTCTAAATTAATAGTCCCTATTGATATAATGAAGCTGTTGGAGTCAGCTGCTAATGTCCTCTCTTTGTGTCCTTTGTCTATCAGGATCATCCACGAGGCAGGCTACTCAGAGGAGGAGTGTAAGCAGTATAAGGCCGTGGTCTACAGCAACACCATCCAGTCCATTATTGCCATCATCAGAGCTATGGGCCGCCTCAAGATCGACTTTGCTGATCCAGCCAGGGCGGTGAGTGAAGGACGAGACTGTTGGCATTTACTCTGTTTTGGGATATATGTTGTGTGTCCATCTCCTTCCAGGTTATTTTTAGGGGTGATCCCAAACAGTCAACGAATCGTTTCAAGAAGCCTGAATAGTCGCAAAATGTGGTTATGAAACAAGGATTATTCCATTCTGGCTATATGGGCGTGCTGAATGTCAGATTTTACATAGAATTGCTTGTGATATATGACTATTTTGATGTAAGTAGTCGCCTATCAATACGTAAAACCAAGTCCCAATTAAACAAACGAATCAAACAAGCTCATGCAAATGGATTTTCTGATTGCTAGATAGTCTTATTAAAAATAAAATAAAAAATAGATTAGTTGAATATTCGTTTTGAACAGCCAAATCCGATTCGACTGACAGAATTCTGAGTGGGGTACAGCCCTATTTTTGTGTATGCAAGTATGTGTACTAGTACTAGTGGTTATATAAGGACAGCTGTTGGGGGATTGTACCTGATCCCGCCAGTTGACAGATTATTCTTACTATGCCACTCTGCTGTGATTTGATCAGGGTATTTTGAAGAATTGGTACTCTGAGTACTGTGTAAGCTGCAAGATTACTGTTGTCTTACAAAAACACACCTTTGTTGATGAGCGCTCATTATTTACTGTTTTTATGTAAAAATCTTCTTCTCATTTTATTGTAAAGCATCTTGGTGCATCCGCCCCTCAAAACTGCCGCACCATGCATTTTGCACTCGATTGAATACATTTGTATGCCTCTGCCAGCGACAGCCGTGGCCGGAGGCATTATGTTTTTGCGTTCCGTCCGTCCGTCCATTCCCATTGTTAATGCTATATCTCAGAAAGGCCTTGAGGGAATTTGTTGCTGATTCTGACTGTAGCGGTTTGGGTCTTGTCTCGTCAGGACGATGCTCGGCAGCTGTTTGTTCTGGCGGGCTCGGCAGAAGAGGGCTTCATGACGGGTGAGCTGGCCGGGGTCATCCAGCGCCTGTGGAAAGACGGAGGGGTGCAGGCCTGCTTCAGCCGCTCCCGGGAGTACCAGCTCAACGACTCTGCCGCATAGTGAGTGTGACAAACTCGCATGTATACCACATACACAGGAACTGTACTCACTCTGCCGCATAGTGAGCTGGACAAACTCATATGTATACCAGATACACAGGAACTGGCTGGAGGAATAACCAGCCACTATTATTATCTGTCCATCTACCACAGTGGTCACCAACCAGTAGATCTCAGGGTGCTTACCGGTAGATCCCAAAATCATTTTTGGATAATCTGTGTAACTTTGTAGTATCAGTGTCTTGGATTCAACCAGTCAGTCCGTGCATGTTTATTGCAAACTGACAATTTAAATATACATGAACAAATACTGTTTATTTCTCATTGATTATTGCTTATCATTGAAATTATAAACAGCATTTCATTTATGGTCATGTCTACCCACACCTAAGTATGGAATATGACATGAGTTTATTTTCTTTAGCAATTATGTTTTGGTGTGTGTACAAAGTCTTAATTATCAGGTTTACTGTTACAGCGGGGGTGGGAGGTGGACAGGTATATGTTGTGCTGTTTAAAAATGTAAAAGTAGATCTCAAGTCTAAAAACGTTGGGCACCCCTGATCTACCACATTCTGTCTTTTTTAATTGTCCCTTTACTGACTGTCATACCTCTCCTTTTTCCATCTCTCTTCCCAAAGCTATCTGAATGACTTGGACAGGATAGCCCAAGGTGCCTATGTGCCCACCCAGCAGGACGTGCTGAGGACCAGAGTGAAGACGACGGGCATCGTGGAAACACACTTCACCTTCAAGGAACTGCACTTCAAGTGAGTAGTGGCACCGTGTTTTGTTCAATCACTTTATCCATTTCATGCAAAGAAAATGAGATCGTTGAACACTCCGGATTGGTTTCCCTTGCAGTTATTCACATTACCAAAGCAATAATTACTTTTTCAGCACTGTGGAAGAGAGGTTCATTTGATTGAAAATGTCGCCACTCAAATGAAAGTAATGAAAATCGACCCACACTTCAGCAAAGTGTCAGTAGCAATGGTAAGAGTATGATGGTAAATGGTCAAATGAATCAGTCTGAAGTCTGAATCAGTGTTTCCAAGGATCCTCCTAAAAGTACACTTCAGTACAGCGGACATTGAATCAAAGGCCGACAGGAATGCAGACAATTTGGTGTGTGTGGTGTATTTCCCTGTGATAACGCCCCCTCTAACTCTCAACTACTCCCTCTGCAGAATGTTTGATGTAGGCGGACAGAGATCAGAGAGAAAGAAGTGGATTCACTGTTTTGAGGGCGTCACCGCCATTATCTTCTGTGTGGCTCTGAGTGACTACGACCTGGTGCTGGCTGAGGACGAGGAGATGGTGAGGCCCCTCCCTCCTTCACTAGGCCTGAGCGATAACTCAATATTATCATTTATCGTCTTTCAGTGGAATCATATTGTGATAATATGGTGATTTTTGGAATATTGTGACACACAATTCTGTTGTTATTTTATTTAATCGTTTCATATGTTTTTTATTGAGCCAGAGTCTCATACATATAATGTAGTACATATCAATGCTCAATTTCATTTATATGAAGAGTACAATATATTTACATATATTCAGAAAAAGTATAATAATATATAAAATAAAAATATAACAATGTACGGTTACATCTTGGGATATGAAATGGTATCAAGAAAATATAAGAACAAAAACTAAATTTTGTTTTTTTGTGGATGAACCCTGAAAATCAAAAAAGATAGATTAAGAGAAAAAAGTAAAAGGAGTGACTTTTGATCTATTTTATTTAAAACCTGATAAAAGTAGGTACACTATAAAACATTTTAAGCAATATATTTGGAAATTTCACTTTTGCTAGACATCACACCGAACATTACCATTACCAACATGTGATTTGGAATACTTGAGCCATATTGTGATGTGTATTCATATCAAAAAACATTCTATTGATTTGTGAGAATCGTGATACTGATTTCATACCATATCCCAGTCCTACACACCCCCTTTTTATCCTTTTCTTTTTAACGACTTCCCTGGTTCACTTCCTGTTACGCATCTCCTCTCCCGTCAGAACCGAATGCACGAGAGCATGAAGCTGTTCGACTCAATCTGCAACAACAAATGGTTCACGGACACCTCCATCATCCTCTTCCTTAACAAGAAGGACCTGTTTGAGGAGAAGATCAAGAAGAGCCCTCTCACCATCTGCTACCCAGAATATGCAGGTGAGAAGGGGACGCAGATCAGTGCGCTCGTATGCAGAGTTACAGGTGTTCAATGTGGCATGCAAATATATGTTGATGTTGCAGGTAGTCCGTGAAACCCAGCTAGGTTTACTTTTGAGCTGCTATTAAGCGACAGCTCGGAGCCATAGCATCTCATTCACATACTTTTCCCAAATTGTCCACTTGTCTTCCCTCCCCTCTCGTCTTTTCTTTCACGTTCCTTAAGGCTCTAACACATATGAGGAAGCAGCGGCTTACATTCAGTGTCAGTTTGAAGACCTGAACAAAAGAAAGGACACCAAGGAGATCTACACCCACTTCACCTGTGCCACCGACACCAAGAACGTGCAGTTTGTGTTTGATGCCGTCACCGACGTCATCATAAAGAACAACCTGAAGGACTGTGGCCTCTTCTAAGGTAATGTCTGCTCTATGTCTGTTTGTATCTTCTATCAGCAGAAACAAACTGTGAACTGTGGCCAATCACTTGTTTTGATCTCCTCTCATCATACTGCTCTCTGATGTTTTTCCTCTTTCTGCTCAGGCAGCGCGGCGGCCAGCTTGCAAGTGACTTTATTGGCGGGGAGTCTGTGACTGGAGGGAACTCTGCATGGACACTGTTGAGAATGTCACTTTTAACCTCTTAACTTATGTTGATCTCTAAAGGTTGTTGAAGGAGAATTCTGTTTTGTTTTTTTACAACCTGGAACTTATTTCCAGCTTTAATTATGATTTTTAACTCACCCTGATAAGTTCTATTTGATATCCATGCACTAAAATGTTAATATGCTTTAAACTGCAACCTGGAAATGAGGAATACGGGGCATGTGTAATGCATGTATTTACGTCCTGTAAATAGCTTATTTTCTGACATGCAGCGGCTCAAATCCTTATTATATCATAAAGACAATGAGAAAACGATTGGTGCAGCATGTTCAGCCTGCTCTATTTCCTGTCTGTCTCATTGGTATCAGTTCAAGTTTTGATCTCAGAGGGCTATAACTTTGGATGGACATGGGGTCAAGTATAGTGTTATTGGTGGTTGACAAACCATCTTAGAGGTGCATTATCGCCACCAAGTGGACTGGAGTCACACTACAGTCATTTATGGTCTCCACTAGGACCCGCTGCTCAAAGTGCGACACCTAGTGGTACAATTCAGTATACCGGTTTGGTTTAATGTATAATATCGAACCGGTTAAAAAAAAAATACACCCACCCATGCCTAGTAAATACATTGTTAATTTTCTCATCTCTATGATATAATAAGGATATGAGCCGCTGCGTGTAAAAAAATAAGCTATTTACAGGATGTAAATACACGCATTAGACATGCCCCGTATTCCTCGTTTCCAGGTCGCAGCTCAAAGCATATTAACGTTTTAGTGCATGGATATCAAACATAACTTATCAGGGTGAGTTAAAAATCATAATTAAAGCTGGAAATAAGGTCCAGATTGTAAAAAAACAACATTGTCCTTTCAAGGCGGCGTGTAGAAAAAAAAACATGTGTAAAATATTTGTAAAACTCACTATGGCGGGGGATTTTTCACTGTTTTTAAAATGTGCTTGTTTTACCTATCATTTTTATTTTTAATTTTTATATGAAAAGGGGGCCTTTGCATTTATTTTTTGTCTTCTTTGAAAGAAATGAACAGCTTTTTGTCTTGCATGCCTTAGTTGCAGTGTTTTGTTTTTATTGACTTAGATGTTAGATCTATGTAGATGTTATCATTGAACTCTGAACTCGCTCCTCAACCCCCCAGCCCATGTCTTTCCATGATGACGTCAATATCACATCATTTTTTGCCTCTGTGGACAAACCAAGCAAGACCAAGTCACTCTCTATAGACCAACTCACTCTGACTCTGACATACTGTGAGAGCTATGTGGAAGCCTTTCCAGATGTGTGGCTGCTGTGTATGAGCTATGTTTTGAATGGGACAGAAAGCCTGTGTATGAATGATTTGGCGCGTGCGTGTGTGTGTGTGTGTGATATAAATCAAAGGGACCTTTTTTTCTTCCTAAAATTGTCATCCTCTTTGAAAGTTTTATTTTTTTTAAGTGAAAAAAAAACCCTATTCTCTCAAATTTAATGTGCGCACATTTTTGGTGTGCCGCTACCGATGGAAACATTCCTGCTCCAAATAATGAACCAAGAGACACTTTGAAAAGAGGATGCCAATGATGGCCTTGTGGCAGACAACAGGACCATACAGTACATCTATTTTCAGTGCATAGATTGTCAGAAGTGGCTAAGTACAAGCACACTGTTATTAATTATGATCTGTAATGGTTTCAGGTTACATATCCCCCCTAAGACCCCACACTTCTGTTTCCATTGGATGGGGACATTAGTGGACTAATTTCCATAATTTTGCTAATAAAAGAGTTTGTTATGGTGAAACCATGGCATCCTTTGCAACAAACACCTTTCTTTCTTTCCTTTCTCCCTGCCCCCCAGTGTTTGAAAAGGGAGGTGAGCCTCTGCTTTATAATACACTGAATAGAAAGTAACCAGAAAGATAATTAGACCTTTGCTCATTATTCTCTTGTACAAATTGTAGGCCCTTCTTCTTTGATGGTATCCATATTAGTTCCTCTCAAGCCTTGATGTCATTCAAATTTACTTGCACTGAAAAGGTTCATGCTAATTTGAGAGTAACTAAGAACATGCTTTGATCCAATTGGGATCTGACAGATTTGTCTACAAGAAAAGTATTATTTTAGTGTTCAATAATGCATGGGTCCCTCTAGTGGACACAAGTAATAATTGCATGTGATGAGCGTCAAATTGATATCTGCTTTATTGTAGTAAAGCAGACAATTGGGGGAAATCCCACCAATGTAAGATGGTTAACATGGATCTTCCTTCGGAAAGACACATTGGAGGGGTGAGAACCGGATGGGGGTAAGTGACATTTTGGGCCAAAATGAGTTTTATATATTCAAGCTATTGAGCTCTTTCTACAGCATTGTCCTTAAGGCGTAAGGGCATGTGAATTCTAAACTAATCCAGAGTTCTTAATCAAAAACAGAAAGACCTAACACTGAGAGCATACTGAGCTATTTGGGGTGAAAACGGTGTAAGTGCACTTACGCACTTTTGGCCCTGATGACTTCCAAATAAAAAAGATAGAAAATATTTTTTTCAATTAATGTCAAAATATTGTTCATTGAGTGTATTGTCATCCACATGTTTAAAAAGTTTTCATATTAAAGATTTAACAAAGTCTGGACAAAGAATGTTTTTTTGTTTGTTTTTGTTTTGCTCTCCTGTAAAGTTGTCACAAATGTCACACACCTCTGGTTCTCACCCCTCGTATTGGCCTTCTATACAAAACCTCTATTACACTCCCTCTAAGATTAGAATCCAGAGCTAGAATGAGAGTGGTTTTCTACTGAGATGTGTGAGATTTCAAAGCAACAATTTAAATGGCTTGTGCAGAATTATTTCCAATATTCATGAGAAGATCATCCGGTAAAGGAAGAGAGTCAGAATGATGGCTCTACAACAATGTGATGGTGATAGGATTATAAGAACTCTCACATTCCAGTCATTTTTATAATAATATCCACAGACGCCATAATGGTGGCAACTAACTTTCACAAATGGGTCACTATAGTGCCAAAGCAGACTTCTGTCTTGCAGTCTGAGCTAAGCCATCACCGCTCAAGCAAAATGATTTGGCATTAGCCGAGAGGACACTATTTTAGGAAGCGTGTGATTTAAGCGTGTGATTTAAAAGCTAACTGTGGAGTCCGTTAGCTAATCCCCAAAGCCCTCCCAGGGAGATCAAACATCGGGGATATGAAGAAGCCTCAAAACCAACCAAGGTGAGAGAGAGAGGGAGATAATGATGCTAATAGTGACGATCAAACACCACATCAGAGCTGGTTGCAGTTCACCAGTGAGTCAAAGCATACAGAATCCAATCTGACCCATATATCTTCAAAAGCAAGTCTTTGAAAACGTTTGTGTAATGAGTTAGTTTTTGCTATGCAGCTAGATCGACCGAACATTCATGTGTCCATGGGTGTCTGTGTGGTTTAGAGCAGCGCTTCTCAAAGTGGGGTCCGGGGATCACCAGGGGTTTCTTGAGGCGCTTCCAGGAGGTACCCCCAGAATTCCAACCATAAGTAACACAATGACAGAACGTGTGACTATTTTGTTCATGGGTTTCATACACTTTCTCTATTAAAACATCTAAAAATGTGACAACCCTCCCACTCTCCTGGCCCTGTCTTGCAGGAGCCCGGTGTTGGTGTCTTTAGGCTGATGGGTGCACCTGGGCCCAGTACATTCACTGGGCTTAAGAAGACCTTCAGTCTATTCAGTCCCTCTCCCTCCTCATGGATGCACATTTTGTTCAGTTCATGTTTTTAATGTAGTTTGTTTTGTCTATAGTTTAATATTTTCCCTTAGTTTTTGTGAATAAATTTGTCTTTTAACTTTTACTTTGGTGTTATGACTCATTACATTACATTACATTACGTCATTTGGCAGATGCTTTTATCCAATGCGACTTACAATAACACATTTTTGTCAGCAATAGAGCAATCAGCTATGCAACACAGTCTATGACAACTACAACTTCTGAAGGAATAGTGGTACAAGTTTAGTTTTTTAGACTCCCCTCATATGTTACAACCCGGCTCAAGGAAGTAACAAATGATATGAAATAATTCATACCGTTTCATCTATCACCCACCATCCAATAACTATGAATAAA
>NC_139636.1:15063441-15075941 GCF_964638095.1 Poromitra crassiceps | reverse complement strand
CACGCACACACACACACACACACACACACACACACACACACACACACACACACACACACTTAAAGGCATGGTATAGAAGTGGCAGTAAGAGGGACTGTCAGATTTGCTGGAGCAGCTCTTGACTTTTCCTGTTTAATATTAAATGAAACTTTACTTCAGCCGCTTGGCAAAGCCATGCAGCCATGAAAAGGTCATGACAAAAAAAAGGATTTGTCGTTCTCTGTTTGACATGGATTTATGTCATCATAGCAATTATGTAATGGCGACCAACATAATGAGATGTGCTGAAGACCCTAAGTGGAGGTAGTGATGCCAATTATAGGCCTATCTTTTCCCACAGCCACTACTTTTTTCCATTGATGGGCTGATCACACATCAGTAAATATCCTGTGTGATGCACTGTGGCTTGCATGCCCCATACACAACAACACAAACCACTCTGGTCCATGTAAACAGTGACGTGAGGAGGAGTAGAGGCATGTTAAGCTTCAGGGGCCACTCTTGCGTGTAAGCCATGAAGTTTGTTTTGACCATTTGCATTTAGGTAGTACACAGGGTGCTGTAGACCAGTAGTTCTCAACCTGGGGGTCGGGACCCCGCAAGGGGCGCAAGATTATTTTGGGGGGCCGCGGGATGATTGTCAAGAGAAAAAAAGCGGGGAAAAGAATTCTCCCATGATGATTAAATCTCCCATACCAATTGTTTAATGTATTATAAAGCTATATAAACTATAAAAAAACTATTTCAGTGAGTGAGTGAAATCAGTGTGTGAATGCATGTATGAAGCGTGCACACTGTCATTGGGTTGGGTTGCGGTGGGAGGGGGGATCACGAACCCCAGTCTAAAGTTTTTTGGGGGTCGCGGCTCAAAAAGGTTGAGAACCACTGCTGCAGACTATGTGCTGTCACATAGTAAAAGACCCAGTGATGTAGTGATAAATAAAAAAGATGGGTGACCTCCAGCTGGTGATCAGCATGAGACAAACAACCCTATAAACAGAAATCTGTTATTCTCAGCAAAGCATTAAATTACGGGTAACACTTTACAATAATGGTACATTAATTAACTGTTTAATTAACTGCTTAAAGGTTAGTTAATGCTTAATAAGCAAGCATTAACTAACCTTTAATTAACAGCCTTGAGGGTAAGCATACTCAGTGTGACTTTCTTGCCTCAATCCAACCACAATAACTTGAAACACAATTAGGAAATGATTACTGGACACATTAGTTAACTGTTATTTAAGGATTAGTTAATGATTATTAATGAATTAATGTACCCTTCTTGTAAAGTGTTAACAATTTGGCATCAGTTTGATGCTATTTAATTTACTGTGATTATGATGATAATATAATATAATATAATTTATGTATTTATATGTCAGCCTAAACTGACTTTCTGTTTACTAAAAAGAGCTAATAGTCTTTTCAGGAAAATAGTTTCTTATGTAATGATGCAGCCTTAAAAAAATGCAGACTGCTGACTGGATCATGTGCCTGTGGGCCTGTCTGTATGATCAGTAGAGAAAGCGCCCCTGGCAGCTGCCTAGCGGGAGTGAAGCGCCTCCTGTTTTATTTCCCCTCCTCTTTCTCTCTCTCTCTCTCTCTCTCTCCATCCTTTACTCCGAACCCGAACCATTCATCTCTCCCCTCCTTCAGACTTCACATCCGGGTCATACGCTAGTATCTGTCTCTTGCGTCTGTGTGTGTGTGACAGTGTAATAATTTCCCCCTGCGTGCCGTGCTGTACTGCAGCCCTCTGCCCGACTGCGCTGCTCGCCGAGCGGATACTCTGCCTGGCGTGCACCGGTGATGGAGCCACGGTCGCTGCTGTGAGCTGCAGCCGGACGCCGCGCACAAAAGGCAGGCAGAGATGATGAGACGATAGGAGGCTTTTGGATGGGCCAGCCCGTGGTGACTACTCGCCCCTAACGATGTCTAAGAGCTTAAAAAAGAAGAACCACTGGACAAACAAAGTCCACGAAGCGGTGATAGCCCGGGGGAAGGAAGGGGACCTGGGGTTCGAGCTGAAGGGGGGCGCGGAGAACGGCCAGTTCCCTCACTTCGGGGAGGTGAAACAGGGTAAAGCGGCCATCCAGAGCGGCAAGCTGGCCCAGGATGAGCTGCTGCTGGAAGTCAACGACATGCCAGTGGCCGGGCTCACCACCCGGGACGTGCTGGCCGTCATCAAGCACTGCAAAGACCCGGTCCGCTTCAAATGTGTCAAGCAAGGTGAGCTATACATTATGTGCACCCAAGTCAAACGAATAGAGGCGACGAGTAGTAGCCTATGCTGCGTGTTTGTTTGTGTGTGTTTGTGTGCGTGTGCGTGTGTGTGTGTGTGTGGGTGGGTGGGTGCGTGCGCGCTTGCGCGTGCGTGTGTGTGTGTATGTGGCTGGTTTGATTAATTAAGATGTCATTTGTTTAGTCGCCTGTCAGTCTGCAATAAAGGGGGAAATTGTGTCATTGTAGGTGGACTTCGTAAACCAATGCGATCAGGCCTATTTTTTTGGACCGTCGGTGAAATTTAAGTAAGGGCTTAACTGATTGGTTGAGTTCAGTACAGTACAGTATAATACTGTAATGATGCAGCCCGTTTGTTTATCACACAACGCTGCTGGTCCGATGCCACTGCCTGCCTGAAGGAAGGGGGTGTGTCCGTTTAGGCGTGATGCCATAGCCTGCGGGTTTCTCCTTGTTTTGGTCGTGGATCGGGCTTATTTTTATCAAGTAGGCCTACTCCCGTGGCTCAAATGTTGTTCTCTTGCTGCTGTAGTCTGGGCAGACAGTGGCCTAGTACCCAGTAGGTTAACACTATACAGAAATATGGGAATGTGTGTCCCAGTAGACTATTTACCTGATATTATTATTATTAGTAGTAGTAGTAGTAGTAGTAGTAGTACTGTAGTAGTAGTATTGATAGGTTAAGTTATTGCTATTACGGTATTACTAGTACTACAACTACAACAATGCAATTATGTCTTAATGAAAAATGTAAACTGTGTAGCCTAATTACTGAAAAGCCTGCAGCCATATTGATCATAATCTGGTCTACTGTAGTCAACATGTTTTGCTCTTCGCTTTAAACTCCCGCCTCCCAAATCACACATTCACCACACACACACACACACACACACACACACACACACACACACACACACACACACACACACGCACACACACACACACACACACACACACACACACACACACACACACACACACACACGGGCAGAAGCTACTATTTCTGGGATTCACATTTTGTTTACAAAATGGTTGTGAATCTAGGAGTGGAGAATAACTGAGTGCAGGTCTGATGCAGTATTGCAGTCTTCAGACGGAGTGTTTGCTTATTGTCAGGCAGTGTGTTGGTCTTGTTATGGACTGAGGCTGGCCTGGCTCCCTGTAATGTTTCTGGAGCTAGTGGAGAGAGCAACAGTAGTGTTGACTGAGTGACCTGCTTCTGTCAGCCATTAGAAAAGCAGACAAGCACATTGGATCGAAGAAACAGTGGAGGAGGAGATAGCTATCGCAGCCTCTGAGGCTCAGTTGGAGCATTTTCACTCTTTTTTCACAGCCATGAAGTGAGCATGACAGTGGCGTGTTTCAGGGACCAGGAATCAACCCGAGTCAAACCCTAAAATGGCTTTTCACATTTGACATCATGGCCAAGCTGTTCGATTGTCCTCCTGACTGTACATTTTGTGTTTCCATGAGTTGTGTGAATTTGATTGATTATTGATGAAGGGCTGCTGACAAGGATGGTCCACGTCCTGTGATGGTGATGCTATCAGGGTTAAATGCTAATGTGCTTGTAGCTCAGACCTGTCTCTCTCTCTCTCTCTCCTGTCTCTCTCTGTCTCTCTGTGTCTCTCTCTCTCTCTCTCTCTCTCTCCTCACCCCCGCTCTTATCCATTTAAACATGAGGCTATGTGTGCATTGAACTACCTACCTTGCAGTATTCATCATCACCCATGCTTTTTGCTTGGAGCAGACATCTTTTGACTGGACGTCCTTGAGGCCGCTTCTGTTTTTGAGCAGCTTATTGTCCCTTCCAACTGTGTCTTTTTTTAAATTCTGCTTTCATCCCCATCGCCCCCCTGTGTCTCTCTGTTGCTGTCACTCTCTCACTGTCACATTGTTATTCCACTTCCATAGAGTGGAGAGGAGAGGCTATTTACGGCCGTGTGCATGCAGACCGACTGCAGACACACTCACAGCCCCACACTGAGGGATACTCTAGAACAGAGGTTTCTCAACCTGTGGTACCGGCCGGGTACCACCGGGGGTACGCGGGACTCCCTCCCTCTCATACTTTCATAGGGGCGATCATTTCATTCTGAGGTGGTACTTGGTGTAAAAAGGTTGAGAACCATGGCTCTCGAAGGAGACTTCACCAGTGAAATAAGAGCGGGATGTCCTGTCCCTTTCCCCAGTGTCTGCTGCACGTACCACCGATGTGCACCGACTACACTGTGAGGGAAAGAGAAGGAGTGGAGTTGAGTATTTAATGGGCTGTGTTCAGTCAGGTAGAAGCCCCCGGGCTGTCCATCCCTTAGGGTGTGTAGCATGGCCAGCGAGGCAGAGACCACAGAGCAGGGTCACAGCCCGACTCTGCCCTGACCTCTGCTTACTGAAACACACACCCACACACTCGCTGTCTCTTCTCTGCCCCGGGACACAGGGACACACGCAGACAGACAGGCCCGCGGTGACTGTCTTAACACACACTCCCTGTCTCTTCTCTGCCCCGGGACACAGGGACACACGCAGGCATGTGTGCTCAAACTCACAAGGTGATTGAAAGATGAAAAGGAAAGGGACAGGAAAGAGCTATGATAGGGGAGTGTTCTGTGAGCCTGGTTTTATCTGCTGCATTGAAACAGGCTCAGACCAAGTCTCAGTCATGTAACTGGCTGTGCTAAATCAACCTCATGGCAGCAGTATACCAACATGAAAAAGAATCCACCAGCCAGAAGGAAAAAAAAAATCAAAGATTCTTATCCCTGTTTATGATTTGTGTAGATCACATTCATCTCAGCAGCAATCAGTCGTTTACAAGCTGCCTTTTATTCGTTCCAATTATATTTGACCAACATACTATTGAAATCATTGTTTTTTAATAGCTCTAGTTGGGATTATCTCCCAAGATATTTGTCTTTCTTAAACATATATTGTTATGGATTCTCAGTTAACTGCTGGCCAGTAATTGAATTATCAGTACTATATCCACCTCTATGTGATGATGTGATAAATCTCTGCTCTGTGCTCGTCTGCTCATCCTCGTCAGATTAGCACCATGCAGGAGGGAAGTGGAAACGGCTGCTCGGCTCGAGTGAGGCAGATTTATATAGTGCTGTGAAGATCATAGACACCACCAGCAAGAGGTGTTAGAACAGTATGGAGAGAGAGAAAAGTGTGAATGCATTTCTGTGTGTGTGTGTGTGTGTGTGTGTGTTTGCGTGTTTGCGTGTTTGTGTGTGTGAGAGTGAGAGTGAATGACTGAGTGTGTGTGAGAGAGAGAGAGAGAGGTGGGGTTATAATAGAAGAGAAGTTGAAACACACTATGGGAAGAATGGACAATTAAATCTCCCCTGATGGTTTTTTATTATCATCGTCAGTGGAATCTATGTTCTCATAAATTATTGTGAAACAGAGTGTGGTGATTTCATAAAGTGCTTGTTAAACTTTGATGTGTGTTGTTGTGTTATCTCATCACAGTTATTAAAATGCAATAGATAATAGCCTTCCTAACCGAATAGAATAGCCACAGTTCAGTTCAGGTTATTGCAGAGCCATAATTGCTCAATATTTCTGAATAATTTTGGAAGAACAATAGGTCGTCCATTAGGTTTCAGTTGCATTTAAGTGACTTAAATAGCCGTGGAGCAAATACAGTGAAATAATTATTAACACCTTAAGTGCCATAGCCGAAATAATTCGTCTTACATAATCCAACGCTTAAGTGCCAGAGCCGAGTTTACTCGTCTTACATAAACATTTTTTTTTTTTTGACGGTGGAACATCAATCAACAACTTTTACATCTTCGAGATCACTATTGGAGCAAGATAATGTGTATAATCTATTTTACCGACCCACTAAGTGTTGACAGTGCTCCCCCAGACGACCGAAATCAAAGAAAAAACTGCCGCAGGACCAAGCCGTTCAAGGAAATGCCGTGGCGATTTTACAGTAATCCACTCAAGACTTGTCTTGCCTGAGAGCGGCCGCGCACCGGCAGCAGCACACAGAGAGCGGAGAGCGATTTGCAAAATAGATCATAGGTGAAACACACTTTGAAACACCTCAGAAAGGCCATAATCAACATCTGCCCATCGCCCACGCATTCCCCGGCCCATCTTGACTCGCACAAGGAGCGTCCGCACGCACGCAAGCAGGCAGGCAGGCACACAGGCAGGCAGCAGCAAAAGCGCTTCTGACACGCCCGCTGTACAGCCAGGAGGAAAAGACACACGGAGGGAGGAGTTTGAATGAGAGGGGTGTTTCCTGTTGTTATGGAGGAAATTACTGTTCAAAACTATTGTTTAGAATGTCTGACGGTCTTACTGATGCCAAAAATGAATGGTTAAAGTGACTGTTTCACAAAAAGCCATTTATCTCTGAATAAATTTCCAGACGCTGAAACCATGCTGTACTCAACGGCTAATATCTACATAACTACTAACTCTGCAAACTAACTCTTTTAGACAGAGAAAGCACACATTCTATTAGTTATTTTTAGATGATTGGTGTTCATGAATTCTTAACAGAAAAGAATCCTCGGCTGTTGCTAAAATGAGCCAGAATCGTCAAAAACACCCCTGGCACAACTTACCTACAGGAATGAAAACATGGCTGGCATTCAATGTGTTAATGCTGTCCACTATTTCATTTTTCATTTTCATTCAGATCATTGGAGTCATTATCCTAGGGCTGAATCCACAACAGATATTGCAGATATTGAACATAACAATACAGTAAACAGGATATCAAAAATGCATTTGACCTAACCTAAAGGTACCCAGCTCTGGACAAAGTACTTGTAGACATAATAACCATACAAGTGTCAGTGCTTGGTGATATTGCTCCTTTGTGCTGTAATTCTCTGCTGTCCAGACAGTGATTTTGCCTCCCAAAGGGGCGTGAGGAGGAGGAAGAACCCAGGAAGTTGTAGCTGCTTGTTTTTTTGCAGTGTTTTCGGAGAGAAAAGAAGGTGGATTCAAAATGTTAATATAGCCTTTAACATTTAAGTGGAGCATAGCTGTCTCCCTAACACTGCGCAGCAGCGCTCGGCCACAGCCTATATAGGGCAAGCCAGGCCAGCGAGGCTGTATTATTTACTAATGAAACTGTAAATAGGAACTCAGCAGATGGCTACAACCACTTTAGCTGAAAAATAAAACTCCCCCTTGAGTCATGCTGTAACTTTCTACCCATCAGCTTTGTGAAAATCCAATTTAAAGGCTAAAAGGAAAGCACACGAGCAGGAAGTTCAGAGGCACTGTCCATTTAGAACGCTCTACCTCATACATATGAATGTGTTTACCATGTTTGGAGCCCGAGGTCATCTGTGTGTGCCAGTCATGTTCCATTATTTCTAGAATGTAGAGAATCTAGAATGCGTGAGGCTGTACAGTCGGATGTCGGAGTCCTGCACTGCCAGAGTTCTTGATGTGTTTGATGTACAGTATGGAGTCCTGCACTGCCAGAGTTCTTGATGTGTTTGATGTAGAGTATGGAGTCCTGCACTGCCAGAGTTCTTGATGTGTTTGATGTAGAGTATGGAGTCCTGCACTGCCAGAGTTCTTGATGTGTTTGATGTAGAGTATGGAGTCCTGCACTGCCAGAGTTCTTGATGTGTTTGATGATGTACAGTATGGAGTCCTGCACTGCCAGAGTTCTTGATGTGTTTGATGTACAGTATGGAGTCCTGCACTGCCAGAGTTCATGATGTGTTTGATGTACAGTATGGAGTCCTGCACTGACAGAGTTCTTGATGTGTTTGATGTACAGTATGGAGTCCTGCACTGTCAGAGTTCTTGATGTGTTTGATGTACAGTATGGAGTCCTGCACTGACAGAGTTCTTGATGTGTTTGATGTACAGTATGGAGTCCTGCACTGCCAGAGTTCTTGATGTGTTTGATGTAGAGTATGGAGTCCTGCACTGCCAGAGTTCTTGATGTGTTTGATGTAGAGTATGGAGTCCTGCACTGCCAGAGTTCTTGATGTGTTTGATGTAGAGTATGGAGTCCTGCACTGCCAGAGTTCTTGATGTGTTTGATGATGTACAGTATGGAGTCCTGCACTGCCAGAGTTCTTGATGTGTTTGATGTACAGTATGGAGTCCTGCACTGCCAGAGTTCATGATGTGTTTGATGTACAGTATGGAGTCCTGCACTGACAGAGTTCTTGATGTGTTTGATGTACAGTATGGAGTCCTGCACTGTCAGAGTTCTTGATGTGTTTGATGTACAGTATGGAGTCCTGCACTGACAGAGTTCTTGATGTGTTTGATGTAGAGTATGGAGTCCTGCACTGACAGAGTTCTTGATGTGTTTGATGTACAGTATGGAGTCCTGCACTGACAGAGTTCTTGATGTGTTTGATGTATGGAGTCCTGCACTGCCAGAGTTCTTGATGTGTTTGATGATGTACAGTATGGAGTCCTGCACTGTCAGAGTTCTTGATGTGTTTGATGATGTACAGTATGGAGTCCTGCACTGCCAGAGTTCTTGATGTGTTTGATGATGTACAGTATGGAGTCCTGCACTGTCAGAGTTCTTGATGTGTTTGATGTACAGTATGGAGTCCTGCACTGTCAGAGTTCATGATGTGTTTGATTTACAGTATGGAGTCCTGCACTGCCAGAGTTCTTGATGTGTTTGATGATGTACAGTATGGAGTCCTGCACTGACAGAGTTCTTGATGTGTTTGATGTACAGTATGGAGTCCTGCACTGTCAGAGTTCTTGATGTGTTTGATGTACAGTATGGAGTCCTGCACTGTCAGAGTTCATGATGTGTTTGATGATGTACAGTATGGAGTCCTGCGCTGCCAGAGTTCTTGATGTGTTTGATGATGTACAGTATGGAGTCCTGCACTGCCAGAGTTCTTGATGTGTTTGATGTACAGTATGGAGTCCTGCACTGCCAGAGTTCTTGGTGTGCTGGATGTACAGTATGGAGAGACAGATGGAGAGCGTGACCTTCTTCTCCTCACTTGTCGCTTTGTTGATGAGAAGCTTGAAGAATCAGCACATAACACATCCTGTCCGTGTTGTTGGTATTAATAACTCCACTCGCCAAGAGATGAGTACTGTCAGAGGCTGGAAGCTGCCGGAGAGCCAAGATCAGAGGATCAAACTCCAGCCCTCAGCCAGCCCATGACCAAATATATAACTGGTCCAGTTAATTGAATTAGGTCAATGTAATGTTGATGTGTTAACAACACTACGCCAGTTTTCAAAGGTCTAACCCACTCAGTTATTTTTGTAAGGGTGGCCTGCGATTGGTTGCGACGCTCTGTGATCAAGAAGTGATTGAACTGGAGATTTATGCTGTGTTCAAGAGGGCTCGTATTTACCGTGAATACGACATAAATCCACTTGAACCGCCCCCTCATGTGGTATTCATGACTGGTATGTGGATTTTGTC
Source organism: Poromitra crassiceps (assembly GCF_964638095.1). NCBI lineage: Eukaryota > Metazoa > Chordata > Actinopteri > Beryciformes > Melamphaidae > Poromitra > Poromitra crassiceps. The sequence goes on along the minus strand of NC_139636.1, from coordinate 15,066,286 downwards.
TTGTGTCTTGTGACCTGTCTTGTTAAGTTTTCACAAAATGGCGGACCCCATGGACCTTATTCACAGTGCGGCCATCTTGGGATGATGTCAACCGCTGGTTGGGAACGCAACGAGACACTCATCCAATCCCCTGTCTGGCTGTGTACACATTCATCTGCCCATTTATCGATGTGATCAAACGAAATTAGTGTGACAGAACTCAAACGTTTGGTGTACTGCTCCCATGTTCAGACAGGGGTTTGGATGAGAGTCTCGTTGCGTTCCCAACCAGCGGGTGACTTCATCCCAAGATGGCCGCGCTGTGAATAAGGTCCATGGACGTTGATGGAAAGTAAATACTGTATATTGACATTTTAGCTGTATAGAGCTTTTCATAGTCATATGTCTGAGGGACATGTTGATATTCTCCTTTGCATTTCCTGCATTAACGCAGTTAGCCGCTCGCTAGCTAGTGTGGTAGCTAAATTGTTAGCCTCGGTGGCTTCTAGTCAACTGTGCATGTTCACGACGTGACCACTTGAATGCCAAGCATGTCGTGTTACACAACTTCCGGTCTCGAACCCTCTTGAACGCAGCATTAGACGTAGTAGCGACCCATATTGTCGTCCCCAATAGAGTTTTTCATTTGATTTTCATAAGTCAGAGGATGAGTCAGGATCCCAAGGCCATTTCCCCCAGGATAAGGATAGGACCGACCTTTTAGTGATGAATCACCATGGCAATGAGACTCTAATGCAGCATGTGAGGTCGTATTGTGAAAAAGTGGCCATACGTCACATGACAAGGATGTTGCTATTAAAAGCAATTCATCTGGCTGAGATAAAACACCATATTCTTATGACTATTCATGATGTGTGTGTATGTGTGTGTGTGTGTGTGTGTGTGTGTGTGTGTGTGTGTGTGAGAGAGTGTGTGTGTGTGTGTGTGTGTGTGTGTGTGTTCAGTGTGTGGGAGAGAGAGAATGGGATTCAATGTATGCAAGTGTGCTCGCATTCATTGTGGGAACAAGAAGAAAGCGTTGGGTTGTGGATGTGCGCGCAGCATTGCAACATAAAACCCTGTTTATTGGTAAAATCAAACAAAATAGCTGCATAAATTTCTCGCCAAAATAATCACAGCTACTAAATTAAAAGACTTAGCACTTAGATGGAAAAACATTTCAGTCCATGCTATCATCATTCAGTGCTCTATTAGCCATTTTATTAGCCAATTCTTTCAAATCAATCTAATTATAGACTAGTGGCTGTTTTTTTGTCCAGCTTATGGTTTTCCAGTGTGTGGAATATATCTTTGATTTTCTTTTTCTTTTCTTTTTTTTACCTCATTTGAGAATTAAGTCCCCACACCTGCACTCAGCAATCAGAGCTGAACAATAAGAACGTGACAACACTCTTTTTTACATGTAAGGAATATCCTTACAGAGTGATCCTCGTCATGGAGCCTCCCGTCTGTGCTACTCTGGGCTGACTGCGCTCTCTGTGCCCGCAGCCCGTGTCCTCACCTGGCCCCCAGCCACTGCAGGTGGCAGAGCTCAGTGTGCGGCTGCCATAGCTGGGAGGCACACACACAGCTATCTCTCACCTCCAGAGGTGAAGACAGCCAGGAGGACATCTGTGTCAATGTGTTTGTGTGTGTGTGTCAAACATCGCCACAGCAAATTCACAGCTGGACATCATATAAGACACAAGGTCCACGAGGACTTTGTGCATTATGTATGACAGAGAGCCAGGTCTACGCTGAAACAACAGAGGCACCACCAAAAACTATAGCGTCATATCTCATTCAATCAGGCATGGCACACATGGCGGGGGAGAGTTTCCATTGATTAAAATAGTGCGCCTTAGCTACGAGCGCTAATCTGATGGCTTCTCGCTGGGCTTGAGATGTGACTGAGAAGGATTATATAAAAGCTGCCGTTAGCAGCCACTCCAGCCGCAGCACTGGAGCTGCTGATTGGCTGCCAACAATGTTCTGCTCAGAGGCTCACCGTCATTCCTGAGATGGGTGTCTTGGATCGGCGCCATCTTGGTGTTCATATATACACGCTATCACCAATACCCAATGTACAACATTTTAGCGACATTTTCCTCATATTGAGTGAGTTGCAGCCCCCTTTGTGCACAATGCACATCTCAATGCTGTCAAAGCTTAAGAATCCTTCTCTCACTCTTTACCCATACGTACATGTACATTTCTCTCCTGTGTGTTTGGCACAGGTTTGATAAGGGAAATCTATAAGACATAATACCTTTATGAAAAGAGTAAGCAGTAAGAGTAAGCTGGTTTAGTGGTAATGCAATAATTCACGAAAGAGTTGATTGTGAGAGAGTTAAATATTTGGAATGAATGAATGAATGAAGTTGCAGTGCCAAGGCAATCAGTCTCATTGCAGCATCACATGGCATCCTGTCTGTGTGAAAGAAATCTCATCTGATTTGCGTGCATGATTTGGATTGGTGATCTCTTTCTTTCTTACTGTAGTAGCTGATGCGTGCTGCCAGTAGAGGACAGTAGCTGCCTAACCAGAGTTATAGCTGATGCGTGCTGCCAGTAGAGGACAGTAGCTGCCTAACCAGAGTTATAGCTGATGCGTGCTGCCAGTAGAGGACAGTAGCTGCCTAACCAGAGTTAGGAGACTCTAGAACAGGACTAGGCAGTAACTTCTCCTGGTAGGCCACATGAGAAACCCAGATTGTTGCCGGGGGCTTTTTGTGTTTGTTTGTTTGTTTTTGGTCATGCCACAACCTAATTTGATCACTAGATTAAATGATAGAAAACATACTGTGCACTTATTCTTCAGCATTTCTTATATTTAAAATCACTCCAAGCAGTCAATTTAGGTCAT
>NC_139636.1:15050941-15058441 GCF_964638095.1 Poromitra crassiceps | reverse complement strand
GTATTATTTGTGTGTGTGTGTGTGTGTGTGTGTGTGTGTGTGTGTGTCTGTGTGTGTGTGTGTTCTGTAGAAGAGCACGAGAGCTACTGCTATGTGCACTGACTCCTACCCCGCCGTGTTCGCTTCATCTCTGGCCCGCGTGACCTCTTGTGGGAGTATGGCTTATCATTGTGTACAGGCACTATCAATCAGAGAGACAGGTTCTCTCAGAGTTTTCTTCTCCATGACAACCACTCGGGTACCACTTCACCTCAGTTCTCCCCAGAGCCCCCCGACTCCCGACCTGAACCCCCCTCCCCTCCCCTCCCCTCCCCCGCCCCGCCAGGCGTGCACGACTCAGATCTGAGATCTTTAACCAACAGCCAGCCCTACAGTTTATCTAACATGTAACAAAACTGTGTGTGTGTGTGTGTGTGTGTGTGTGTGTGTGTGTGTGTGTGTGTGTGTTTGTGTGTGCGTGTGTGTGTGTGTGTGTGTGTGTGTAAAAGGAGCTGTCTATCAGCACCACACAGAAACCAGAAACTAAAAGTGAGGGTCTGTCTGCAATAGGATCATTAACAAATTATTGATTACAAATTAAATAATGGGATCATTCAACAATGGAGAAATGCATTCACATACAGTACATAATATTATATATATATGCCTTCGCACCCTACAAGTGGGCCCTGGGCCACAGGTTGGGGATGGCTCGTCTAGACAATTATGTCAACTGAGTGTATTTTTGTAACGTTCCACTTCCACAGGTATGAGTATGTATGACGGAGGTCCCAGAGCATGAGCACAGCGTCGTGAGTGCAGTTACAGCTGCTCAGCACATAAACTTTGTGTGGAGAGAAACTCAGAGAATCAATCTGTCTCTCTGTGCCTCCCTGCTGCCTCCTGGGAGAATAGGCAGGCCTAATTATGCCTCAAATGAAACAAAATGGCTCCTGTTGGTTTATACCATCTGATCCTCCCTCAAGCCTACTGTTGCTGTAATACATTTACATACACACAGTGCAAGGCAGTGGTGTTGCAAGTGAACAGTATGTAAGCACTTGCAATATCAGAATCAGAATCAGAAAGACTTTAATGATCCCCGGGGGGGAAATTGGGACAAGTTGCAGTTGCTTGCACTCAGGCATGAAATATCCACATAACACAACATAGCATAATATGCAACTTTTTCCACATTAAAATGTAAATGTTACATAAGGTAGAATATATGCTATTGAATTATTGTTACTTTCATGTGTGTCTGTGTGTGCCTGTCTAAATCCCCCGGTCTTCCTGATATGCGCTTTTAAATGATGTATGGATGTTTTTAGAGAATGCACCATGTGGGGGCGCTATGGGCCAGTGGAGAGCTGGTTGTGGCAAGGTGAGGCTATAGGGTGGACACTGGCCTTGGCTTTCTTTAATTGCAGATTGCCTGCGGTCACGTTACCTCAGCCTCAGGCTAGATGGCATTTCAAAGTAGACACTACAGCTCATCAAAGTGCCTGGGTGAGAACTTGACCGGCGGGAGTGACCATACAGTTGGCCACATCAGGCTGAAAAGCTCTGTTACAGTACTATTAGTGTATTGCAGTTTTAATGTTGTGCTGTACGTTCACCTTCATTGCCAAATTAATGTCCTCACAAGGATAGATAGATGAACAATACCCTGCAAGGTGTTTATTGGTTCTCACTTTATAAATGGGCAATTTAAAGTGGTAATCTATAAATCGTGTGTGTGTAATATGTGTGTGTTCTTGTGTGTGTGTGTGTGTGTGTGTGTGTGTGTGTGTGTGTATTACGGCGTGCTATGAATGTGTTTATCGCATCTATTATCATAGTAATTTGGCATCGTTTTACAGTGTAGGGGTTTAGTCGGCAATATACGATCCGATCGCCAATCGGCACAACCCTAGGTTTAACCCACTTCAGCGCTATCACTGCTATCTTAATAGTTGAAATGTACATTGTTTGTTTGGTGCTGTGTTAGCATTTATCAGCATGGCCATGGCTTCGTAGTGAAGGAAGGCTCTAGTCTAGCTGGTAGCAGCTCTGCCCCGTAGCATTGTGTTTGCGCTGACCCGGTTGCAGACCTCTCTTGGCTCCTGGCCAGCTCCGTCGGCGTGTCCAACGCAGTGTCGCTCATTGGGCCGGTTCCTAGAAATGTTGCAGATTATTATACAGTGTATAATGTATAAGTGGAATATCCTCACAACTACATTGTGTGTGTGTGTGTGTGTGTGTGTGTGTGTGTGTGTGTGTGTGTGTGTGTGCGTTTGTGCGTGTGTGTGTGTGTGTGTGTGTGTGTGTGTGTGTTTGTGTGTGTATGTCTGTGTGTGTGTGTGCGTTTGTGCGTGTGTGTGTGTGTGTGTGTGTGTGTGTGTGTGTGTGCGCACGTGTGTGTGTGTGGGTGTGTGTGTGTGTGCGCACGTGTGTGTGTGTGTGTGTGTGTGTGTGTGTGTGTGTGTGTGTGTTTGCACCATAGGTTTGCACTCAGAGTTGGGAAGAAGAAGCCATTGTACAAAGCAAATTAGAATGTTATTTCTCCGTCAAATGGAAATACAAATTGGAAGAGTAGCTCTCTATTGAATATATGCCCACTGTGTGACAGCAGAGGTGAGGCTGCTGGTGCACTTTCTAATTATATTGTGAAACTTCATTATGTGAAGAATGCATTTAAGTTTCTTTCTCGCTGTTAAATGAGGAGGAGAAAAATCCAAAAACTCCTTGGGGATGGAAACATGGAAACGCTGTCGGCTTGGCTGCTCAGTATGCATCAGAATGCAGAGCCGCAGGGAAAGCAGCAACAGTAACTAACTAAGAGTATAGGCCTAAGTGTGTTTCTATTAGCAATCATACATCTTACTACTATAATTGGAGAGCTGTCTGTCTGTACGTTTGTCCGGAGTTGCAAGGCGCACCGTTGCTCCAAAATTGGCCCAAAAACACTTTTCACGGGTGTGGAATGAATCTGGTGCAAAAAAATAAAATCCGCCCACGGGGGTACACACTCTTGTACCCAGCACTTTTTTTTTTCTTTTTTCAATGTTTTTTTCCAACTCTGAATGAAATGTGTTATGGTTGGCTTGGTTCCAGGCTTAAAACTCTTGAGATAAGGATGTTCTGAAAAGTGACGGGGGGGAAATGAATGGTGAACTTCTCTTCCATAACCAAAAGTGACAATGTCACGTGACTGTTGAGCTCTATAGTAACCCTAGCAGCAGACGCCATATGGAAGACCATGACAACTTAGTGGAAGAACAGCGCCTCATCCAGCTATTTGAGTTTGCCTTTCATACTAATTATACATACTAATTATGCTAATGCCTACTCATCTTGTTAGCTAACTAGGTATGGCTAGCTAAATCAGCAACAAAGCAGTAGATTACATTGTGCATGCTAGCGGATCGTGTAGACAAAATGTTCCTTCTCTAAAGCTGAGCAAGATTTCTTATTGATTCCTGTTTGGATAGCTAGCCTACTCTTATATTTGCGAAGCTACAGCTAGTTAAAATTACTCGCCAGATATGAACCTTTGCCATGAAATTCTTACCATTTATTGCACACTGGCTGTTGCATCTGGTGCTGCGGGGCGGCGGGCTCTGCTCTCCAGTATGAATCCATGGAACATGCTAAAGATTCAGCAGGAAGCCAATTACATCCCCCAAGGGTGTGAAGAATAGAAGCCAGCTGACGCATTATCACCAGGTATTGAACACGTTCAGCAGACAAGCCCACAGAGACAGAGCATCACGACTCTATTGATTAACAGAGGAGGCCGGGGTGGAGGAGGGAGGAGGGAGGAGGGAGGAGGGAGGAGGGAGGAGGGAGGAGGGAGGAGCAGCTCAAGCAGAACCAGCAGCGTGCGGCAGGTTAGGAACCACAGGGAAGAGGGAGGAGCGGACGGCTTAAACGGGCCACATTGTTCCAGTGATGATCAGTCGTGATTGATGCTCTATCTGTCTTCTTTTCTCTGATCATTGTTTTGTTTCTCCTTGATTTTTGGAAGTCTATGAAATGATTGATTCTCAGATTCCCTGCCTACCAACACGTGTTACCTCCGGCTTGGTCGGGCGTCCGGAAAGTCACAATTGGCCGTGTTTTGCGGGTGGGAAGGCGGATTAAGGGTATGTGTCCTGGGCTGGTCGCTGAACTAGTGCCTCCTCTGGTTGGTCGTGGTGCCTGTTTGGGGGGAGGGGGGGGGGAGGACTGGGGGGGAATAGCATGATCCTCCCATGCGCTACGTCCTGCCGGTGGAACTCCTCGCTGTCAGGGCAGAGGGGGTAGAGCAACGAACAAAAAATAAAGAAATAATTTATTTTCCGCCATTTTCCCTGCCTTATTGGAACAGCCGCCCTAACCAAACTGACAAAAGTTGACCATAGTGTTTACAGTGTTGACAGCAGTAGGTCAGACTAGGCAGTTGCTCTGGAATGATGTGGTGTCCTTTCAACAAGGCCGCCGCAACGTTCTAGAATGCAATGCCTCTATCAATTTTATTTACCACAGCGCCCGCTAGTGGTAACCGCATTTTCGGGTGAGTCGGTCAGTCAGGAAGGGAAAGCCAGGTCCTGTAGGTTCTGTACTTGTTTGCTTCAACAACATTAGTAGCCCAAACATTTCTCAGTATGCTTTTGATATGATTATTCTACATTTTAATACATTGAAATTTGCTTCTCCAAGTAGACCCTCCAGACCCAGCTGTGCCTATCCAGTCTCTGTCTCATTACTTAGATCATGTAGACCCTCAGACCCAGCTGTGCCTATCCAGTCTCCGTCTCATTACTTAGATCATGTAGACCCTCAGACCCAGCTGTGCCTATCCAGTCTTTGTCTCATTACTTAGATCATGTAGACCCTCAGACCCAGCTGTGCCTATCCAGTCTCTGTCTCATTACTTAGATCATGTAAACCCTCAGACCCAGCTGTGCCTATCCAGTCTCCGTCTCATTACTTAGATCATGTAGACCCTCAGACCCAGCTGTGCCTATCCAGTCTTTGTCTCATTACTTAGATCATGTAGACCCTCAGACCCAGCTGTGCCTATCCAGTCTCTGTCTCATTACTTAGATCATGTAGACCCTCAGACCCAGCTGTGCCTATCCAGTCTCCGTCTCATTACTTAGATCATGTAGACCATCAGACCCAGCTGTGCCTATCCAGTCTCCGTCTCATTACTTAGATCATGAGCGTGCACTTCTGCATTGTGTTTGGCAACTTCACTGACATCTGCAGCTGTGAGCTCATCAGCCGTCTGTGTGTGTGCGTGTGTGTGTGTGTCTGTGTGTGTGTGCATGTGCATGCGTGTGTGTGTGTGTGTGTGTGTGTGTCTGTGTGTGTGCATGTGCGTGCGTGCGTGTGTGTGTGTGCATGTGCGTGCATGTGTGTGTGTGTGTGTGTGTGTGTGTGTGTGTGTGTGTGTGTGTGTGTGTGTGTGACATATGCTGCTGCGTTTCACTGTATCTCTAGTCAGTGACGTTTACACAAGGTCAACCAGGGAGAGCATCTGGTGGGAGAGGAGAGGTACGGTGTTTGAGGAGTGTCAGGGAGCATCTGAGCACGCACACACACACACACACACATTCACACACACACACACACACACACACACACACACACACACACACACACACACACACACACACACACACACATTCACAATGCATTCACAGTCACAAATACGTGTGCATGACTTAATGTACTATCTATCTATCTATCTATCTATCTATCTATCTATCTATCTATCTATCTATCTATCTATCTATCTGAATTATCTATCTATCTATCCATCTATGCAGCTCTCGCGCGTACACACACGCACGCGTACACACGCACGCACACACACACACAAACTATATAGAAAGACAGCAACACTCGGGTGTAGTACAGGCATCAGTAGATAGGGGCTGCTGCAGGACTGTGGAAGCTCTCTGGCCAATAGGCTGGCGGGTTGCTTGGAGCCCGGCTTCCCACTGGCACATCTTCTTTTCCTCTGTTGTCTCCCGACGGTCGTCGTCTCTCTCCATCTCTCCGTGTCTCGCTCGCTCCCTTCCCCCCATCCTCGTCTTCTTTTCTGGGATTAAATTATCTGCCGTTTGGGGGCCGTGTGCCGGAGCGGTGGCTGAGAACCGCAGGCAGGGGGAGGACAGTGAGACTGACCGAGGCAGTGGAAGATGTGCGGCGGTGGGATACGAGGCTAGAGGACGCCTGGGAGGACAGGCTGTCTGTGGATGTATACCTGTGGAGAAAGGAGCTCTTTTACAAGCATCTGGGCCAGCTGCCGATGAGGTGCTTGGACTGCACTGCCTTTCTCTCTCTCTCTCTCTCTCTCCCTCTCTCTCTCTCTCTGTCTCTCTGTCTCTCTCTCTGTCTCTCTCTCTTTCTCTCTGCATATGTGTGTGTGTGTGTGTGTGTGTGTGTGTGTTGGTGTCTGTGCATGTATGTGTATTGGTGTCAGTGTGTGTCTGTGCATGTCAAAGATATGGACCGTGTCTGTGTGATTATTACACGACTGGGTGATGTGATGTCTTCCTACGTTGATATGAACACTGCGACAATCCTAATATTGTTAATCAGGCTTTCGTCCTCTCTCCCTTTGTTTTATGGCTCTCCTCCTCTCCTCCTCTCCTCTCCTCTCCTCTCCTCCTCTCCTCTCCTCTCCTCTCCTCTCCTCTCCTCTCCTCTTCTCCTCCTCTCCTCTCCCCTCCTCTCCTCCTCTCCTCTCCTCTTCTCCTCTCCTCTCTTCTCCTCTCCTCTCCTCTCCTCAGCCTAGCTCTGCTGTTTGTGATGGAATTCACCACAGCGCTCCACAGCCTAGCTAAAATGGTGTCAGTTTTACATAAGACCTTATTCCAAAGGACAGATTGTTGTTAGACTGCCAGTCGGGGCTGTCACCTGTGTGTCAGCAAAACATTGATTTCTTTTTTGCCCGTTTGCCTGCACATCTGCACTGTGTGTGCCCATGTCTGTGTAGTGAAAAGCCATTTAAAGGCTTTCCCCTTGAAGGGAAGAGGCACTGCATTCATCTGAACAGGTAGGCTGAGCATTGTCAGGTCAATGTGGTGGCAGGAGGTAGCTAGAGGTACTGTAGCCCGGGGTAGCTGGAGGTAGCAGGAGGTAGCAGGAGGTAGCAGGAGGTAGCTGGAGGTAGCGTGAGGTAGCAGGAGGTAGCTGGAGGTAGCGTGAGGTAGCGTGAGGTAGCAGGAGGTAGCTGGAGGTAGCGTGAGGTAGCAGGAGGTAGCTGGAGGTAGCGTGAGGTAGCTGGAGGTAGCAGGAGGTAGCTCGAGGTAGCGTGAGGTAGCAGGAGGTAGCTGGAGGTAGCGTGAGGTAGCTGGAGGTAGCTGGAGGTAGCTGGAGGTAGCGTGAGGTAGCAGGAGGTAGCTGGAGGTAGCGTGAGGTAGCAGGAGGTAGCGTGAGGTAGCAGGAGGTAGCTGGAGGTAGCGTGAGGTAGCAGGAGGTAGCTGGAGGTAGCGTGAGGTAGCAGGAGGTAGCTGGAGGTAGCGTGAGGTAGCTGGAGGTAGC
>NC_139636.1:14980941-15045941 GCF_964638095.1 Poromitra crassiceps | reverse complement strand
GTTCTTCTGACTGCACTGCGCTCTACTTTGAATCATATGCTTGCTACTTGAGTTCAATTGAAACACACTCTTTTTCTACTGCCCTTGTGTGATAATGTGAGTCTTCCGACCGCGATTCCACAAATGCTATTCTCCTTATATCACTGGCCTGATTTACTTTGCCTCTGGTCAGCCGGGTCATCTCTATTGCGCACGAGTGCCCGCGGAGACTTAAAGACTACAGACCCGTCACCCTGACCTCTGTGGTCATGAAGTCCTTCGAGCGCCTTGTCTTGGTCCTACCTAAAATCCATCACGGACCCACTCCTGGACCCCGTGCGGTTCGCCTACAGAGCCAACAGGTCTGTAGACGATGCTATAAACATGGCCCTCCACTCCATCCTCGTGCACCTGGGCACTGCAGGAAGCTACGCCAGGATCCTGTTTGTGGACTTTAGCTCGCCCTTGCTTCGACACGATCATCCCGGCCCTCCTGCACGAGAAGTTCTCCCAGCTGGGCGTGCCCGACTCCATCTGCAAGATGGACCACACAGACTTCCTGACTGACAGGAAGCAGCACGTGATGCTGCGGAAGCACGTCATTGAGTCTTGTACCATCAGCACCGGAGCTGCTCATGGCGGCATCCTCTCTCCTCAAGTTCGCTGATGACGCCACCCTCATAGGGCTCATCTCTAATGGAGATGAGTCTGTGTACAGGTACAGATCGACCATCTGGTGACTTGGTGGAGTCAAAACAACCTGGAGCTCAATGCTCAAAAGACAGGGAGATGGTTGTGGACTACAAGGGGAACGCAGCCCCACCCTCCCCCATCACTCTGGGTGACTCCCCAGCCAACACAGTGGAGTCCTTCCACTTCCTGGGGTCCTTCATCAGCCGGGAGCTGAAATGGGAGCTGAACATCAAAGCTCTCACCAAGAAGGCACAACAGAGGATGTCCTTTGTGCAGCAGCTGAAGAAGTTCAAAGTGCCAAAGGCAACGATGGTGCACTTCTACACCTCCATCATTGAGTCCGTCCTCACCTCCGTCTGGTACCTTGCTGCTACTCTCAAGGACATCAGCAGACTCGCATTATCCGCTGTGCAGAAAAGGTGATCGGATGCAACCTGCCATCCTTTCAGGACCTGCACACCACCAGGAAGCGGTCTCTGAAAATCATGGTCGACACCTCCCACCCCGGGACACAATCTCTTTGAAATGCTTCCCCTCGGCAAGAGACTGAGGTCTTCCCAACTGCCATCGACCTCATCAATAAGGCCCGAAAGCCCCCACTACTAAGGACTCACTCTACCCCCCCAATATCCCCAAGCACAGCTGGCTCAATAACAGGCCAGAATCCCCCCACTAACATGAACCTACCCTCCCGGCCCCCCATGATACGTCACTTTAAAGCCACACACACACACACACACACACACACACACACACACACACACACACACACACACACACACGTATATACTGTATATTGAACTGCACTTTTGATTTTCAGTGATTTTGTCTTTCTGTATTTGTTGTCCTCTGATTACCACTACGCTGCATACTGTACTTACACTAAGTCAAATTCCTCCTATGTAATCGGATTATCTGCATAAAAGTGATTCTGATTCTGATTCTGATTCAAGGCAGTGTAAGACCAATGACTGTATAAATATGGACGACGCGTCTCCACCTCCTAGCGCTATTATGTAAAAGTGAAGCCAAAATGTTTGTTTGTATGCTTGTTTCCACGAGCTGCCATCTTGCTTGTGTGATGTCATTTGGAGTAGAGAGCTGCAAGGCCGAGAGGTACATAGCAGACAGCACAGCACGACAGCACATGCTTTTATTTTGAAAACCTCTGACAGGAAGTCCAAATGATTCTCCTGCTCACTTGTCAGAGCACTGTGAAAAGTAACCAAAGCGCTCGAATGTTGAGAATATAGGCTGTGTGTGAAACGCAAGGAACAGACCTGGGGCCCTATCTTACGCCTGGTGCAAGGGCAAAGACAAGGGCATTGCTAGTTTCTAGCCCTTAAAATCTCCCTTTTTTCTTTTAATTAGCACTGGGTCGCTGAATGCGGTGGTTCTCAACCTCTTTGAGCCGTACATTAAAGTTTAATGTACTGACCCAGTGGTAATGAAAAGAGAAATGGGAGATTTTGAGTGCTAGAAACTAGCAATGACAACGCTTGCCCTTGCCCTTGCCCTTGCACCAGGCATAAGATAGAGCCTACATGGCACAGCGCCTGCAAATGAACAGTGAAAGGGAAGTGCAGTGTAAATACTTTTGCCTGATTGTGTTTGGATTTACCCCGTTGGCGAAGATTAAGTGAGGATGAGGAATGAGACTCACATTACTCAATGCAAGCAGTTTGTTCAGTCGCGGAACAGCTAAATGGTGAGTCTGCTGTGACACTTTTAACATAACATAACATAACATAACATAACATAACATAACAGCTAAATGGTGAGTTTGCTGTGACACTTTTAATTTCCATATATGCTGGCAATTAAACGAGAGAGACAACATTGTTATTATTGTGGCAACTTAGATACATTCCAGCAGCAGTGATTGTAGTGCATTAGTTCATCATTACGTTTTCAACCCAAGCTCAAGCAGAATTCTCCATTAATGCATTGTGCATTTGTAGTCATATTGATTGTTTTGTGTGTGTGTGTGTATGTGTGTGTGTGTGTGTGTGTGTGTGTGTGTGTGTGTGTGTGTGTGTGTGTGCGCGCGCGTTTGTGTGTGAGAGAGAGAGAGAGAGAGCGGCACTCTCCGCGGCACACAGACAGCTCAGAGAGAGAGAGAGAGATGTGTCATAGCGTGATATTGACTTTGGGCCTGCGGCCGGGCTCGGTAATTGCTTAACTCGTCGGGCTGGGGTATAGGGTGGGCCCTAGTCTCGCTTGCCACTGCCAGACTATCTTCCTGCACCCGGGAGAGAGTCTGGCTGGTAATACCTCCACTCTGGTATAGCGGGGGGGGGGGGGAAGGCTCTGTTTACCTTTACAACCAGCCACTGAAAGTACCAAGCAGGCCTGCTTTATTGTACAATCCAAATCTTCGTCAAAACTTGCCATTTTTAGCATGTAGCAACGAGCTTGTTGCTGTTGAAGTTACACAGCGGCGGAGGCATTTGAGATCGACAGATTTGATATGCAGGGAGTAGGGCTGTCCTCGAATATTTGGATATTCGAATATTTGTTCATAATGCTGACATTCGAATTAAAAAAAAAATTATATTCGATATTCGATTTCCCCCCCTAGAATGAACCGAACCCAAACTAATCATCACTCCTCATGTACCACAGGCCAATTCATTCATGATATAAGGAAGTAATCCACTGACTATAAGGCATTATAAGGATTACTATGTAGCTTTAATATAACCAATCAATCAATCAATCAATCAGTCAATCGATCAATCATATAACGATCCAGTAGGTTAATGCAACACTTAAGACACATCAGCGTGATAAGAAATAGCGACAGAAACCATCTTTGGGCAAAATGTATTTTAACGTGTGCTTTGATTTTTTTTGTTTGGCTCATGTCACATCCGCTAACATGGAGGGGGCAGGATTTATACTGCAGCCAGCCACCAGGGGGCAATCAAGATTTTTTCACTTTTGCGGAGCTGTCATCATGACATCTATGTCTATACTTGATACAGTCAGTGTGTGAGACTCATAGAAGAAACGGGGGGGGGGGCCGTCATTAAGAGTGACACAGCATCAGATGGCTAAAGAAGCAGGTTGGTGCTAAGCAGCAGTAGGTTTGCTGCTGCCCCGAGTCTGCTGTCTGTTTGTTGTTGTGGTTTTGGAGTGCGTCTGCAGCGCTCCGAGCTGTCGCTGCCACTCTGTCAGCCTGACAGGCAGACGCCACTCTGCATGACACGCTGTCACACTGAACGCTGTGAGAGGAGAGGGACAGAGAGAGTTAGCTAGAAGACTCACATGCTGACATCAACCTCTTCATGCTATCACGTCACTCAGCCACAAGGAATGGCTGTTCTGCTCCAACTAGCAGGTCACAGTGTTCGATCCCCCGTGTTACAGTACCTCCAGCTTGGTCAGGTGTCCATACAGCCACAATTGGCAATTGGTCTGCAGGTGGGAAGCCCGATTAGGGGTATGTGTCCTGGTCGCTGCACTAGTGCCTCCTCTGGTCGGTCGGGGTGTCTTTTTTTGGGGGGAGGGGAAACTGGGGGGAATAGCATGTTAGAGATGTAACGGTATGCAAATTTCACATCGCTGAAAATGTTCAAAAAGTACAGAGACTCACTGAAATCATTTTACGTTTTATATTGCAAAACTCAGACCCAAAAAGGATTGATACACTCACTGAAATCATTTCTCCAAGGCTGCACGTTTGCATCTGGGAGAAGGTTGCCAACTTTGGTTGATGATGGACAGTATTTACCATGTTTTTCAACGCACTCTAATCACGGTAGCACGGTAATCACGGTACCACGGTTTTAACGATAATGAAAATTTGAAACGGTACGGTTATCATAAGGAATTTTATCACGGTTATCATTAAAACCGGTTATCGTTACATCCCTAAGCATGATCCTCCCATGTGCTACAGTACGTACAGTACTGTACTGCTCTCTGTCAGGCGAAAAGAAGCGGCTGGCGACTACACATGTATCGGAGGCAGCATGTGCAATACAACTCTCCCCAGATCGGCAGAGGGCAATGACCGGGACAGCAGGGGGAATTGGCCAAGTACAGGGGGGGGAATCCAGAAAAAATAACTTTTGATGAAACAAAAACAAAAAAGATATTATAATGTTGACTCAGCCCAGTCTGCCTGCTGTATCTGTCCTCGTCTCCATTTGTGTGTTACTTATTAACATGTTCATTTACATGCACACTTGTAGACTACAAACACAACTCTGCTACCTCTTTGAGGACATTATGCACACGCACACGCACACGCGCACACACACACACACACACACACACACACACACGCGCACACACACACACACACACACACACGACACACCATGCGCACGCGCACGCACGCACGCACACACACACACACACACACACACACACACACACACACACACACACACACACATACACACACACACACACACACACACACACACACACACACACACACACACACACACACACACACACACACACACACAGGCACACATTCCCTCGGACAGGGACTAACCCTTTTCACAGAAAAAGAGAGAAAGCAGATTGAGAGTGAATCAATAGTTGCACGCTGAGAGGGAGCGTGGCGAGGAGAAGGAAACAGAGAGGCTGACAATGAGAATAGTTAGGGAGGTGAGGCCAAGGGGAAGGAGGCCAAACAGGATTGAATGGAGGCTTCACAGAGGAGAAAGGGATCATAGTTTGCAGGTTGCAAGGTTTGATGAGGCTGTCTGTCACTCTTTGATAGCTGGACTATCCAACTTCTCAGCCTCCTACAGTAGAGAGTCAGCGGCACTATTTCACTTTATTTAGTGGGATGACTCGACACCAAGATGAACTATCTGACAGTGCCCATCCCCGATACTCTGGTTCTTGCTGCAGATCCCCCCCCCCCCTGTTAAGAGTAACAGGTATAACAACTCCTTCACCCCCACAGGCATTTCCTTTCTGAGCACAGGCCGGGGAAGACATTAGTGCAGTGTTTCCCAACCAGGGGTCCCCCTAGGGGTACTTGAGCAGCTTGCAGGGGGTACTTGGAAAGATTGGGGATTACAATTTATTCCCTAAATGGGGGGGGATCCATGTAATTTCATAAGGCCACTGCTAAAATGGCCCCGGCAGGTGTCAATTGCTACACTACTTTGTGAAGAGGTCACTGTTCACGCATGTCAAAACTGCCTGCAAACCAACTAACTAGCAAACATGGATGAATGGCTTCAATCGTAAA
Organism: Poromitra crassiceps; assembly: GCF_964638095.1. Taxonomy (NCBI): domain Eukaryota; kingdom Metazoa; phylum Chordata; class Actinopteri; order Beryciformes; family Melamphaidae; genus Poromitra; species Poromitra crassiceps. Next base: position 15,040,048 of record NC_139636.1, on the reverse strand, counting down.
CCGTGCCCGTGTTAATTTAGTAAACCGTGCCCATGTTAGTTTTAGCTTGTGCAGACCTTTCTCTGTGTCTGAGTACTTTGAGAGCAACGCAAACCAAAGTCAAATTCCTTGTATGTGCACATACATACTTGGCCAATAAAGCTGATTGTGATTATATGCTCATATTCTGCTGCTTTTCATTTAAACTTGCTGTGGGATTTTTTACATGTTGTGGCTTAGTACACTGTGAAGGATGGACACCAGTGACTACTGTTGTTGGACCTCTAGCCCCCTGTATTCAGGGAATCATGGAATTTGGTAATAAAAATGGAATCAACTGTAAAATATGGAATATTGCAGAATTTTCCATAATTTGGCTGAAATGTATACACAAAAAAGCCTAATTATCATTTTCGATTGGGGTGTTTTGAGAGGGGGGGGGTCGGTCTTGCGTGGGACCCTTACGTCACCTCACAACTTGGTTTTCACTTTGAGAAACTTGTCGAAGCGACTGTCTGAGAGAGCCAAGTCATCACAAATAAAAGATCCTAACCCCTAAATTAAAATTAAGATGGAAAAAAATGAAAAAATAAAACTGAATTTGGAAAAAAGAATAAACAGATTTCATATGGCCCTAGTCTACTGTATGTTCTCTTACGTATGTATCTTCTCTGCAGAACCAATTGCCCTCCAGGGACCAAATAAAGTTGAAGTTGACCACTTCAGGCTTGTTGAGGAATTTAGAGAAGAGCTTTACATTCTGCTCTCAGCATATGGAGAGCATGAGTGCCTCCTTCATATGAGGGGAACTGAGAGTATGAGCGAGGGACAGGGGGCTAAAGGAGAAAGGAGAATAGAGAAATAGATAGGGCGAATGGGGGAGGGGATGCAGAGGTGAGGGTAAAGTAAATGGAGGGAGAGAGGTGAGGGAAATGGAGAGAGTGCATGTGAGAGGGGGGATGACGCGGGGAGTCAAAGACGTGCGGGACGTGCGCTGAATGGGGGCAGAGGGAGAGAGGAGGGGGGCCCCTCGTAAGTCATTCCCCAGAGGACCCTCTCCTCTCCTCCACTCTGCTCAGAGGCATCAGCTCTATAAATAGCTCCAGCAGTGTGCAGCAGCACGTTTCTCCAGTCACATAGCCTATAAATACATGCAGCTTCTGTCACTTTACATCCCCCTCCGCTGGACGCCCGCTGCCCAGGGAATCCTCTCCGCCGCATGGAGACTACAGACGAGGTGGAGATAAGGAGGATGCTGATGGGGAAGGGGTGGGGTGTTTTCTTTCTCTCCCTATGATGGGTCCAGGATGACCTACCGCCATGCTCTACCTCTGATTGGCTTACCTTGATATTTTACCCTAACCTTAACCAATCATCCCTTCGCATGCCTAAACCCAACCCATCCTGGGGGGAGGGGGGGTGAAATCCTGGCCAGTGAAATCCTGGCCAGTGAAATCCTGGCCAGTGAAATCCTGGGGGCACCAATCTGGAACGCACCCGCCCACCCAACCTGACTGTTGACTTTTGAAAACGAGACACTCTCTTATTGGTGCTATGACCTGTAAGTTATTGAGTTTCTGAAGCTCTAAGTCTGATGTGGGCCTGATGATGATGATGATGATGATGATGAAGAGGAGCAGGAGAATGGTCACGATGATGACAATTATTCATACGGATCAAGGAATTTAATATGGACGAGGATATTGTGATGATTGATGGTGAAGTTGGATGAGGTGGTGTTTCCTATATAATGATTATTTGGGAGTATTGTTTGATCTCTCCACTATATGCATGCTTGGATGTGTATGTGTGAATGTGCATGTGCATGTACTGTATATGCGCGTGCATACTTTGACTGTATGTATGTACTGTATGTATGTATGCATGCGTTTTTCCCCCCCACTGTCACATTGCTTATTCTGTTTGTGTGTTGAGATTTAATGGGCTGAGCTGATAAATGAGTAATGGCTGCGTTACTATACACACACACCTCTGTTGTGCTTGTTTCTGTGAGAGAGCGAGGGAGAGAGATTACACCATCCCCCGGGAAGTCTCTCCTTAAAGGGGTGATTTGCCTGCTGGGCTGCTCTTGTTAAAGGGGTGGCTGACATGCTTTGATGTGCTTCTATACTCCCTGCCGTTTGATTGGCACGCTGGATTAAAGTTGCTCCACAGATGAAAGAAACTGCAGAGGGAATGATATGAATTTGATGAAAATAGCAAATATTGAACATGATTAATGAATTGGTTATGTTTGCAAAGTGCTTTCCGTGTTAAGCTTAGGACAGGTGTCATCTCATCTCTTTCCCTCTCCTCAAATACAGTGTGATCCTCCCACTCAGCCACTAAGTAGAAAATGAGCTTCTTCTAAAGCCTTTTATATATTTGTATTCCTGTCTCCAATCCTACCCCGCCAGCCCCTACTCTACTCCTGCTAAGATCAGTGTCATGTGCCCTGATAGGCTAGGTGCTGGGTGAGCGGCCCGTCTTGTGATGGTCTAGTCTTCACAAGGAAAACGACAACAAACGACACACACACACACACACACACACACACACACACACACACACACACACACACACACACACATGCACACACGGTATATGAAAAACCTCACATCAACTGCATGTATCTGCGTGTGCGCGGCTGCGCGCGCGTGAATTCATTATAGCGTGACCCCCACTGTCGTCCTCCTGCGTCAGTCAGTGCTGCAGACTAATAAAGGTGCATTTCAGCCTATCAGGGCTGATTTTTCCGTCACCACAGGAAACCTAACCTCAGTCGAGGGGTAATTTCTCAATGTCACCCTGACACTGATCCACCCAGCAGCACAGCAGTCTTCGTAGTCACTAGTGGAGCTGACAGACAGACATACATACACATCGTACAGACGCATCGTATGGAGGAAAACTCAAACAGACTAGATGCAGTTGTTTGAACCATAATTAACTCTGGATTTACGTGAGGTCGCTGTTCTGTTGAGCGCTGGATTTGATTAGGAATTGGAAAAAAATGACAAGCAAAACAACTACCGGTAACTTGATTTGTTTTTCTTTATGTCTGCTTGTTAACCACATGGCCATTTGAATGATGCAGAATTACATTTGCATTCACATGGTCGGATGCGAATCCAAATAGTTATCGTTTCACGGTCAAAATAATAATGCTGATAGATTCATGGGACTAGATCCACGCTACGAAAACCTCAACAGAACAGCGACTGCATACAGAGCCAGAGTTAATTAACGTTGGAACAACTGGTCTACATCTGTATATACAGGCTTTATTCAAACTAACTTGAGCAGATGTTGACTGCATTGCCGGTGTGGATCTCAAATACAATCTTCCCGGGAAAAGTCTCGCACTTTATGAAAAACGTCGTTACTGGCTGTACCTTTACTCGAGGGAAACCGTGCGTACTACAACAAGCTGCCACAAGCCGCAGTGTGTCTGTGACTGAGCTAGTAGCAGGCCAATCTCGCACACGTCCTACCTACACACTATCTCACTGCTGACTGTCTGCGACTAGACACAATCTGCGGGGGCAGAGCATCCTTCAGCCTGAGTGATTTACACTGGAGAGGTGACATCCAGCGCGCCCCACCCACTCCACCCCGGCCTGCAACCCCCACCTATAGAGGTCCAGCCCTGGCCGGTTAAACGCACGCCGAGTTACTGCGAGGTAACCAGGTGCGAGCTCTCGGTGGCCAAGCTGTGACTGTAAGTGATTGATGACGTGCAGCACCTATACAGCTCGATGGGGGGGGGGGGGGGGCTTGAGCTAAGAACCTCTGAGATGGTGACTATGAGGAAAAAGGCTGTGTGTATGCACTGCAGAACCAGCTCGTGTCAGATCTGACATAAAATATTATTTTCGCACGGTGAAGCACGTAGATGTTCCAGCTTGTTGCCATGGCGAGGCTGCGTTGTCAGCCACTGACGTGTTGTCGTGGCAGCAGACACTCCTGTCGGTGTGTTGCCATGTTGCGTGGCTGCATCAGTAATCTGGCCTTTGTAGTGTAAATAAGGAGGCCTCTGTCTGTGTTCCAGTCCTACAGAACTGCTGTCTACACTTCACATCTGCCTCTCGCAGCCTCAGCAGCCAGGAGGAGGAGGTGAAGGAGGAGGGGCGGGGGGGGGTGGGGAGGCGGGGGGGAGTGAAAAGGACGAGTGGATGAGAGCGAGATGTGAGAGCAAAGTGCAAGATAGCTTGAGAGAGAGACACAGGGAGAGAGAGGGCTAACGAGGAGAACGAGGGAGCGCTTTAAAAGGACAGAGAGAGAGCGGGTAATGGGGATGGAGAGAACCGATAGAAGAACAAATGGAAAGAAGAAACGGCGAGGCACATTGGAAAGGCAAAGAGAGATGGAGAGACATCTGGGTAAATAGATAGATAGATAGATAGATATATACTAGATCAATATACATACATACATACATACATAGTAAGTACGGTACATCCTTTAAATGCAGACATAGATGCATACATAGTATTAGATTGTAGATGGGAGAGACTGAGACAGAGCACATGAATGAGACTCTGAGAGACGTGTGTGTTTGTGTGTGTGTGTGTGTGTGTGTGTGTGTGTGTGTGTGTGTGTGTGTTATGTGTGTGTGTGTGTGTGTGTGTGTGTGTGTGTGTGTGTGTGTGTTATGTGTGTGTGGCATGGTGCAGAGAGACAAACAAACAGACGGTCCTCATGTGGAGATTGTCTGGGCTGCTCTCTGCTCTCTTCCTGCTTGCTAAAGGATGCTGGGTCAAGTTCATGGTTTTAAGGTCACAGTGTATCACTGTCTGTGCCTTTTCCTCTTTGTGCGCTTTGGGCAGGATTGCGGTTGACAAACGTCACAATTCACATTTCTTTAGAAAAGAAACATGTCTCTCTCTCCACTACTTTCAGCAGTATAAAGTCTCCGCTAAGTTGTACATACTGTATATTAAGCCTTGGTGATAGATGTGCATTCAGAGCTGTAGCTAGAATCTAGCTGCTAGATGGTCCCGGCCCTCCTCAAACAATAAACCCAGAGGATTCTTCTGAAGGTGCCTGTTCATTTTTACTCAATCACGACACACCCCCTGCAGACACACCAGCTGCATCATTGCGTTGTGTCTAACACAAAGGACGTCATGACTAAAAACATACATTCCCATGCTACAGCTACGCCGGACTGTGGGAAAAACGACTTGACTAGCTACCATTGGCTAGCATTAGGGCTGTGCAATAGAATCGATACGGCAATATATCGCACAATTTTTTTCTGCAATACTGTATCGATATTTCCGAAGAATATTGTGATATATCGTATTGATGTTTTGCACAGCCGTGTGTTCAGTCACACAAGAAGAATACATGTGCCGTCGTGCACTTTATTTTTTAATTTCAGTGTGTTGAGTAACACAGTGTGCAACTGTGCAAAGACTAAATAGTCTTGACTCAATTTGTCCACTGAGTTATCAATATAATGTGATGTACATATTACACTGTACCTGGGTCGTACACAGCCAGTTGTATTTTCAGCTCAATTTAAGAAATGTCAGTAAATGATGTAGAGTATTGCAATATATCGCAATATGTATCGTATCGCAATGTATCGTGATACAATTGTATCGTGACCCATCGTGATACGTATCGTATCGTAAGGTCCTTGCCAATACCCAGCCCTAGCTAGCATTGGATATGTACACTTCCAGTCAGGTCTATGCATTGAATTTCACAATTGGATAAATCCAGACCCAAAATACACTGCAACTGCTGCAGCAGAGCACACAATAAAGCTACTCTCTACTCCCGAGGCAGCCTGATGGATGGATGATATGCCAAGACAAAGAGAGGGTTGTGGGATTTACACTGTGTGTGTGTGTGTGCGTGCGCGTGTGTGTGTGGTGTGTGCATTTGTGTGTGTGTGTGTGTGTGTGTGTGTGTGTGTGTGGTTTGTGCGTACGTGTGTGTGTGTGTTTGTGCGTACGTGTGTGTGTGTGTGCATTGGGACACAGAACAGAGAGCTCAGGTGGGACTATGTATATCCAGTGTTTCTCCACCATAGCAGCAGTGGAGCCGTCAGTGGAGCCCCCCCCCTCCACTGTTCAACATCTGGGCTTGCTTCTCCACTCCAGACAATTGCAGTACAGTTATTCCATGTATCACAAGTATCCAAATAAGAGTCCTTTTTGAACAATTGGTCCTTGGAGCAATATAGGCTCTTGGAGGAAACAGATATATCTAAAGTATGAACACTTCTACACACACACACACACACACACACACACACACACACACACACACACACACACACACACACACACACACACAGACACACGAAGTACACTCTCCCCCTCTCCCTCCCCCTCTCTCACCTCTCAGCTCCCACTCTCATTCTCCGCCTCCTTCTCCCCCCCTTTTTTCTCAGGGACATGAAAGTGCATCATCGGACCACCCTCCCTTTATTATGATAATCACTCCATCGATACTCTATTTTTAGCCGTGAATCTGCACACACTCACGTGCTGTTATGTATGCACACAGCAAGCTGGGCCCTTAATGCTTTCTTCTCGTCCCTTCTCTCTCAATTCACTTCACTTCACTCTGTGTCTCCTTCTCTTCTGCTTCTGTCTGTCTCTGCCTCATCCCTCCACTCTTCCACACCGTCACTCTATTATTTAGCTCAGGTCTTTGTCCTCTTATCGTCTGACACACACAGCTGACTTATTTCACTATTTCACTTATTTTAGCCTTTAGCTTCAAATGGACTTTGCTTGTTATGTTTCTCTAATGTAACCTCTCACCCCTCCTTCTCTCTCTATCTCTCTCTCTCTCTCTCTCTCTCTCTCTCTCTCTCTCTCTCCCTCTGTCTGTCTGTCTGTCTCTCTCTCACACACATTCCCAGTAATGTAAAAATGTTCCATAATGGCCGATCCTCTTGGCTGGAGAGGCAGGGTGGGAGAATGTCTTCACACCCTAAAGTGGTAGCTCAAAGCTTTTCTGCGCCATTATAGATTGAAGTCTTTAAAGACATTTCAGCTATAAATCTCCATGGTGGCCTACTCATACTCGTAATAACGGCGTCACATAAGAGAGGTTTCGCTACGTCGGCTGATTGCGATGCAAAGTCTATTTTTGGCCCCGGGCCAACTTGATCCTTTATTAGCCAGAGCACGACATCCAATCAATAGTCACCAGCAGGAGTGCTGCTGGGGGCTCTGCCGGTTCTCAGTACAGCACACTGGCATGTTTTAATTTGAGCACCTGTGCAGCTGTTCAGCTCATTTATCAACACTAGGTGGGATTAGCATGACTGGAGGTTATTTTCTGAGAACGGGGGATGAAAGATGGAGAAAAAGAAAGCGAGAGAGAGAGAGAGAGAAAGGGAGGGAGGGGGATGAGGGCGCATGAGGGGTTGAAGGAACAGAGAGAGAATGAGCCTGAGGGAGCATCTATATGTTCGGTATGTGTTCTGCTGTCACAATTGATGTTGCTGATGATGGGACAGCGTTCGTTTGAATAAAATGTCCGTTTCACAGTTTCCTGGTGGGGAGGGGAGGGGCAGGAGCACAGCTTCCTGGTGGGGAGGGGAGGGGCAGGAGGAGCACAGTTTCCTGGTGGGGAGGGGAGGGGCAGGAGCACAGCTTCCTGGTGGGGAGGGGAGGGGCAGGAGCACAGCTTCCTGGTGGGGAGGGGAGGGGCAGGAGCACAGTTTCCTGGTGGGGAGGGGAGGGGCAGGAGCACAGTTTCCTGGTGGGGAGGGGAGGGGCAGGAGCACAGCTTCCTGGTGGGGAGGGGAGGGGCAGGAGCACAGCTTCCTGGTGGGGAGGGGAGGGGCAGGAGCACAGCTTCCTGGTGGGGAGGGGAGGGGCAGGAGCACAGCTTCCTGCTGGAGAGGGGAGGGGCAGGAGCACAGTTTCCTGGTGGAGAGGGGAGGCGCAGGAGCACAGCTTCCTGGTGGGGAGGGGAGGGGCAGGAGCACAGCTTCCTGGTGGGGAGGGGAGGGGCAGGAGCACAGCTTCCTGGTGGGGAGGGGAGGGGCAGGAGCACAGTTTCCTGGTGGAGAGGGGAGGGGCAGGAGCACAGTTTCCTGGTGGGGAGGGGAGGGGCAGGAGCACAGCTTCCTGGTGGAGAGGGGAGGGGCAGGAGCACAGCTTCCTGGTGGGGAGGGGAGGGGCAGGAGCACAGTTTCCTGGTGGGGAGGGGAGGGGCAGGAGCAGAGAGCAAGGGAGAAAAAGAGGTAATGTGCCAAATTGCTCAGAGAGGAAAAGTGTGACAGGGAAGGAAGAAGAGAGGAAGAGTCAGGCTATCTCAAGGCCAGGTAGTCGATCTATATCTCCAGCCCAGATCCAACAAGTCGGCCTTTGCCTCCCTCTCCCGCTCCCTCTCTCTCTGTCTCCCTCTCTCTCCCTCTCTCTCTGTCTCCTCTCTCTCTCTCTCTCTCTCTCTCTCTCTCTCCCTCTCTCTCCCTCTCTCTCTGCCCCTTGGTGTGGGAGGAGGCCATCAGCAGGTCATCAGTGTTCTAACAGGCGGTGCCTACTGTGTGGTGTGGGCAGTGGAATAATTTCATTCTGATCTTACAGATCAATATCTGTACCCAGTGCAGAGAGCGACCAGCGCCGCTGCACTGGCTGACTGTGCTATGGCTCTGCGATCCATACCAATACTATACACACAATGCCTGCTCTATATACACTCCGCACTGTCTGGACAAACTGTTCCTTCTACACTTCGCATCATAGAGTCTTCATTGAGCACTGAGAAATGTCATGTATTATTATTATAGCCATTCGCTCCTTCAAGGTTATTTTTTGAGCTTTAAAAGCAATCTAGGTCACAAACTGGGCCTCATTCTGCTGCTGAATGAAACTTCCTGACATAAGCGGGAAATATAAACTCACAAATATTGAACTTCGAATGTTAATTGGATTTCTTTCATAGTTGTACTAGTTGCAATTTTCTAATTAAAGAATGTATGCTAATAAAGTAATAAATGTGGCAGTCTAGTGTCTGTGTCTAGGCAGTAAATTGCAGTAGCATAATTTACTTTGGATTTTTTCCATAGGATCTCATGTAGATTTAATGGCCTTTAGCAACTAGATTTGGTTACGGTGATGATCAGCAGGGTGGAAATTTCATCATTTTAGGGGCAAGGCCATCTGGCCGGCACAAAGGCAATTGCTCTATTGACATTGTGAAGAGCGATTTTTCTGAAATGTGTGTTAAAATGAGCCAATTACACATCCGTTGCATAGGGCAGCCTACATTAAACTGAGACCACTGATGCTTTGAAAGCAACTGACAGTAGCAGGCTGGTAGCAGGGCACTGCCAAGGTGGCCTTAGGGATCTCAGGTCACCACGGCCAGAGGGAGGGGCAACGGAGGCCATGGCCTCCATGTGATTCCCTCCCTGATGATCAGTCTTCGCCGGTGTTATGATGACCAATACATGTACATGTTGTCTGATGCTAGGAATGAATGGACATGTACTAAGGCAGTGGTTCTCAACGTGGAGTCCGGGGACCACCAGGGTTCCGGCCAGGGGGGGGGGGGTCCCGAGGAAATTTATGAATTGTTAAACTTCAGCATTATTTCATTTACAAGAAGGTTGAGAATGTAGAATTTTGGTCATAGTTTCACTCATGGTGGAACTCTAACAATAAAAATATGATCAGTTTCTAGCCAAAATATCATCAAATGGGAGTCTGTGGCTCTAATGTGGACTCAACTAGAGGTTCTTGATATGAAAAAGGTTGAGAAATCACTGTAAGGTACATCCACCTCACACACACACACACACACACACACACACACACACACACACACACACACACACACACACACACACACACACACACACACACACACACACACACACCTCTCACACACACCTGTAGCATTGTGTTAGCATGTCCGACTGTGCTGTGATTGGCTTGCAGATGAGATTACTGTTGGCACAGTGGGCACTTTAGCACCGCTTAGAGTGGCAAAGACAAACAAGTGCTTGGATACACACAAGCAGCCTCACACACACACACACACACACACACACACACACACACACACACACACACACACACACAGATGCAGAAGCCTTGTCGAGGGGCCGTCTACATCTGATTCTCTCCTCATCACTTCCCAGCTCATTAGATGCTGATAAGCTGCCATGCTGCTCCCGGTGGCACAGTATATACAGGAGAGCACGTCCAGTAGATCCACGTCAGGAGCAAAGCGGTGACAGTCGATCAATTCAGATCCAATGATGAAGATATCTCACTCTGGGGAGAGTTGGATGCTCCTGCACTCCACTAGTTGATTAACCACGTGTGTGTGTGTGTGTGTGTGTGTGTGTCTGTGTGTGTGTGTGTGTGTACAGTATGTGTGTGTGTGTGTGTGTGTGTGTGTGTGTGTGTGTGTGTGTCTGTGTGTGTGTGTGTGTGTGCGTGTGTGCGTGCGTGCGTGCGTGCGTGCGCTCGTGCGTGCGTGCGTGCGTGCATGCATGCGTGTGAACATTATATAGAATACATCCACCACCTGCGGATCTCGTGCAGCTCACACTCTTCTTTTTCTTCTTCTTCCTCTTCTTCTTCTTCTTCTGTGGTGTTTTATGGCAGTTGACATCCTTTATGTTGCATTACCGCCTCCTTCTGGATTTTATCCGCCGTTTCCCTACTCTATTACACGTATAAGCCGGGCTGCAGCAGCAGCAGCAGCGTGTGATCATGGAGCCTCACTCGACTCTACAGCCAGATCTGACAGACATCATGGCGACTGCGAGGTGATGTCAATCCCACTCGCCTTTACGACGTCTGCCTCAGCCGTGGGAAAAGCACCCGCCGAGAGACAACTCCCTCTCCAGCCAGTGTTTTTCTTTAGGCATGATCAATGAGGAGGGAGGGGAATCAACAGCAGCGCTGGACTTGAGCGAGCCGCAGTTGAAAGTCCACTTGGCACACACGCAAACAGAGCACCTCATTAAAGGAGAAAATCCCTCCACTGCCTGCCATCACGTAGCAGAGCCTCAGTGCTGCTGCAGCACTGATGGAGATCTCTGGAGCTTTCAGACTGAGGGAGGCCCTAATTGCTGCATGGTAATGGTGCCTCTGCATTCCTGCTGTTTCAACAGTAATCCACCGGGCGCAGTATTGTGTGCTGCTGTGTAAGGGGGTTTGAGTTACGGTTGGTTGAGAGTCGTGTATCGATTGGCTCGTTAATAAAAACAGCGTGGGATTGGCTTGTAGAGGCTTGAGGGATGGGGCTAACAAACACTGCTTATATTCGCTGCCTTCACTGCCCCTGTCTCTCACTGTCACTCGCTCTCTCTCTCACACAATCATGTGAATGGATTTGGGCGATCACAACTGATGACTCGCCCCCCCACTCAACCTCTCCCACTACCTACTTCCTCCCACTTCCTCTCATACACTTTCTACCCTCTAATCTTTCTTCTTCTTCTGTCCTGCCGCTTTCTGTGCTCTCTCTCTCCCTACCTTCAGTTCCTGCCGTTTATTCTCAAGTGTGCCCTCCATTTTCTGCCTGATGACCTCTTTCTCCCTCTCTCTCTCCCCCCCCCTCTCTCTCTCTCTCTCTCTCTTTCTCCCCCTCTCTCTCTCTCCCTCTCTCTCTCTCCCTCTCTCTCTCTCTCTCTCTCTCTCTCTCTGTCTCTGCAGGTACCACCAGGCAGCCTAAGGAGGGGGAGGTGCCGGGGGTGGACTACAACTTTGTGAGCGTGGAGCGTTTTATGGAACTGGAGCAAAGTGGAGCCCTACTAGAGAGTGGAACCTATGAAGGTAAGGCGTGGGGACCGCCGCAGCCTCTAGAGGGCAGGGCACTCTCTCAGGAAACACGTGACACAGGTGCCAGGCAAGTCCAGGTGCTTGGGGAGATCATGATGCAATGTGAAATGGGAGCATCGGTTTGAAGAGAGCTGTTTGGCTAGCAGAGCTGTTTTCTAACTATACACCTGGAAAAGACACACTGTCTGTGCTCCTAATATGGCAATTTGTGCAAGTGTAGACGTCTCTTAAACTAGCAAGGCAGCTGGATTCTTCGCGCGAGATCATGAGGTCATGAGATCACCATCACGCAACAAATCGTTCCATCTTTCCATGCTCCAATCTATTGGTTTGAAACCAATCAGCCGTGATAGACATGATAGACAGATGGTTCATCCAATCACTTGCAAGGTATTTTTTGAAAGTGCCTGCCCCTTGAAACGGCTTCCCGGGCGACTCGTTCCCTGATGGTTATGTGATAACAAACCATCTGGCAGTGTCACGTTAGATGTCTCTACTTAGCTGATCAGACGTGTCAAGAGATGCTCTCACACACAGCCTAAAGCCCCTGATGCTCTAACACACAGCCTGAAGCCCCTGGCAAGGCAATTCTGTTATCTTTTTGTTTGTTGTAAATATTAATTTGTGGCCTTGAAGAAGGCATATAAAAACTGTATACAAAATAATTATGAAAATTATATTATACTCTGATCTTTCAAAAATAAATATATGTGCATTCTTTGGCAGTTTGAAAAAGTCGAGATGAGTGGGCGGAATTATCTCAGGAAATTGGCAATCTCCAACTAATCATAATTAGGAGAAAGCTGTTCTAATATGGGGATGCAGAATTGGGCATAACACCCCCTCTCTCTTGTCCAGGGGTTCCCAAACTATTCAGACCAGCTACCACTATGTACCAAACCAAATTTCCCAGGGACCACTTCCACTGCGGATACACACTCCTAGCCACATATGACAGCTTCCTCTGGTGGTTCCTGAATGGCTGAGTAGTCTTCCTCTGGTGGTTCCTGAATGGCTGAGTCTTCCTCTGGTGGTTCCTGAATGGCTGAGTCTTCCTCTGGTGGTTCCTGAATGGCTGAGTCTGGTTGATGACTTCAGCGAGAGCGTGTGTTTGGGAGCAGCGTGCTGGATGGATGCCATTTCCAAGTCATCATGTCAAGGCCGTCCATCTGCTTTGCTCGCTACTGTCAGGGACACATGTACAGATGGGGGATTTGCTGGTTCATTTGCCCAGTAGCTATTTGTGCGTGTGTGTGTGTGTGTGTGTGTGCGTGCGTGTGTGGGTGTGTGTGTGTGGCGGGGGGGCATATGTACATGTACGCCTGTGTGTGTTTGTATTTCCGTTCCTTTTAGTGTGTGTCTTTTATGTTTGTGTGTCTTTCGTGCATTTACAGTGTGCGCTTCCCTAACACGGAGCTTAGCTCCACTGGGGGGGAACTGTCTCTTTCTGGGTGGCTACGCTGGAGGCACTATAATTCAATTTGTAATGCACATTTAAAATACGAGCAGGTAGTGCAGAGAAGAGGGCATGAGGGACAGGAGGTAAGTAGACAAAGAGAGGCAGATGCTGATTCAGAAGGTTGTAAAAGACAATTGAATTACAGATTGAGTACCATCGAGCAGGAAACTCTCGAAAGTAGTTGTGGTGCGTACGTGTGTGAGCGCGTGTAGGCGCCAGAGTGTACGCACGCATGGTCATGTGCACATTAGTGCTTCATGTATGTTATTGTGTGTGAGATGAGTCACGGCCGAAGTGGATATTGAATATATATGAACTTTGTGCAGAGCCAAAGATACCCTCAGGCGAAGAACAGGGGTTCCCTGGGTCCTCTGATGTCAGCATGCTGTGTTGTGTAAAGCATGCGTGCATGCCTGTTCAGATTATGCTTATTATTTCACCATAGTGTGCCTGCTATCTGTATGCAGCTTCATACCAGGTGGCAAGCTCGGGCGTGGACAGATGAAGCCACGGAAGCGAAACTAAAAGCTGTAGTTCCTCTAATGGCCACAAAACGGAGTCGTTCCCCGTTCGCCCCCATGTTAAAAAAGCTGACTTTACAACAGGATTAAACATGTTTACAGCCTGGTTCAAAAAGCGATTTCGATCTACGTATCTAGCTCATTTCACCTTTCATAACAACTGTATGGGGGTGAATTTTTATATAACTCACCCTTTTAGAGTAAAATAGACGATAGAAAAGACTATGGCCGTGATTGACAGGTCGCCTGCCCAGTGATCGCGCAGCTTGCCAATCATGGACCAATAGCAGGCGGAGCTGCAGCTCTGTGGGAAACCCCTGGTCTCGTGCCATCTTGTGTGAGCTGCGCAAGAACCCCAAGATGGCGGCAGCCATACTCCCATCTGTCCATACTTTTTTATACAGTCTATCATGGTTCATTCATACACATGTCTTTGTTTACATGTGCCTGCCTGTGTGCACACAGTTGTATTTTGCTCATAATGTGCTGTAGTGTTAATTATGCTTGGTGCAGCAGCAGGGTCCTGTACTGTACTTACTGGTTATAATGTGCTGTAGTGTTAATTATGCTTGGTGCAGCAGCAGGGTCCTGTACTGTACTTACTGGTTATAATGTGCTATAGTGTTCATTATGCTTGGTGCAGCAGCAGGGTCCTGTACTGTACTTACTGGTCATAATGTGCTGTAGTGTTAATTATGCTTGCTGTTAATTATGCTTGGTGCAGCAGGGTCCTGTACTGTACTTACTGGTCATAATGTGCTGTAGTGTTAATTATGCTTGGTGCAGCAGCAGGGTCCTGTACTGTACTTACTGGTCATAATGTGCTGTAGTGTTAATTATGCTTGGTGCAGCAGCAGGGTCCTGTACTGTACTTACTGGTCATAATGTGCTGTAGTGTTAATTATGCTTGGTGCAGCAGCAGGGTCCTGTACTGTACTTACTGGTCATAATGTGCTGTAGTGTTAATTATGCTTGGTGCAGCAGCAGGGTCCTGTACTGTACTTACTGGTCATAATGTGCTGTAGTGTTAATTATGCTTGGTGCAGCAGCAGGGTCCTGTACTGTACTTACTGGTCATAATGTGCTGTAGTGTTAATTATGCTTGGTGCAGCAGCAGGGTCCTGTACTGTACTTACTGGTCATAATGTGCTGTAGTGTTAATTATGCTTGGTGCAGCAGCAGGGTCCTGTACTGTACTTACTGGTCATAATGTGCTGTAGTGTTAATTATGCTTGGTGCAGCAGCAGGGTCCTGTACTGTACTTACTGGTTATAATGTGCTGTAGTGTTAATTATGCTTGGTGCAGCAGCAGGGTCCTGTACTGTACTTACTGGTTATAATGTGCTGTAGTGTTAATTATGCTTGGTGCAGCAGCAGGGTCCTGTACTGTACTTACTGGTTATAATGTGCTGTAGTGTTAATTATGCTTGGTGCAGCAGCAGGGTCCTGTACTGTACTTACTGGTCATAATGTGCTGTAGTGTTAATTATGCTTGGTGCAGCAGCAGGGTCCTGTACTGTAGCTACTGTGAAGTGTCGCCTGTGATAAAGCCTCTGCTAATAATTACTGTATGGCTCTCCTGCTGGGATGAAAGTAAACTCATGTCCCCTCTGGACTCTTTAGTGCTGGTCCTCCTCTTGTCCTTTATTGCCGCCTCCTCCCCTCTTCTGTGCCCAGTCGCTCTCCTCACTCTGCCCCTGTCATCTGTGTTATCTCTGTGTGACCCCCCCCCGCATTCCTTTTCATTTTGAGGGATTATAAAATAAGACATCTCTGCGTCTCACTGCTCTCACTTACACTCAATATTTAATCACGGCATGCATTTCCCCTGACAGTGAGGATCTTATTTATAATTCAAATAAAAGCTGTGCTTTATTGGGGTTTAAGAGCAAAAATATCATGAGGAAGGAAATGTGACCTGCCAAATATAGCTATGCAGCGCCGCATTAAAAATCACAACTTATAGAAAGCAATGAAATCATAGAGGCATGCCATCATGTCAATCAATTTGAGAGTAGCCTTATATTCATCGCTGTTTGTCCATCTCTAGTGAGTCTATCTAGAGCAGGGTTTCTCAACTGGTGGGTCCGGCCGTTTTGAGTGGGTCGCGGATGTGTGCATGAAAAAATAAATCTACTTCTTGAGGATGCTGGCGTCCACCGCCCAATATTGCTGTCTTTCAAACGCTGTAGCTTGCTCCTTTTTAGAGCCAGAGTGAAGATCCTGGTATTATGAAACTAGGAGACCTACAGTAAGGCATCCATGCATTGGTAACAATCTTGTCGTGCTAGCTTGTCGAGAAGGGAGCTAAATAATGCTCCAAAGTTAGGCAAAATTTTGCAGACGGGGAAATCTGAAATTTGAGGCTAGTCGTGAGGCTAGACCAGTTGAGAACCACTGATCTACAGGACCTTCCTCTATTATCCTTTCACCATATTGTCCTTCAGCCTTTCCCAATGACTAATGTCACATTTTCCTTACCACCAATACAATTACGGTGCTGCTTTTAGGGTGAATTCATTTCTGTGGTTCAGCCATGACAAATGCTCTTAGATCCTATTATGACAGATAACTGTCTTTTAGCTTTTTTTTTTAGCTTTGTTAGCTAAGTTAGCTAACTAGCTAGCAGTTTATTAATTTGACCAGGACCTCCACGATGTCTGCCAGAGGGTGCATTCCATCACCTGAAAGCTCTCTGTCTGTAGAACCTTCATGTGCCCTTTCCAACACCTCTCTCTCCGTGTGCCTCTCTCCCCTGGGCAGATAACTTCTACGGGACACCCAAACCCCCAGCGGAGCCGTCCCCCGCAGCCCCTCCCCTGAATGTGAGTGAGGCCCTGCTGCCCGGAGCCCGGCCCAGCGCCCAGGGCAAGAGGAAGAGGAACCAGTCCGTCAGCAACATGGAGCAGAGAGCCAGCCTGGAGCCGCCCGAGGAGGAGGAGGACGACAGCCCCGTGCTCAACGGCAACGGGGTGGCCATCACGCCAGGTAGGAGAGAGAGAGAGAGAGAGAGAGAGACAAAGAGAGAGAGAGAGAGAGAGAGAGAGAGAGAGAGAGAGAGAGAGACAAAGAGAGAGAACATATACACGTACACGGACATCATTACATGTAAGTGAAGAAGTTGATTTAGTCACAGCTAGGGCGTGATTTGTAATAAAAAAAAGGGGGAGGGGGATTTTTGGAATGCATTATTATTACCAGGTGATATTTTCCACAAGGACGCGTGGGAATGAAAAATACAAGTGCAAACCCCTATCATACACATATTTACACTTATGCCCATATCATACTGTATACAGTATGACCATATATCATACAGTATGAGCCACATAGACAGACAAAGAGATTCTGAGTAGGAAAAATGCCATGTTTGCATGCCTGCATACCTCCACACAAGCATGCATCCACTCATGCATGCTTGTGTCAGCTCCCGGTGAGGGTGGGTGTGATAGCTACAGTATGTGGTGAAGAGAAGGATCAACAACATCAACATCATGCCAAATGTCAGCCTCCTACTGTAGGGCAAACACAGTGGCCGCTAAAAGGTAATGAACTTTTTGTGGACCAACTGACCGACCAACTGACCGACGACCGACCAACAGAGTGACTTATAGAGCTGCTGGTCGCAGCTAAAAAAGGGAAATTGTGTAACACTTTTTTTAGGGCCTTTACATGTGTCCATTAACATCCCTTTTCTACAATCC
This sequence comes from Poromitra crassiceps, assembly GCF_964638095.1. Classification (NCBI taxonomy): domain Eukaryota; kingdom Metazoa; phylum Chordata; class Actinopteri; order Beryciformes; family Melamphaidae; genus Poromitra; species Poromitra crassiceps. The sequence continues at coordinate 15,022,608 of NC_139636.1, read as the reverse complement.
TGATTCCTGTTCTGGTCGAGTAAGCAGGTTTACATATTGTCACCATATCGTACAGCGATGTGGGAATAGGAATAACGCACATCAGATCATAAATCAGACCTAGCCTGCGTATGATCAATCGGGCCATTATGGCTGAAAATATCCAGCGGTGCCAGTGCGTAATGGCTGTGCGTAGGTTTTAGAAAAATAGCTGCTGTGACTCACAGCTATTTTCTGCTTTTGTTTGGGTGTTTTTATACCACATTGCTCGTCTAAGATTAGATTGAAATGCGTTCTATTTTCACAGGTGACCTGATCACAGAAAATGTTATGACATAATATTTAGTGTGAGGAGATGATACGGCGCGGAGGCTGAGGCTGTCCCTTGGGACTTTATTTATTTCCTGTTGGCAGACAACTGTCTCACCGGTATGATTGAGGACATTAAAAGCAAGGATGCATGCCAGTTGTCATAACAATTGTTACCTTGCTCGTTTTATATTCCCCAGAGGATAGATTGAGACTTTCTATTGTCTTCTAGTCTAGTCAAGTTTTGCTTCTGCAAGTCAAACGCCTGTGCCGATGGCTACGAATCTGACAACGAACCCCCCACCCCGACCAGTCATTAACATGCTCAGCCATTAAGAGACTGTGTGTGTGTGTGTGTGTGTGTGTGTGTGTGTGTGTGTGTGTGTGTGTGTGTGTGTGTGTGTGTGTGTGTGTGTGTGTGTGTGTGATCCTCACAGGGTCTTAACCTTATGTAACGCCGTGCTCAAGGGCACCTGAATGTCTCTGCTATTATCGCTGCCCACAGTCTCATTTTGGCTTCAGCCCTCTGTCCTCTCGCCTCTCCATCCCTCTGTCCTCTTGTCTCTCCATCCCTCTGTCCTCTCGTCTCTCCATCCCTCTGTCCTCTGACTCCTCTCGCCTCTCCATCCCTCTGTCCTCTCGTCTCTCCATCCCTCTGTGCTCTGACTCCTCTCGCCTCTCCATCCCTCTGTCCTCTCGTCTCTCCATCCCTCTGTCCTCTGACTCCTCTCGCCTCTCCATCCCTCTGTCCTCTCGTCTCTGCGTCTGTCCTGCTGTCTCTGCTCTGCCGCCACTGGCCTTTGTCCTGGTTTCTATATATACCCCCACTCCCCCCATTCCCGTCTTCTCCTCCACGGTCCTGTTCCTTCTGCCCTCTCTGTCTCTCTCTCTCTCTCTCTCTCTCTCTCTCTCTCTCTCTCTCTCTCTCTCTCTCTCTCTCCCTCTCTCCCTCTCTCTCTCTGTCTGCCTCCTGTTTGTTGTTTCGTCTTTTACGTTCATTTTGTGCTGTGCTCTTCCTCTTTCCCATAGCCCTTTAGTAATGATATAGTAGTCCCATAATATTTTTAGTGCCTCTATATATGAAATATCACAGCAAAACTTTAAGTCCCTATATATTACAGTGAAAGTATAGCAATAAAAAATAACCTTTATGACAAGGTTGCTATAAACTCTTTACTGACTACTGCACACACATTATAGTCCCTATAGTGATATTATAGGAATATGATATTCAATGAAATTATTAAAGCATATTATATAGGTATATTAGGGATTTGTCATTAGGGGTGTTACTCCTCTCCTCTGTCACTTCCTGCTGATCTGCTCAGACGGCACCAGCTTCCATAGCCGTGTTCAGAATGGCTCCCTCATTCACTCCCTCACTATTCCCCATGTCGTGTTATTGATCATATAGTGAACTATATGGGGAACGATCAAACGAGTTTAGAACACTACCTCACTCTTCTTCTGCTTTGGTAAACACGGCAGCATTGCATTGTGGTATATGGCGGAAATTGTAGGGTACATTCTCTGTTCACTAGACATTGCTCTGTTGAGATTTCAGACACTTAGTACAAAATGGCCAACACACATACAGTATAGTCCACTATTTCTTTTCTGTAATAGGGAGCGCTTTGGAACAGGGCTCTTGTGTTTCTGACTCAGTCTCTGACCCCTAAAGTCTCTTGTCTTTCCCTGGTTCTCCATTTCTGACATCCTCATGTTTCTTTATCCCCTCATGCTTCTTGTCCTCTGTCCCCTTCTTCCCCCGCCTCCCTCCCCCCTCTCTCTTCTCTCTCTCCCTCTCTCCCTCTCTTCTCTCTCTCTCTCCTTCTCTTCTCTCTCTCCCTCTCTCCCTCTCTTCTCTCTCTCCCTCTCTTCCTCTCTCTCCCTCTCTCTCTCTCTCTCTCTCTCTCCCTCTCTCTCTCTCTCTCCCTCTCTCTCCCTCTCTCTCTCTCTCTCTCTCTCTCTATCTCTCTCTCTCCTGGGGGTTCATTGCTCTGCAGTGGCTTGGCTCTGACTCATCATGCATGGCGTGTGTGGCCAGAGAGTGTCAGAGTGGGGTTATGTGGAACTATCCAGAGAGGAATAGATTGTATCATAGAATAACTATGTGTGTGTGTGTGTGTGTGTGTGTGTGTGTGTGTGTGTCTGTGTGTGTGTGTGTGTGTGCGTGTGTGTGTGTGTGTGTGTGTGCGCGCGTGTGTGTGTGTGTGTGTGTGTGTGTGTGTGTGTGTGTGTGTGTGTGTGCTCGCATGTGTGTGTGTGTGTGTGTGTGTGTGTGAATGTGCATGTGCTCCACAGAGTCCAGTGAACATGAGGACAAGAGCACAGATGCCTCTGGGGAGGTTGCTGTGGAGGTGCCCAGCCAGGCCCAACCCTCCGCTGAGCCCCTCGCCGAGGGAGAGGAGGCCCCCAAATCTCCTCCCAAATCTCCAGCCAAGGTCCCAGACGCAGACGAGGAGGAGCTCGGCCCTCTGCCCGACAACTGGGAGATGGCCTACACCGAGAAGGGAGAGGTCTACTTCATAGAGTAAGAGAGATGGAAAGAAAGACTCTAGAAGAATTAATTAATTATTATTATTATGATCATTATTATGATCATTATTATGATTATTATTATTATTTCCTGATTTCCCGACAATTTTCTCCCCAATTGTACTTGGCCAATTCCCCCTGCTGCCCCAGCCGCTGCCCCACCATCAGCTGATCTGGGGAGAGCCGTACACACACACATGATTCCTCCGATACATGTGCCAGCCGCTTCTTTTCACCCGATAGTGGGGAGCTTCACCGGCAGGACGTAGCACGTGGGAGGATCACGCTATTCCCACCAGTTCCCTTTTGCCCCGAACAGCCGCCCCGACCGACCAGAGGAGGTGCTAGTGCAGCAACCAGGACACATACCCTCATTCCGGCTTCCCAACCGCAGACACAGCCAATCGTGCCTGTATGGACGCCCGACCAAGCCGGAGGTAGCACGGGGTCGTGAACCTGTGACGCCCAATTCATTAATTAATTAATTTTATTTGACAGAATGTTAAATACACGGTGGTTAGAAGCACGTACAGTAGGCCACAACCACACACATTTTGAAAATTGTTGAAGAATTTTCACACACAATAAACGAGACTTATTCCCATTGTAGAAATGGCAATGGTCACACAGGCAGCGCTCGGCGCAGCACGAGCCATACGAGTTACTTCCGGTGCTGCTGCGCAACGAACGGTAGCTTGGGGGGTAGCGCTCATTGTTTTGAATGGGGAGTTTCCCCCGTTTCCGGGTCCCCGTGCTGCCCGTGACGCGTGAGTGTCCCTACGTATTCAAGACACAGAAAACAACAACACATACACCATAAAGCAACTTACATTAAAAAAATGCACTACCGATTTGATTGAGTGATTGACTGTCAGCAGCTCAGCAGCCAGCCCTTCACTGCTCTTTTACAATGGTTCACAGTGGCAGTTTGTTTAATATGGGATGGCAATAGATTCCATTCTGTTCTTTTGGACCCAAGATCATTTCATTGACGACAAACGACTGTGTTCCTCTGAGTCTTGCCAGCGGGGCCAGCTGTTTTATTGCCGGCTGAATGAAAACACAAAATGCTTAAAAACAAATTAAACATCTCACAGTTCACCTCATTATAGACTCCTTTTATGTTTATTTGTTTATTAAAAGGATCCCCATTAGCCGCCGCCTAGACGACAGCTAGTCTATGTAAAGTATGTATGGCTGTCTTTGTTCACTAGACGACAGCTAGTCTATGTAGACTAGTATGGCTGCCTGTGTTTGCCTATGTGTGAATGTAAAGTTTATAGCATTTGACTCTGTGCGGAGTAATGGATGTAACTTAGTTAATGCTGCTAATCAGGAAAACACGCGCGCACACACACACACACACGCGCGCGCAGCGCACACACACACACACACGTGCACACACACGCACACACACACACACGCACGCGCATGCAAACTTTTGCCCTCTCCTCTCACCCTCACTAATTAGTGGCTGAGGGCTAATTAGTGGATTAATGACCATTTAGTTTACCTTCGAAATTCCTTTGTTTCTCCTTATACCACCCGCCCCTCCCCACACACACACACACACAGGTCGTTAGTGATACTTAGCATTCTCTTCCTTCTTTATCCTCTCTTCTGTCGCTCTCTCGCTGACCTCTCTCTCCCCTCCGCTCTCTTCCTGCCTCTCCTGACACGTCTCTCTCTCTGTTCCTCTCCAGTCACAACACCAAAACCACGTCCTGGTTGGATCCTCGGCTGGCAAAGAAGGCTAAGCCACCTGAGGAGTGCAAGGAAGACGGTGAGCGAGTTGAAAAGGCTGTTTAGCTGTTTGCTCTCTTGTTCTGTGAACTGTAGTTTGTGTACTTTGTCTCAAGCTCATATTTTCGTCTTTTTTGAGTGTGTAGTTTGTGCCTTTGCACTTGTGTATTTGTGCACCTGTGTTTTCTGGTCCTGCTTCACGATTGGCGTGTTCCCCCCTCAATTTTTTTTTACACAAAAATGATTTTGTTTGACGCACTTAGTCGGTCGCTGGTCTTATGTAGCCAGCCCCTTTCCACACTTATCCATGAGTTCAGTGAGCTGTACTCAAATACCAGTAACGTAAATAAAGGTTTTGAAATGTTAAAATAATGTGTATACTTAACAAATAAATGTTGCCATTCTTGCTTTGTTGCTAGTTAGCCAAGTAAATGTTAGCCCAGAAGTCACATCCAGCGTGGTCTTGCGTATTTAGTCATATTCCTTTCCAATTGCTTTCTTCTGCTCAAGCTTCATGATGAAATGTTTGGAAATTAATTTGAATGTCTACTAACAGCGTCCGCTGATGTCCAGCGTCCTGCTGAGACACTGCTGAACAATATCATCACAATCATATCGCCAAAAATCAAGGACGCTCCGCGGAGAACAAAGCCTGCCTCCTCGTCATTAGCCACTTCAAGTTGTGCTTCAAAGCAGCAAAGCAAAGCTGCTGAGGATCGTGTGTGTGTGTGTGTGTGTGTGTGTGTGTGTGTGTCTGTGTGTGTGTGTGTGTGTGTGAGCTGTGTGCGTGCGCGCGTGTGTGCTGTGTGCGCGCGTGTGTGTGTGTTGACTGTGTGTGTGCGTGTGTGTGTGCGCGCGTGTGTGTCTGTGTGTGTGCGCGCGTGTGTGTGTCGATTACAAAGAAGAACTTCAAATATGGATATCATTCATGCCAATAAGAGACAGTTTCTTGCATGATTTAAGATGATCAGACATATCACAACACAGTGAGGTGATCTTACCTCCTCTGCCACATTCACAGCCTTCAGTCAGCGACTTGGGGGGCGGGACGTGAATCATGTGATTCAACAGATTGGAATCGATATCTTCTCCTCCTACCTCTCCTCCAATCTGCCTCTCCTCAATTTTCCTCCCCACCCCCCCCCCCTCTCTCTCTCTCTCTCTCTCTCTCCCTCTCTCTCTCCCCCCCTCTCTCTCTCTCTCTCTCTCTCTGTGTGTGTGTGTGTCTCTCTCCCTCCATTCTGCATCTCTCCGTCTCTTCCTCTGCCCAGTGAAGGACTCGGCTGTGACAGGAATTCTAATAACGCCGGTCTGGCTGCACAAACCCGGCCTTCTGCAGAGGTCGCTCTGTCTCGCACTCTCTTTGACAATCTGCTTCTCACTCACAGTCTCACTCCTGCTCTCTGTCTCTCTCTCTCTCTCAAACACACACACACACACACACGGACACACACACACACATACACACACACACACACACACACACACACACACGCTGCTGTCGTCAATCTATCCATCCACATCTGCCCTCCCTCTCCTGCGTCTTTCTTTCCATTTGTCTAGTGTCAGTCTGCTACCTTGGGCTGTCTCTTTCCTCTTTTGTTTTGTCCGTCTGTCCGTCTGTCTGTCCGTCTGTCTGTCTGTCTGTCTGTCTGTCTGTCTGTCTGTCTGTCTGTCTGTCTGTCTGTCTGTGTCTCTGCAACTTAAGCTGCCTGTCCATTTGCCATTTCTGCCTGCCTAATAATGGCCGTGTAGTTGTGCATAATGAAAGATGCACGGCAGCCAGGATGTAAGACTCTACAAGGGAAGTGAATAAAACGCCAAAGCTGGAGGAGGGAACAGCATGAGGAGGTGGAGCCGTTTAACTGCCCATCTGAGCCCCAGGCAGGAGGCAAACAATCAGCCTCATCAAAGCTCTCTTCCTGCCTTCTCCATCTTGTTATTATTCCCTTTCCGCTGCTACCTAGGCCTCCCTCATCTCGTCCTTCATCATTTTCATACTTTCATATCATCTCCTTCACTGGCGCACATGTACAGTATGTCTGCGTGTGTGTACTCTGTTATATCTATATGCTCGAGCCCACTGGCACAGTTCAAAGGCTTGTCGCCACGGATCTGGCTCGCTTGCAGTCTTTTTGTCAGGCGAGTCCTTTGTTGCGCAACACGAGCCCCATATCTCCACTCTCCCTCTCTCTCTCTCTCTCTCTCTCTCTCTGTCTTTCTCTCTCTCTCTCTCTCTGTCTCTCTGTCTCTCTCTCTATCTCTCTGTCTGTCTCTCTCTCTCTCTCTCTGTCTCTGTCTCTCTCTCTGTCTCTCTGTCTTTCTCTCTCTCTCTCTCTCTCTGTCTCTCTCTCTATCTCTCTGTCTGTCTCTCTCTCTCTCTCTCTCTCTCTGTCTCTCTGTCTTTCTCTCTGTCTCTCTGTCTTTCTCTCTCTCAGAAGAAGAACAGAGCAGGACAGACTTCACATCACGGCGGGTGTTGGTTGCAATTCCGCCTCTGACGCACACTCAACCTGCAGTTTCAAAGTCATCTCAGCGCCGCTGATGAAAATGTGCCGCTCGTGTCGTGTCTGGTTTCGAGGCAGGAATCCTCACTGAGACCAATGTTACAATGTCGAACCTCTCTCTCCTCTGTAGGCTTCAGAGAGAGAGAGAGAGAGAGAGAGAGGGAGAGAGAGAGAGAGACAGAGAGAGAGAGAGGTAATATGAAAAGGGCGTCCAGCGGGTAGTGCAGCGGTAGTAGATTCCCTGCCTACCAACACGAGGGTCACAGGTTCGAGCCCCCATGTTACCTCTGGCTTGGTCGGGCGGGACGCCAGATTAAAGGCCGTTACACACCAAGAGCGACGCGAATAAACAGCATGAAACTGCGAGGCGGATTTCGACCCGCTTGACTATTCACAGCAACAGATGTGTCTAACATGTCAGAAGCAAATTTCTGAAGAATCAACCTTGGTCTGAAAAAATAAAAGCCACAATTATCGCTCATCGATACGTTGCCGTTGGTATGCACGGTTGAATTGACTGCATATAGGTTCATTGACGTACAAATTAATCGCACGTAAGAAATGCCCCCGATGTGTAAGGACCTTAGGGTATGTGTCTTTAGTCGCTGCACTAATGTCTTCTCTGGTCGGTCGTGGCACCTGTTCGGGGGGGGGAGGGGAATTGGGGGTAATAGCGTGGTCCTCCCACGTGCTACATCCTGCCGGTGAAACTCCTCGCTGTGAGGTGAAAAAGAAGTGGCTGGCAACTGGCACATGTATCGGAGGAAGCATGCTAGTCTATGGCTCTTCCCAGATCGGCAGAGTGGGTGGAGCAAAGATCAGCAGGGGGAATTGGCCAAGTACAATTGGAGAGAAAACGGGGGGGGGGGGGGTTCAGAAAGAAATTGAAAAAAAAAAGTAATAAGAAATAAGAAAGGAGAGCGAACATAATATTGAGAGTGTAAGGTATGAGTGTTGAGAGAGGGGAGCGAGAGGAAGTGATGATGATGTGATTTCCTGTCGGTCAGCTCTCCGCTTCCTCTGAAGACGGCAAGAGACAGATGACAGACGGAGAGAGATACGCATCCGGTGTCAGATAGTGATGGAGCCATGCTGAATGTTACCTCCGAGTTACATCATTGTTATTTCGCTCTGTCTTTCTCTCTCTCTCTCTCTCTCTCTCTCTCTCTCTCTCTCTCTCTCTGTCCCTGCTGCTCTCGCCCGCTTCAGTCCATGTTAAAGACGCAAATTCCCCAAACAGGTATTGTGATTTTCGTGCGGGCAGTCTTGTGTGGTGCATTAGATTACTGTATATTATGTGGAAGGATTTGGGGGGCTGTCTACTGTTGTGTTTAGCATGCGATGTAGCTTGCTGATATATACATGAAGTTTGGAGGATGTTTTTTAGTGATATATAAACGTGTTCTGTTAGATATGGTGTGTGATTTTTTTCTCCTCTAAGTCAAATGAGTTTATTGTATGTGTTCGTGCTGCCTGCCTCCCGTCAGAGGGAAGATGACTCATCTAATGCAGAGAAATCCAAATTAGACTATGTCAAGAGAGATGCCAGCACAGGCACACGTAAACAAGCACCAGGAAACGCAAGCACGCCCCCGCTGTACACACACGGACCCCCTGAACACACTCATTAATAAAGGCACGTGCACAAGCATATATAGCGTTACGGATATTGGATAGGACAGTCAGACATAGACACACGTGCAGAAAACGGGCACATTCGCACACAAGGACACGGAAAGCCATGAAAGCTACCTTGGCAATCTGTCGCTATCTCTCGGGGGCTAATGTGTGCATAATATGTGCGAGGTGTTAATTGATTTGCTGTCACAGACGATGAGGGCTTCACTCATTCAGACATGCAACAGATGCAATCGCAACCTAAGCCGCTCAGTTTCGCCCCGGCTAATACACATCGCAAACACACACACACACACACACACACACACACTGCAAATATGGACAATCGATCACACAAATGCACGAAAACACGCGCACGCACGCGCGCGCGCACACACATTCTCTCTCTCTCTTCTATTTCAGAGGAAAGAAATAGAGACAAGACAGAGCCCTCAGCTCAGGCGAGAGAGAAAAAGAGACTTCCACTGGTGGTTTCCATGGAAACTGTCTCCCTTTCACTTTAGGGGGAGGGCAAGCAATGTTGGCTGACTAGTGGATGAGTTAGGCAGACATTTAAGGTGGTTCGGAGGAGGGGGGGGGGGGGGGGGATTTAAGGTGGGTTGAAGTGTGAATCCATACGATTCGAAAGCATTGCTTTTTTCTGCCTACGGTGTGAGTCGGGTTATCCGAGGTAACGGGAGCGCGCTGTGTGCATGCGCTTTGAGCAAAGGGGAAAGCAGAGGAGATAATTGCAGTGCACTTTCTCCTCGCAGTGCACTCTCACCAACACCCAGGGATGCACATCCATACTGCTTAATATGCATACATGTGCGCATATCAGATGTCGGATTCACAAATCTACTTATAATTACATCACATTGTGAGAGGCGTGTTGAGTATTGATGTCACACAATTCTAATAATAAAAAAGAACGTGTGGCTATGGATTTTGAAAGTGCATAAGTGTGTGTGTGTGTGTGTGTGTGTGTGTGGCTGTGTGCGTGTGCATATGCGTGTGTGTGTGTGTGTGGTTGTCAGTGGTTATGGTTTACTCAGAGGTGACTAGTTAGTTATCGATCCCTGCTCTCCCACTGCAAGCTAATGAGGGATGCAGAGTGGAGGCAGTGGAGCGTCCCACCTGCACACGACAGGAAGCCCCCCCCTCCAATTCAGCACATCATCCACACCGCACATCCAACACACACCCTCACCCTGTGTGTGTGTGTGTGTGTGTGTGTGTGTGTGTAGGGTAAGTGTGATGTCATGCTCTATTTGTCATCTTTGTTGGGTACAGTATTACCCTGGCTCCAGAGACCTTTGAAGCCACGCCCACTCCACAGTTGTGAATTTGGCTCTTCTTGGGTCTGGAATCGCCATGTGCAAATGCCTTTTCTCCGGTTGAAAATCCAATGACGGACGCTGATTGGCTAACGCTGTTGTCAGTCATGCGCAACAGAAACAGCTGTGGCCAAAGCTAATGTGTGGATTCTAGTCATAGGTTGATCTTGCCGCACGGACCGGTTTATGTGACGGACATGTAACTTCCTGGTCAGACGTTACTGATATTCTGCTCTCCGTCTCATCATTATGTGATCATATCAGAGGCATAAAGATTACACAACGTAACGTAGCTAGCTAACGCTGGCTAGCATTAGCTAGCTACGTTAGCTTGTGCTTGTGACTAGCAAGACTGCTGCGGCTGCCCTGCCGATTGGTAAGGGAAGACCGAAGCCCGCCCCCCTCATAGAAATGCTCTGAAGTGAGCGCAATCTCAGACGAAGAGGCAACGAGTTTATGAATTGACGATGCAGTTTGAATATCAGGCTAGTACAGTATGCTTTGCCCTGTGCAAAATCCCCACCTACGGATATTGTCATGCATTTAATGAATACGACCCTTTAATACAAAGACATGAGGGTGAATTAAGAGGACAATGAATAGGTAATGTATTCTAATCAGAAGCATTGCGTTTTATGAGTGGGAGGGTTAACAGCTTGGACAGATGGACTGTCAGTGTGTGTGTCTGTGTATGTGCTTCAAGTGTTTTCCTGTTAGTAAAAGTTGTCGTTGTTGTTGTTGTTTACAATTGGTCACTTAGCCAATTCCCCCTGCTGTCCCGGTCGTTGCTCCACCACCTTCTGACGATCTGGGGAGAGTTGTAGACTAGCACATGCCTCCTCCCATACATGTGCAGTCGCCATCCGCTTCTTTTCACCTGACAACGAGGTTCAAGTTTTCAAAGGTTCAGAAATGTTTAAAAACTGTTTAAAAACTGTTAAACTGTTTTAACTGTTTTAACTGTTTAACTGTTTAACTGTTTAACTGTTTAAATCATGGGCTATGACCCAGACCAGAAACTCACAAGCAGACACAGAGTCAGAGAACAGTTCAATGGTGTTTACTGAATGTTTAGGCAGATATTTACAGGGGGGCACTGAGGCCAGAATGTGCAACAGACTGTGAGCAGGAGCAGAGGGGCAGGCGACGCGTGGAGACTTGGCTGCAGGAACAGGAGAGCAGAGTAGCTTGGCGGTGGAGGACGCTGGTAGGGTGGAGACCCGGCCCCGTAGTGGCCGGGCGCACTGGCTAGTAGAACCAGATTCGAGGCTGTGGTTCAGCAGGCGGGCGGCGGGAGGACAGGGTAAAGCCAGATGGCAGTGGCTTGAGAATTCGACAGGCTATAGGGCAAGTGCTGCCTACTAGCACGACAGAGACACCTCCAGCTCCACCCAGAGACACCTCCAGCTCCACCATGCCAAGCGGCCGTAGATTAGAGACAGGTTCAGAGAGTAGAGGGGGATGCTGAAGGTGCTGAAGGCCATTAAGGGCGGCACCAGCAATCTTACGGCACAACTTGACAATTTGACCCAGTCTGTTCTTGTTTTTAAAGCTGAGACTACCAAACCAACATATCATAGAAAAAGAAATGACAGACTCGATAAAAGAAGCAGACAAATGTTCATCAATGTCCTGATGTCCACATTAAAACTTCTCAACTTCCTTAAAAAGAACAGCAGTTGATCTGCCTTTTTACAGATGACATCTGTAATCATCTGTGTGTAAGTGAGCAGTTAGGAGAAGTGGATTGGAGGAGTAGGGCGTGGAGTACGGGAGTTTTAGAGTTGCCTTGACCCAGTTCCTCCTGCGATAGAGAGAGGAGAGATAAATCAACCAAACGATGGATGAGCCGAGGAAAAGAGCAGCGGAGAACCAGGAGAGGCAGAGGAGGAAAGAGCAGCAGAGAACCAGGAGAGGCAGAGGAGGAAAGAGCAGCAGAGAACCAGGAGAAGCAGAGCAGGAGACAATTAACACAGCAGCTGTGGCAGCCATCCAAGGAGAGAGGGAGTGGGTGGCGAAGAGAGAAAACAGACAAATATGAAGTGGTATGGAGTAGGTATTTGTCCTTGAAGGAGTGGTACGGACGACAAATGGAGAGAAGGAAAAGAAGAAAGAGATTGCGGTCCCAAGATGAGATGCATTAGACATTTCAGATGTTCCTTTGCTACCGCCCTGCTTTGTATTGATGTCTGTGTTGTGATTCGTGTCTCCATGAAGAAGCCACCGCTGTGGATCGAACTGTTGTCTGTCTACTAAAAGAGCACTTTGGGAGCATCTAGCAGTGAGCCCTGCAGAATTCATGTTGTCTCCCTTCAATGGTTCAATTTAGTGCCCACATTCTTTTCCTCGACGCTCAGCATAAACTGACTTCATTTTCCCGTCTGTTTTCCCCGGCCTCTCAGAGCTTCCCTATGGCTGGGAGAAGATAGATGACCCCATCTACGGCAGCTACTACGTAGAGTAAGTCTCCCTGTTGATTCGGATGCCTCAACTGCTCCACAATGGAGTAAAGCAGCACAAATGCATTTCCATGATTCGCAATATAAATGATGAATGACTGAATTGCCATTCCTGTCTCACATGTCGCTGCTCATTTGACAGAACCGTTACTGTGATTCTCTTGAGGATGCTGTAGTGACAAAACCTGCCTTTCCCACCTATTGTATTTTCTAAAAATGTGTTTCATTGCCAAATGCCAACCTTTGAACAAAATACACTCAATCTAAAATGTTTGATTGAACTAATTGAAAGTGCGCATGCTTTTTTTCTCGACCAGGTCACATTTGTTGTAATGATGAGTTAATCTTTTCAGCCACATCAATCGAAGGACCCAGTTTGAAAACCCGGTCCTGGAAGCGAAGAGACGCCTGGAGCAGCAGCAGCAGATTCAGAGCCAGGGCCTCTCAGCTCTGCCACTGCCTACGATATACAGAGGTACACTTCACATTGTACAATTGCTTACAGGAGATTGAAAATGAACTCCACTCCATGGTTTATTGCCCCTCATATAATTCTTTATGAGTTGGGGGCATCTGGGTAGCGTACAGGTAAAAGCACTCGCCTACCACTACCACTGCGGAGACCCGGGTGCAATTCCCGGTAGTGGTACTTCCGGCTTGGTTAGAGACGTCCCTACAGACACTGTCTGCGGGTGGGGAGCCGGTGAGGTATGTGTCCTGGTCGCTGCACCGGTGCCTCCTCTGGTTTGTCGGGTGCCTGTTTTTGGGAGAGGGGAACTGGGGGGAATAGCGTGATTCCCCCACAAGCTACGTCCTGCTGGTGAAACTCCTCACTGTCAGGTGAAAAAGAAGCGGGTGGTGACTGCACATGTATCGGAGGAAGCATGTGCTAGTAGTCTATGGCGCTCCCCAGATCGGCAGAGGGGGTGGAGCAACGGCCGGGACAGCAGGGGGAATTGGCCAAGTACAATTGGGGAGAAAATGGGATATATATATATATATATATATATATATATATATATACTTGTATATATATTTTTTTATTAAAAAAATAAAAAATAAATGAAGTTGTGTGATAATCAATGGTGATTTATTTTGATGAAGGATGGTCAAAGCCTTGAAATATCTGTTTAGGAATCCTTATTCTGAATTCTGATATTGAAAGTCATTGTTTGTAATGTAATTTGAAGGTGAATTGTAGATTCATTGTATGTTGTATTGGACCTTTTGTTTGATCACATCGTTTCACAGTGGCATGCCATGTGGGCTGGGCACCAGTATAGAGAGCCAAAGTGGAACGTCACTTCCTGCTTCAGCACTGTACCAGAGATTTTCATCTGCCATTTTATTTTCACATAGACATTTTGTAAAATGCTTATAAAAATAGTTTAACTTGTTCAAACCAAACGGTTCAGATATATTTAGAAACAGGAGAGATCGCATAACATTTCACTCTGACCAAAACGTTAAAAAAAATGCGGGTTTAAAGAAAATGTTTTTTCAATGTTTTTTTTTTAGTTTTGGTCCGAGTTAAATGTTCTATGGTCTCTTCCGATTCTAAATATAGCTGAACCGTTTGGTTTGACCAAGTAAAACTATTTTTATACGCATTTTACGAAATGCCTATGGGAAAATAAGTGGCGGAAGAAAATCTCTGGTACAGTGCTGAAGCAGGAAGTGACGTTCACTTTGCCTCTCTATAATGTATGACACTATAAATGAAAACAAATCACATCGTAACACTATGCGCAGTGCCGAAAACAAGACATGCTCAAACATTCACACAATCGCACAGATATGAGCCTGCCTGGTTTACAGACACATTGCTTTTTGCCCCAAGCCAGAGGAGGCCCTGAGATTTGTAATTTAATGATACATTCGTTCTCTGATACAAATTTGCCACCTTCAATAGTTGTACATTGAGCATTCTTTTTTTATATATTGTTTTCTTAACCAATCTCATGGGATGGGCAGCTTAGTGGGTGATCACCATAATACTTCCATGGTGAGTACAGCGAACAAAAATGCACAGATGCACAATGTCACAATGCACAGGGTGGAGTGGAGCTGGCTGGCAGAGGACATGCTTTCCCTGGGGCCTCCAGCAGGAGAATCCAGGCATGAGTATGGGAACGGACCGGACCAAGGCACAATGCACTGCTACAGTACAGCCGTGCAAAAACCTGATTATATCTCCAAACACTCAACTTTTCAGGAATCAAGGAAAACAAATTAAAACGAATAAAAAAAACACGTCTTCACTGATGGCTATGCATTTGGGTGTTGAATGGGTTTCATGGGCCCTTTTACTCAATATGTATACTGCTTGATCAACCCATTTTGGGAAACATTGCCAGAGGATAATAAAAAAATATCACCATATAAAATCTTTTCTGGCACTTCATTCCTTCCGCTCTTTCTTTCCGCGCCCTCCCTCCCTCCCTCCCTCCCTCCAGAGAAGCCCCTCTTCACGCGGGACCCGACCCAGCTGAAGGGCAGCTTCCTCTCCACGGCGCTGCAGAAGAGCAACATGGGCTTTGGCTTCACCATCATAGGAGGCGACGAGCCCGACGAGTTCCTGCAAGTCAAGAGCGTCATACCAGAGGGCCCCGCCGCACAGGACGGGAAGATGGACACAGGTAACCATGCGTAGCTCCATAAGGGTTATGGCTCGTAGGTGAGGTGATGAAGTAAGGGACAAACAAGCTTACATCACCACAGATCACGTGCACCAGAAAACTGCAAAGTGTGTCGTCATTTTGATGCTACAACATTATGGGGGCATAATTGTTTTTGCCATCGCCGATCGAGTGCTGCCAAAGTGGCAGTTTTGTTGGGCACAAGCAGTTTTTTCCCCCCAAGCCTGTCTGGTCATTTGTTGGCTCACCATGCCGTGCGTGTGCTGAAATGAGCATGGGAGTGCACTAGAAGGAAGTGTCAACATAAATCAGGTGGTGCAGTGCAAATTTGGCTTCGAGAAATTACTATTGCGCCTCTGCCTGCTCAGACTATATTTTAGCAAAAATGCTGATGTTCTGTAATGTTTCTGTGGCTTTCTTATGAACCTATTTTTTGTTTGTTAGGTTTTCCTGTTTCATTTTGATATAAATTCTTCAACTAATGACAAATTGAATGCAACTTTGACCATTTGACCATTGACTCATTTATACTCCATTTTCATACGTAAATAGATGCGTCCGTTCCAAACGGTGTAATCGTCACTGCCCACATACTTTCATGCGTCTTTCACGTTGGTATCATGTTAAGCAATACATCCACCAGTGGGCAATAGAGAGTCAAATGCATGAGTGTGTGTGTGGTTTTGCTCCGTTTCATGCATATCCGTAAGCTTTCAGATGATGGACAAAAAACGCACGAAATGAACGCAGAGTACAGACAGAAGGCTCTGAGAAGGTCTTTAATGTAGAGTATAATTGGGCCTTAAGGCAACTGTTGCCAATTCTGTCAGTAAGGCAATATACTAAGCTGTTTACATGATGGCATAATTTAAGAACTCTCCACAATACTCCCATTTACATGATTGAAGTACTTCTTTTGATTGTCCATACAGATTTGTGGGTTTTAATACTAAAAGAATAACCACTATAAATTTCACCAAATCAATTATAGCCGTGCTCCTGCTGCACATTGTGCTCTTCGTCGCAGCCATAGGCCTATCTCTATTACAATTAGAAAGTGACATCCATTCGGCGCTGCTTTCTGGACACCTGATGGATACTGATGTGGTTGAGATAAGGACACAGAGAAATTGCTCAAATTGTCGGCTGCAGATGGATTGCACAGACCTGTCCTGTCGCCTTTGGGCGGCTACAGGGATTTAGTCGACCGAAAGGCATCGCCCTCATCCACACTACCATTACAAGCAGTTGTGGATGACAGGTATGGATAAGAATCGCGCCTTAATCTAGCTCAGTAAAGACTACACTTCCCTTCGACCATATTATTCATGGAAAAACATGGCGACAGGGATTTCAATATCTCTAGAAACATGAATTCAACTTAAAAACGGGCACCGTTTGCCCTTGGCAGCATATTTGGGGATCTGTTATTCGCGGCTTGTGATTGTGCAACTCCCGTACAAGGACATCACTCTCCTCTTGGGAAAAGCTTTCTGTCACTGTCAGTGCGCCGCGGCAGGGAACACACTGCTTTTAAAGGGAATGAGCGGAGATCATTTGATTGACCATGATTGACACCAGCCACTACCACACCTACTGATCGTTTCATCCATCCCGTTCTACCACTGCACTGCGCTATGAAATGTCTCCAGGGGCCTTGATGAAGATAGCCATACCATAACTGCCCAGTCAGGTTTGATCCCTGCAATAGCCAGCGTGTGTCCATCACTAAGGTGTAGACCACAGCCAGGAGGTACAGTGCAGCTCCAGCCTGGCTGAGTGAAGGCTCTGCTCTGCTACTGTGTGAGGCTTGATGTTCTCTCCACTGAACCGGCACGCTGGCCCCATGCCTGGCTGCACTGTAGGTGTCTAAACTGCTCATTTTGGAGCTGGGAATTCTCCTTCCTAGTTCCTCTCCGCCTCTACATCTCTCTCTCTCTCTCTCTCTCCGCCTATCAGTTTCTTTCTTATCTGGAATCAATCTCTCTCGATTGTTTTCCCATCTCTCTCTTTGTCTCTCTGGCTTACCCTTTATATACGTCTGTATCTACCCATCTCATCTGACACGTCTCCTCTGCTTTCAGCCCCGGGACATTTTCTGTCCAATCCGCCTTTTTCTCTCAGCATCCCTCTATCCTGGTCTGTCAGCCCTTCTCCTTTCTCTCTGTTCTGATTTCTCTCTCTCTCTCCAACTTGCTCTGTGACATTGCCAGAGCCCCCTCACTCACTCACACACAAGCATACTGTACACACACACACCAGCATATACACACACACACACACACACACACACACACACACACACACACACACACACACACACACACACACACACACACACACACAAGCATACACACACACACATTCACACTCATGTATGCACATGCATATTCACACTCATGTATGCACACGCACATTCACACACAAGCATACACACGCACATTCACACTCATGTATGCACACTGCACTCAGTCACATGCAGGCACTCCCTGGCTCAGATTAGCTGGCCTATTTGAGCTGTGCGGCATTGCTGTTAGGGATTTTGTATGCTTGTGTATGTGTATGTGTGTGCGCGTGTGTGTGTGTGTGTGTGTGTGTGTGTGTGTGTGTGTGTGTTTGTGCGTGCGTGCGTGCGTGCATGCGTGTGTGTGTGTGTGTGTGTGTGTGTGTGTGAGAATGCCCCCAGAAATGTGAAATAGAGGATTTGAGGCAGCTGCATTTGTCATGGGGCTGTGCCTTTAACTAAAGCAGTGAAGGCTACTTCTCTCCCTGTGAGCAGAGGCACACTAAACCATAAACACTCTCACACACACTCTCCCTGTGAGTGTGAGCAGAGGCACACTAAACCATAAACACTCTCACACACACTCTCCCTGTGAGTGTGAGCAGAGGCACACTAAACCATAAACACTCTCACACACACTCTCCCTGTGAGTGTGAGCAGAGACACACTAACTAAACCATAAACACTCTCACACACACTCTCCCTGTGAGTGTGAGCAGAGGCACACTAAACCATAAACACTCTCTCACACACTCTCCCTGTGAGTGTGAGCAGAGGCACACTAACTAAACCATAAACACTCTCACACACACACTCCCTGTGAGTGTGAGCAGAGGCACACTAACTAAACCATAAACACTCTCACACACACACTCCCTGTGAGTGTGAGCAGAGGCACACTAACTAAACCATAAACACTCTCACACACACTCTCCCTGTGAGTGTGAGCAGAGACACACTAACTAAACCATAAACACTCTCACACACACACTCCCTGTGAGTGTGAGCAGAGGCACACTAAACCATAAACACTCTCACACACACACTCCCTGTGAGTGTGAGCAGAGGCACACTAACTAAACCATAAACACTCTCACACACACTCTCCCTGTGAGTGTGAGCAGAGACACACTAACTAAACCATAAACACTCTCACACACACACTCCCTGTGAGTGTGAGCAGAGGCACACTAACTAAACCATAAACACTCTCACACACACTCTCCCTGTGAGTGTGAGCAGAGGCACACTAAACCATAAACACTCTCACACACACTCTCCCTGTGAGTGTGAGCAGAGGCACACTAAACCATAAACACTCTCACACACACTCTCCCTGTGAGTGTGAGCAGGGGCACACTAACTAAACCATAAACACTCTCACACACACTCTCCCTGTGAGTGTGAGCAGAGACACACTAACTAAACCATAAACACTCTCTCACACCCCCTCCCTGTGAGCAGAGGCACACTAACTACACCATAAACACTCTCACACACTCGCATTTTGCCTTCCCACCCGGCCGTCAGTGGGACAGCCGTCAGTGGGACAGCCGGCCGTCAGTGGGACAGCCGTTGCACAGATATGTGTCATCAATCATCATCATGCATCATGCGTGAGAGAGCCGCTCCTGAACTGTTGTTTATTGTTTGTGAGCGTGTCTGTGCACGGCCATGTGTGCTTCCCCTTCAAATGTTCAAGATTTCCACGATTGCGTATTCTGTGCGGATGCCAGTGTGCACCAGATGGTTGGCATATACACAGAGACAAACCAAGACACTGACCCTCCATCTCTCTCTCTCTCTCTCTCTCTCTCATGCACACACACACACACACACACACACACACACACACACACACACACACACACACACACACACACACACACACACACACACACATGCACTTGTAGATTGCCTGCAGTGCCAGTGAACTGATTATATCCCAGTGTGACACTTCGGAGGGATATGATGCTTCTTCTATGTGATTGCAGCATGCTCTGTTGCCGCTGAGATTTGACAGTCATGGCAACAGAAGGTGGTGATAAGAAAAACAGTATGTTTTCACATGCACCACTGAAAGCGTGATCAGGTGGTCCATGTGAGTCTGAGTGAATGTTCGGTTCTTTTCACTTCATCTGCTCAAATCGTTATTTGCAATATGTTGCCGTACTTCAGGATCCACCTTAGAGTGTGGCCATCAGCCACGCATGACATGGACTCAGACGCTGAAGCTGTTCTTGCTTCTCCCGTCTCTTCCTCGCTCTCCAGGCGATGTCATCGTCTACATCAACGACATCTGCGTGCTTGGCACCACACACGCCGATGTGGTCAAGCTGTTCCAGTCAGTGCCCATCGGTCAGAGCGTGACCCTGGTGCTCTGTCGAGGGTACCCTCTGCCCTTTGACCCCGAGGACCCCAGCGGCGCGGCCAGCGCCTCCCTGACCCCCATCGGCCTGGAGCATCGCCCCCTGGTTGTGAACGGCCGCGGCAGCTACGACCCCTACCTGGAGTACCTGTCCCTGAGCTCCCAGCTGCCTCCCCAGGCCCTAGCCCAGCCCGGGGGCTCCCACCCCGGGGACACGCACCTGGACGGCTCCTCCCTGCCGTCCACCACCCCCGGCTCGGGCCCGGCGCTCACGCCTCACGACGACAACGTGTCCATGGCCTCCTCGGGCGCCGCGGGCGTCGCCGGGGCGGCAGCGCAGGGGGCCGAGCTGCTGACCGTCACTATGGTGAAAGGGGCAGAGGGATTTGGGTTCACTATTGCCGATAGTCCCACGGGCCAGCGGGTTAAACAGGTGATGTATTGAGTTTTCTTCTGTATATCTTTTATTTGTTATAGGAGAGCGTAGAGTACAGAATGAACAATAGGAATTGAAGCTTTTGGTTGTGGCTGTAATGTATGTTTTATATTATAGATGTATGTTGTGTATTTACTGGAACAATAACAAGATAACTCTAAAGCGTAGCACTACATTGTTGCTCAAGCATTCACACTACAATATCAGAAAATGATGCTTCACTGCGCTGAGCTACTGGATTCTCCTGCCCCTTCTTTAATAGAACCTTAATTTGATTGGTTGGAAATCTTTTATTGTTGTCAGTGCATCCCCAAAAAAATGCTATAAAATCTTACCAAATATACAGTATAGTTATAGTTATTATTTTTTATTTCTTTTTTTATAGTTATCATAGCAGGGTCACATGCATTCTATTGATCACATTATTATTATTATTATTATTATGATGATGATGATGATTATTATCATCATCATCATCATCATTTATAGTTAATAGTCATTTTCATAGTTATGATTGTAGATGTGAACGGGCCTTAAGGGTACAGTTAAGTCCGCTCATTGAACAGAATATATTAGAATCTTGATTTAGATGTTATAAAAACATCTCAGCATTTAAATTAATACATTGAGATCCCTGCATACAAAAATAAACCATACGTAGGTTGATGCTCTGACACATTAATGATGGAACCCTTGGAAGTTATACAAGAGTTGCATGATACCACAAAATGCAAGCCGACTATTGAGTGGGAGTGTGAGCAGGCGTCTGTGTTGTGTGTGTGTGTGTGTGTGTGTGTGTGTGTGTGTGTGTGTGTGTGTGTGTGTGTGTGTGTGTGTGTGCGTGTGCAGGTGCTGGAGGCGGGCTCCCAGGCAGCGTCCGGGCTGACAGAGGGAGACCTGATCCTGGAGGTCAACCAGCAGGCGGTGGCTGGAGCGGGACACGGCCGCGTGGTGGAGCTGCTCAAAGAGTGTCCTGTCGGGGCAGAGGCCACACTCCTCATACAGAGGGTGGGAACAGGTACCGTGTGCATTGTTCTGTCTGTCTATCGGTCTGTCTGTCTTTATCCGTCTGCTTCTCGCCAAAATTTTGCCTAAATTTGTGGTGTTATTTAGCTACCTTCCTGACAGACTTGCATGACATGGTTGGTACAAATCGATTCCTTAGGTCTTCTAGTTTCATATGATGCCAGAAACTTCACTCTGGATTTAAAACTGAGCCTGCTGCAGCCTCTGAAAGTAAATGTTAAAAATTGTGATATTTCCCAAATATCGTGATATTTCCCAAATATCGCGATATTTCCGAAAATCCGCCCAATCCGGCTACTCCATAGGGTTAATGTTATGTAAAAACCAATGGGTTAGACAAACTTTTTGATTGACAGCCAGAAATAACCAATCCTCTAGCGCTTTACCGTGACATAACCGTGACAATAGGTAAATTTCCCAGTTAAATATATGCTAGGCTCTGATTGACTCAAATGTGCCCAAATATCATGCATTTTCATCCCCAACCGAAGGCTTGCAAGAAGACAGTGAAGTTGAAGTGCGAGCGTAGAGATTTTGATTATGATAATTCTGTCTGGTATGGTAATTCCCTCTTCTTCTTTTTTTTAACAAATTAGAATCATAAAACAAATCACAGTGGCCCATTATTTGGATTTTATTCAAATCTGAGATAGACTTTGCCAGATTTTAATTTAGGAATATTAAATAACTTGAACTGCCAATTGCTCAATGACAAATTAGGTTATTAGATTGTGTAGAATAGCAGCAGCAGAAGTAACTGAGAATGAAATGGAGAAAAGAAGAGAGTATGCACAGAAATATACCAAACGTATGATAGGTGGAAATAAAATATATATATATATCAACATAATTGTATGTGATATACAACAATGAGAAGGGTATGGGAATATGAAGAAAATGTGAATTCACAGCAGATATATGATGTAACATAATGTAGAGAATGTGCCATTTTGGATGAGTGCATATCTAGTTGTCAACACTCCATTTGGACGTATAGTATGTGCAGTATTGATTGCCTGTTGACATCAGCATGGCATAAAGCATACAGTATTATGTAGAAAAATATCTCATATGTGTTGAATAGTATGCAGAGAATGCACATAAATATTCACAGATCAGAAAACTGATGGTGTTTTTCTCACTGTTAGGTGTTGTGTCGCTCGATGGGTAGCCTACAGCAGTACAGCACGTCACTGACACTGCTAGGTGAAGGAGTATAATTCCCATTGGGGCCAGCCACGCTAAAAATGCTTGCAGTCATTGTACTTTAATGTGCTTTGGATAAATAGCGTCCGTCAAATGACAGCGTAGATTGGCATCTAGCTGGCAAGCAAGTTTAACTGACACGGTACTGTTTAAATATACAAACATTTTTTTTTTACTTTCTGTTGATTGACGTGTGTACAGAGATAGTTTATGAATGCAACTCTGGCCAAGGACCAAGTGCGTCATGTAGCAACTAGGCGACCTCATGGAACTCAAGCCATTTGAGGAAACTACAGCTTTCAACAGCCCAAGTTTGGCACTGATGACATCACTGATGACATCATCACTGAAGGCATCACTGATGACATCATCACCATTTCAACAGCCCACCTTTGGCATTGATGACATCACTGAAGACATCACTAATGACATCATCGGTGATGACATCATCACGGTTATCCATTCCTGACTGACTGACTGAATGAATGCCTGACTCACCCCCAAAACTCCTTCTCTTGACCACGTGCTGCACGTGGTAAAAAAGAGGAGTGATGTCCGACCAGAAAGCTGTGAACAATATGGACATGATTTGAGTGTATTGTGGCCATTTGTTGCTCTAAATGTTCAACAATGTGTTGAATCATTGATTAGATATAATTTGTTTAATATGATTGACCACCCTCCAGCCTGTCTGGGGGTGCGTGCGTCCGTGCGTGTGTGTGTTAATCTGTCTGGAAAACTGCTGTTTTGTCTCAACATTGGTGTTCTGCCAACACTGTCAAAAGCTAACATTAGATCTTCGCTGTGTTTTTTTGTTTGTTTGGCTGTCGGTGTGTTTAGACAGAGCATTCAGGACTAGTGTTGTTTCACAATGCCTGTGACGTGCCAAACACCACTGCCAAGCTCTACTTCTTCACTAGCTTCAATTCTCTGTGTATCTTCAGCAGTTCGGCCTCTAGAGGTTAAAGACTTTAGGGAGAGCGCATGCCCTCGCTCTGTCGGGAAGATATTCAATTGGAGGGTTTTAAAGTGTAGTTGAAAAACCAATGAGATCATTGAATGGTGGTGAGGTGCAGAATTAGTTGAGAAGGAGTTCTTGAGTTCAGAATGAGTTCTGGAAACGTTGCCAGCACAACATGGAGGGAGGCCATTTTCCCTCCCCTCCTATTTCCTGCAAGATTGGCCACCTGCGTGGAAATTAAATTGCACAGTGAAAGCTTTATTTGTTTGACATGTGCTCTTGCACCGATTCTCTAAAAGGTGTTCTGGTCATAGGGTCCAAATTTGCCTTGGTAATTACTGGGAGCTGCCTATAACACTGAACACATTGCCATCTCACACACACACACACACGCACGCACGCACGCGCGCGCGCGCGCGCGCACACGCACACACACACATGCGCACACAAAATAATAATGTAACTAGAAAAGTGCACTCAGTAGAGTGCAGATCTCCGCCAGGCACCGCTACGTCTAACCGAAACCCAACTGCAAAGGGAACCGCTACGGGAAACACCGGACGGATAACGCCCCGTGCAGACTACAGCGACGTTTTTCGCATGTAGACGCCTGCTGCTGGTCGCTTGGTGCTACAGCTTGATTGGCTGTCTTGCTGTATTTCCGTCTTCAATTGGTCACAAATGTCATTGCTCTATTGACATCGTGAAGAGCGATTTTCTCTGAAATGTGTGTTAAAATTAGCCAATTACACATCCTTTGCACAGGGCAGGCTACATTAAACTGAGACCACAGACGTTTTTAAAGCAACTGACAGTAGCAGGCTGGTAGCAGGGCACTGCCAAGGTGGCCTTAGGGATCTCAGGGCATCACGGCCAGAGGGAGGGGCAACGGAGGCCATGGCCTCTGTGTAATTCCCACCCTGCCTGGCGGTGATAATAACACAAAAGGTTAATTGTGGCGACACTTGACCTGCCATCCAACAGATGTGCAGTTCACATTTACTGTACGTTTCATCACTGTCTCTAGGTCTTGCCCGAAGTGCCAAGAGTTCATTTGACTTTTCATTGTTTCTGAGAGGATAGCAGAACTCTAAAAAGGAATGATAGATATTATATCATACTCTACTTTGCATTGTTTCTTTTTCATGAATTGCATTTAATTCGGGATTAAGGTAATTAGTTGCATACTGCATCTCAGGTTTAATTAAAGTGTGACAGGAATTCTTAATGCAAACTTGAGAAACAAAGAAATTAGCACTTGGTGATCCTGATACATCAGACCAACTGTAACTTAACTTGCCCGTGCTATAGTCTCAATTATTAACCATTGGAAAAATATTGACAAAATATGGCCTGGTTAAAGTAAAGTGATCATGTACTGCAACTAGTGACAAAATAGAGTAGCACAAGAATGAGTCTGGAAGACCTGGCACTTCTGGATCTTATGTGTAAAAGGCAATGGCATTGGAATTTCGGTTAAATGCATGAAATAAGGTCTGTGGTTAACAAAAGTTTAGGAAACAGCGAAGTTTGTGTTCAGCAGCAAGATCATCTTCACAAATGGCGACCACTTTCATGATTTTCGAAGGGTAAAAGCATTTTTCTTAGGGATTTTCAAAAAAACGCTTTCATAAAAGTGGTTCTGATTTGTGAAGATTATCTTGCCGAACACAAAGTGCAGGGAGTTCTGGGTAAGCCTACAAAAATCCATCATCCCTGCAGTACTCTATAATCAATCAGTTGATCATGTTAAAGTTAATAAATTATATGTGTGCCAGTGCGCACATGCACTTGCAGGATACATGCATGTGTACTGTATGTGAGCAGTCTTGATTATACTGTATGTTGTGGCACTGAGCAGTCTAGCGCCTCATGACGGTGTGGAGCCAACGCACGCCACCTGGTGGTTAACCTTTAGAAAAGCACATAGTCACTTTTCACTGTCAGATACACCAGGCTATGGCATATAAAAAGGATCCAGAAATTCAGTACACAAATGAGATTGCCTGACAAACATTTGTGCAGTCACACACATGTGCATGCACACACATTTGGATTATTTATTTCCACATAAAGTATGCAAAGGACATAAACAGTAATAGTGCAGTCAAATGCTGGGAGTCAGTCAGTTACATGAGTGCCCAGATGGCAAACACAATAATGCATACACATAAGAAACACACAGGATGATAACATGGCAGGTTGATATATACAGTTATACTGTAATGCAAGATAGCGGTCAGTATCCACTTCATGGACACACACACACACACACACACGCACACACACACACGCACACACGCACACACACACACACGCACACACGCACACACACACACACACACACACACACACACACACACGCAAACACACACACATACACACACACATACACACACACACACACTTCAATGCACAGCGTACCTTGTGTGACAAATCACTTCCCCTCCCCCAAAGATATCATATCCTCCTTCCCCCCCTCTCTATCAAACATCTCAAGTCAACGGCCCCACAGGGACTAACAGCCTGACACACAAGAACCCCCCCACCACTCTCTGTCTCTCTCTCTCTCTCTCTCTCTCTCTCTCTCTCTCTCTCTCTCTCTCTCTGTCATACACACACATGCTCGCTCTCTCTCTCTCTCTCTGTCATACACACACATGCACTATAGGGTGAAAGACGGGGCAAGGTCTTTTTAAATGGCTCATATGTGTTTGGTGTTGGATTGTGTAAACGTGCATTTGCGTTCACAGGCGAAGGATTGGCGCGCAAACAAAAAGAAACATCAACGGGATTTTGTTTGTTTACATGATTTCAGATGTGTGTTATTTGCCTGTTAGGAACGGGAGCACCAGGGCTTTGTGTGGCAAAGATGAAGTGTCAGACATCCGCTGTGTGTGTGCGTGCGCGTGTGTGTGTGTGTGTCTGTGTGTGTGTGTGTGTGTGCGCGCGCGTGCGTGTGTGTGTTTGTGTGTGTGTGTGCGCGCGTGTGTGTGTGTTTGTGTGTGTGTGTGTCTGTGTGCGCGCGTATGTGTGTGTGTGTGTGCCGGCCTGCTCTGCTCTCGCGTGGGCACTGTGCCAGAGTTCCAGTGAGCTGTGGTCGTGTTCACAGCTCCGTCCCCTGACATCCCATTTGAAGGCGAGCCAGGCGCACACGACAGACACGCTGCAGCACCAATGAGGACGCACACTCATGGCTGTGGAGAAAGGGTGTCAGCCTCCAAGAGCCAATGGGGCTGATCCGAAGGCCATCCAGCACTCCGCAGGCTAGTCTGTGAGCTTGGCCTGCCAGAGACTCCCTGACCACTGACTCGTAAGAGAGGCAGTGTGGCGTCTCGCTCGCTGGCTAGTCATTCATTTGTGTAGTTCATCAGCATGCGCAGGAGCGCTCCACGCAATCCGGCACATATGCTCGGGAATTGTATTAAGATTTAAATGAGGCTAAAGCGTGCCTGCAAGGATGATGCTGCTGTTTAAGTCGAGTGGACAATTGCCTTGTAGCTTTAGCTCACACTCATTTTCTTCAGCCGCTCATTAAGGAAAGTTTCCCCTCCAGAATGAGTTATTAGGATTCCTTAAAGGCTTCCCCTTAAGGACTGTAATCCCCACAGAATATGCTTATTAGTGCTGGCCTCCGGCAGAGCCCCCTGCTGCTGGTGTGGGGAATCATTTCAGCACCACGGACAGCTCTCTAGAAACCCCCCATTCATGTTGATGGGATTCCCGTCACCACTGATGGGGGGGGGGGGGGGGGTGGGGTGATGTGGGCTTCCATGCAGAGACTGTAATGTCAGTATAGAAAAGACATCACCTATGTAGATTAGAAGCATATATCTCTCTGTCTCTCTATTGCTCTTTCTTTCTCATTCTCTCTGTATCCTCCTCGATGTTCATGCACAGCGACGGATTCAAGCTCGACATACATTTCATTTCCAAATGGAAAACATTCGGGGGTAGCAAAGATCTTGTAAATATGAAATATGAGAAAACATACAAGTGTAAGGAATGGCAGAAATGAGTTTCAATTTGTCCATTTGTCATTCCGTCTGCACAAGGACTGTCGGTAATCTTGTAGTAATCTTGGAGTTTTGTTTGTTTGTTCTGCTCTGTTGCTAAGTGCTCTGGCCTTGTCTCTCGTCCGCATAAAAGCAAACACATGTAGTGGGGGAGAATAATTCAATGAATAGCTTTCATTGAGTCAGTGAGTGTTGTTCTCTGGCATTTCTCAGGAAATCAGGACAAATCAAAACAAGCGGAATAAATATTAAATATATCCTGATTCTAAGGGATGCTGCACAAGCACCCACGTCTGTTAAATGATTCACCGTTGTTGTTTTGCGTGTGTGTGCGTGCGTGTGCGTGTGTGTGTGCGTGTGTGTGTGTGTGTGTGTGCGTGTGTGTGTGTGTGTGTGTGTGTGTGTGTGTGTGTGTGTGCATGTGCGTGTGCCCACGTGTTTGTGTAAATACATGTGTGTAAAATTGTTATGTATTGGGTGTTTGTTTACACAATGCAGAAATTGCATGCTAGCCCCCCCCCCCCCCCCATGTCTAAATGTATGTATTTGGGTCTCAGCAGCATCAGAGATTGTCTTTGATTGCGAGCTTCAGGGAGCCTGAGCCTGTGTGGGTCAGAGTGTTGTTCTGATGAAGAGGAGAGGCTAGTCTCTTCTTCCTACAGTAGATGCTGCACCCAGCGCAGATAAAATTAGTTACAGAGGAAAATGTCTGTGTGTGTGCGTGTGCTTGTGTGTGTGTGTGTGTGGGGGGGAGGGGGGGCTGCTTCCCCCCACAGCTAATGATGTAATTATGCTGAAAACAAACGCAACAACCAAATCCGTTTAGGAAGAGTTACAGAAACAAAGCCAACACAGAGGAATATGAAGTCAGCAAACTGTGAATATTTTCCCACGTTCAGCGAAGGAGATTTAAACACTGCAGTCCAGCGTCTCAGACAGCTTTATTAAGAAGATAGCTTCATTATTAGGGAATATTCTGTGAAATTTCAAGAGAGATTTCTCCACTTGTCTGTATTTTGTTGTTTCATAACGCTCCGACAGATTCTCTGAGTCTGCTCTGTGAACTAATTGTGTTCTGTTTTGTTTTTTTCCTTCCCCTCAGGCCATATCTCTCCATGGAAGACCTCCAAACAGGTACAGTTATTGAGCCGTGCACTTGTGTTTTCTGCCAATGCGCGGTGGTGTGTGTTCCTGTCTGTGTGTGTTTGAACAGGGGTTTGCTTGTTGAAGCAGAGGGGTAAGATAGTAGCGTGTTAAGATCAGTGTTTGTCACCAGGCCCGTGTTGCCTTAGAGGTGTTTGGCTTTTGCTTTATTGTGAAATGAGCCAACCTGTCCTGACCTGCCTCTTAAAGTCTCTTAAGCCGTTTTCCCACATGCGCTTTGTACCGCTAAATGACCGGAACGTGGTCTAATGCCTGCCTTAGTGAGAACACATCAGACATCATCTCATCTCCTACAGCTGGGGCTCCGCTCTGCTGCTTCACACTCATACTGCGCCACCTACTGCTTATACTATTGACCTTGGTTTATGAAGTTTAGTTTATAGGCAATTTAGACAGGATATTCCGATATGATGAAGGTCTTCTCACTCAACTGTAAATTATAAATATTGATTTTAATTCATTATCATATCTGCCTTTGGGAAATTGAGTAGCTGTGTTTATTAATTCCATAATTTAGTTACTGAATCAAAACATATAGCTTTATATCAGGGCCAGGGTACTCAAAACTTTTTTTTATTGTAGGTCCACTTCATCAAGATAAATCTGTCCAATAACTTTAAGTACACACACATTCAATATTACAGTATAGTGGCTTGAATCAATGGAGAAATGGCGCTGGTTGCCTGTAACCAATGCCTTCCACCTGGGCACTTGGCAAACTGCTGCTATAGGAGTTTTTTTTATTATCTTCATCGTGGAAAATCCAGATTCACATCGATATGTGGTGGAACCAAACATGGTGAGCACATGAATGTGGGGGAACATTTGCTGCAATGCCTTCACGGACCACCAGGGGCCCGCAGACTACCAGTTGAAACCCCCTGGCATATGGCATGCATTGCAAAATGATTGAGGAGATACAGTACATAGGCTAGATTGACAGTGACAGTAGTCAAGTCAAGTCACGTCAAGTTTATTTGTATAGCACATTTGATACACAGAGGCAATTCAAAGTGCTTCACATAAAATGGTTGACAGGAAAATAAAAGAATAAAAGAAGAGAATAAAATGGACATTTAAAAGCATCACAACAAAACTTTAAAAAAAGAGTATAAAAAGTGCACTAAGCAACAGGCGCAGCAGTTGCAAAAAGAGCTAAAAACTTATAGAGGACTCATTGGGTTTGCATAATAGACTATATCAGAAACATGACTACACACACATATAATAGTGATTGAGAAACAGCTGTCAGCAGTTAAAAGCGACAGTAAACATAAAAGTCTTTAGTCTATTTTTAAAAGTAAGTAAGGTTGGGGCAGATCTGAGGTCTTCAGGCAATTTGTTCCAGCTAGCAGAAGCATAGTGGGTAAATGCGGCCTTCCCATGATTTGATTTGATCCTAGGGACAGTTACTGTAATAAGCTGGACCCTGCTGACCTAAGAGTTCTAGGCGGTTCGGGAGCAATTCAGCTATGTATTTTGGGCCTAGGCCATTAACACGTTCACTGCCAATGACGTGTTTTTACGTCAAACAGAATCCAACGGTTGACTGCCAATGACGTGTTTTTACGTCAAAAAAATGTTTTTTTTTTTTTTGACCGTGGGATGTGCATCTAACCCTTTTACATCTCTTATATCAATATTGAAGCCACCGAACATGTACAACCCATTCCACCGACCCACTAAGTGGCGACAGTGCTCTCCCAGACTAGAGGAAGGCAAGCAAAAAGCAGTGTGAGGAAGCCATTCTCGTGAAAATGGCTGGGCGAAAACGCGCTGATTGCTGGCGGTGCGGGATTGCAAATTTGCATAATAGATTACGGGTGGAACACACTTTGAAACACGCAGCATAAATAAGACCAGAATCGCAAAAGCTTCATCAAAGCTCTCAACACAAACCACAAGAAACGAGCGAGCCGATCCAGACTTGCACAGCGGCCGCCAGCAGACAGGCAGCAGCAGCAGAAGCAGTGAGCCTGGCAGCAGCAACGAGCTTGTGACATGCCCGCTGCAGCCAAGAAGAACACACACGGAGGGAGGAGTTTGAAGTAGAGGGGTGTTTCCTGCTGTTATGGAGGAAATTACTGTTCAAAACTATTGTTTAGATGTCTGACGTCTTACTGATGCCAAAAATGAATGGTTAAAGTGACTGTTCTATCGAATTTCACAAAAAGCCGTTTATCTCAGAATAATTTTTCTGACGCTGAAACCATGCTGTATTCAACTGCTAATGCTTACATAACTACTAACTCTACAAACTAACTCTTTTAGACAGAGAAAGCACACATTCTATTAGTTCTTTTGAGATATTGTGTGTTCACAAAATCTTAGCAGAAAAGAATCCTCGGGTCTTGAAAGATGAGCCAGAATCCTCAAAAAAACCCTCTGGCAGAACCTACCTACAGTAAAAAAAAAACGGCTGGCAGTGAATGTGTTAAGTGATTTATAGACTAATAACAGTATTTTAAAATCTATTCTATGACACACTGGCAACCAGTGTAAGGACTTAAGAACTGGAGTGATATGATCAGCTTTCTTAGTCTTCGTTAGAACTCTAGCAGCAGAATTCTGAATGAGCTGAAGTTGCCTAAGTTCTTTTTTGGAGAGACCAGAGAAAAGGCTATTGCAGTAGTCTAACCTACTATAGATGAAGGCGTGAATTAGTTTTTCTAGATCCTGTCTGGACATGTAGCCCCTAATTCTTGCTATATTTTTAAGATGATAAAAAGCTGATTTTCTGATTGACTTAATGTGGGAGTTAAAGTTGAGATCGGAATCAATAATAACGCCAAGATTTTTGACTTGATCCTTAGGCTTCAGGGATCGAGACTCAAGGCGTGCAGTGATTTTAAGCCTTTGTTCTTTGGGACCAAAGACGATCACCTCTGTTTTGTCTTTGTTTAGCTGTAGGAAATTCTGGCACATCCAGTTATTTATTTGATCAATGCACTGGCACAATGATTCTATGGGAGCATACTCAGCTGAGGAAAGAGCTATATACAACTGAGTGTCATCTGCGTAGTTATGATAGGCTACTTTGTTTTTTTGCATAATTAGGCCTAGAGGGAGCATATAAAGGTTGAAGAGAACGGGTCCCATAATGGATCCTTGAGGCACCCCACAAGTCATCCTAGTTAGGTCAGATGTGTAATTCCCAATGGAGACGAAGTACTTCCTGAGTAAATGGGTAGTAAATGGGCTTAAACTGCCTGTTGCTGCTGTTGTCCTTGCAGTTGCCCGACCAGTGGGACCCCCATGGCAGTCCCCAGACGGGCCTGTCTGTCCAGGGCGTACCCCCCGGCACGCCCTTCCCTAACCAGCCGCAGCACCGCACCTCTGTCCCTGACTCCACCGAGGGCTTCGACCTCAACAAGCCCGACCCCTACGACCTTTATGAGAAGTCTAGGGCCCTCTACGAGAGCCGACGTAAGTACAGAACCTCCTGAACCGCAAGCTTCCTCTCCCTTGCTTATTCAGTCAGGTGATTTGCGCTTAAAACAAAGAGCTAATCTTTGTAATCTCATTCTCTCGCCCCTCGTGTGTGTGTGTGCGTGTGCATGTGTGCGCGTGTGTGCGTGCGTGCGTGTGTGTGTGTGTGTGTGTGTGTGTGTGTGTCTCAGGTCCGGAGTACCAGGAAGTGGAGGTGCATCTGCTGAGGGAGAAGACTGGGTTTGGCTTCCGCATCCTAGGGGGAGACGAGGCGGTGCAGGCTGTGAGTCCGGACGCCCGTGACAAGGCTCGTATGGGACGGGCTGGACCACACACATATCTAACTTCATACACACACATGCGCATGCACACACACACACACACACACACACACACACACACACACACACATGCACGCGAGCACACACACACACACACACACACACACACACACACACACACACGCATGCACGCGAGCACACACACACACACACACACACACACACACACACACAAACACACACACCCACACACACACACACACACACACACACACACACACACACACAAACCTCATCTTACATGCACCTAACATCATCTCACGCTGTTTCTCCAATTACATTTGATCATACCTAACCTACATACATGACCCACTTACAGCGCCGCACCTCCCATACTGATATGATGCCTTGCTAACTCCATATACAGACAGAGGAACATGGCAGCAGAGTTTTTAGGAAGGTCAAATGAGGGGTGGGTGTCTGGGCAGTGTGCAGGTAAAAGCACTCACCTACCACCGCAGAGACACGGGTTCAAGTCCCGGCAGCAGTTCTTCCGACGTGGTCAGACGTTCCTACACACACAATTGGCCGTGTCTGCGGGTGGGAAGCCGGTGGGGTATGAGTCCTGCTCGCTGCACTAGTGCCTCTTCTGGTCGGTCGGTCGGTCGGTCGGTCCGGGCGTCTGTTTGCGCGGGGAGGGGAACTGGGGGGGGAATAGCGTGATCCTCCCTCGCACTATGACCTGCCGGTGAAACACCTTGCTGTCAGGTGAAAAGATGCGGCTGGTGACTGCACATGTATCGGAGGAAGCATGTGCTAGCTAGTCTACAACTCTCCCCAGATGGGCAGAGGGGGCGGAGCAACAACCAGGAACAACAGGGAGAATTGGCAAAGTAGAATTGGAGAGAAAAGAAAAGAAAAAAGGAAGGTCAAATGAGGGGAAACGAGATAGAATAAATGTTACCATGTCCATGACCCAACACTGTCTGACAGGCTAGACAAGAGGAAGGAGGCGGTGCTGATGTGATTCCACTGTGTATCCCTCGTCTCCTTCATCTATATGCTGCTAATGTTGATTGTCTTTGAACAGATTGTCATCGGCGCTATAATAGAGAACACTCCTGCTGAGCGCGACGGGCGGCTTCGACCCGGGGATGAGCTCATCTCTGTGGATAAGATGGTGGTTGCTGGGAAACCGCACAGATACGTGATCGACCTGATGCACGCCGCCGCTCGCAACGGTCAGGTCAGCCTGACTGTGAGGAGGAGAGTGCTGTTGCCTGGTGAGGAGAGTGTTTTTTATGTCACTTTGGACACATGCTGGCAATCCGTATGCGTCAATGGGGTCTACTTCTCATCTCTCTTAGAAGATCATACATCTATCCTGCATTTGTCCCGTGTTAGCACTGTCTGCAGCAGCTCAGTCCAGTTCACTTGTATTTATTTATTTGTAGTGTAACTGTCACGCTGCACACTTCACACCAAAATGAAAACATTTAACCCATTAAGACCTAAGGTGCCCTCTAGAAAAGCATTCTAAAACCTAAGTTTGAAACAACCTCCTAAAACCTGAGGGATAGTGTATGAAGTATATAGTGTATCAAGTATATAGTGAGGGATAGTGTATGAAGTATATAGTGTATCAAGTATATAGTTAAGCAATATAGCATGAGAGCCAGTGTGTTGTGAAGAATATATCCCCCTGATCAGCTGTTATCCCACGAGGCCGAGTGGGATAACTGCTGAGCAGGGGGATATATTCCACAACACACGCAGCTCGAGTGCTATATTGCTTTTATAAAACGGTTTCCAAGTATGATAATATAATAATAATAATAATACTATAAGTCCGACTCCGACTGGCATGTCATTCTGATAGAGTCAGTTGAAACACTACTGTAAGGCGGGACCGCAAGAACATGCGGGTGATTTGATTGGATCGTTCTGGAGACTGAAGTTGACATTGGCCAATCCTGGCGCTTGCTGAGTAGCTGAGAGCTTTCTGGAATCCCCGACAGGCAGCTCGAGCCGCAGCGCTGCATTCTCAGCGCTTGCTGAAGCTGAATGCTTTCTGCAAAGCCTACACCAACTAACGTTACGGGGTTAAATGCGGGGTTAACAGCCTTTCTTTTGCAAAGAAGACATTAGCCCGCATCTATTCTTGTACAAAACATCATTTTCTGCGAAGTATTAGTAAAGTTATAAGCGAAGATCGATTCACAAGGATCTGACAGCTGTCTCCGCCATTTTTTTTTCTACGTTGTCATTTGAGGTAAGCCTTATTATTACTCTCTTAGTAAGAGAGTTGCCATGGCAACCAATAACCCATGGCCATGGGTTATTGAACTCGGTTACTGGAATTATACAATGGCTGTGAACCAATCAGATTGCTTGATTTGAGAGAGCCGTTTTATAATGAGGGATAGTAGTATCTTTGCTGAAAGAGTTAATGACACAGACACTGCATCAGGTCTTAAAGGGTTCCGAATGTATGCACACACAGGCATGCAGTAGCCTACATACATTCACACTGATATGACCACATAGAGACATACCCACATGGAAACACATGGATAATGAACATGGACACGCACGCACGCACGCACACACACACACACACACACACACACACACACACACACACACACACACCACACACACACACACACACACACACACACGACAGAATACGACAGAATTCAAATTAAAAGCAGTCACTGCAGCTGATGTTTTCTCAAATGCAGTGGAACCGAACTGAGAGGGCATGCAGTAACTCAGTAGTCACACATCTCAAATAACCGATATGAAAATGAACAAAAATTAAATTTTGAGGGGGTAGAGAAACATTGCAGTACACCGAGTTCTCTACAATTTTGAGCTGCCTTCACATTAAAATGCAGAAAAAGGCTGCTGTGAATGATACGTTTTACCCCAGAGGGGCTATTTCTTTGATTTATCATGCCTATTTCGTTTTTGCCGCGTTGTTGTTCCTCCAGGTGAGCCGTGTCCCGTGAACGGACGCAGCCCCGGCTCGGTGTCCACGCAGCACAGCTCTCCCCGGAGCGATGCGGCCTCGGCTTCGGGCCCCCATCCTCCCACCGCCACCGCCCCTCCGGAGGGGTCGGCCCTGCAGACCAGTGACGTGGTCATTCACCGCAAAGAGAACGAGGGCTTCGGCTTCGTCATCATCAGCTCCCTCAACAGACCGGAGAACGCCGCCGTCATCAGTGAGTCGCACGACGATCGCTCTTATCGGGAGTCCTGAACATTGTTGCTGAATGTTTAATTGCAAACCCTAATGATTGACGATCCCAAAGGCCATTACACACCAAGAGCGACGCGAATATACAGCATGAAATTGCAAGGCGAAAGTTGACCCACCTGTCAATCACAGCAACAGATGTGTACATAAATTGATTAGGTTCATTTTGTCTTCTTCTAAAGCAGGTCAAATAACATCATACTCTACTAATTTGTCTGGAAATAAGAAAATTAAAAACAGACGTGAAAGCGAAAAGATTCTGAAAAATCGACCTTGGTTCGAAAAAATAAACGCCGCAATATCGCTCAGCAAAACTTGGTATGGTTACGGTACGGTTGCATTGACTGATAATAGGCTCGAAAAATATTATTGACGTGCGGAAAAAAATAAGAAGAAAAAAATGCCCCTGGTGTGCAAGGACCTTAAGGCTGATGAATGCCCTAGGTCTAGAGCGAGGGTTTGCATACTTGTAGGTGTATGGTACACTATAATGTAGCCTCTGCAGCTCCTTAAAAAGTTTGGAAAGTCTGACAGTAAATCATCCAACATTAAGGTCTTAATATAGTTGTTAGAGGTCTTATTTTTTCTCACCATGCTGAGTCAGGTTTCTCTGCACTGCATGTCCACTCTGAAACAAATACTAAACAGGGTAGGTAGTACAATATGCATCGTATCTGCTTTCCTAAACACAATTGAACTTCATGTCCCTTAACATTTTTTTTTGCCTCGTGTCATTTTTCTTACACTGGACATTTATAGTTTCATAAGATACTTGCATGTTCAAATAGAAACAGATGGGTTTTTGTCAGCTTTGTTTCTTTAATTTGGTGGTTAAATTGATGCTGATTTTAATGATTTGGCTTTCAGAAACCTGCAGATACACACAGAGAGTGGATGTCTTTCAACACAGACTTGTGTGATTCTTGAGCCAATTTGGAAGAACTGTCATGAGTAAACATTGCACAAATGTCTGGTTTAGTCATGCGGATAACCACAGCACTCACAAGCTATTCAGATATTATCTCAAACTATTTTATGCCCAAATTCTTGGCACCCCCTGTAGGTTTCTAATATGCATGTATATGCATATGGTACCCCATAAGTGGGTCTAGTTTAGTTATTACAATATTAAACATTAGTTCGGGATGTAAATGTTTAGGCTTAACAGTCCCTCAGAGAATTACAATGCTTGGTGCATTCAGAAAAGGTTAATTTTGGAGTGGAAATTTGTGATGTTTTCTGTCCATATTTATGGGAAATGTGTTGATAAAAGCCGTAACTCAAATGTTAGCTTCTTGGCATTTGCTTCATTTAGACATTGCCGTAAAATAGAAATAATGCTTTTGAAAAAAGCATTTCTTATAGTTTTTGAAGTATGTGAGCAGGTTATATTTTTTTTTAGAAGTGAGTTTACAACTACAAATGCATGAATGACAAGGCTCACACTGTAATATAATTGTAAATGTTATCCTGGGAGGAAATGTGTGTTTTAAAATAGAAGTCTGTTTTAACAGCAGTAGGTGTGACACCTTTAATCCAAACTGGTGCTGACAAGCAGCGTGTTGTTGCCTATTTCCAGCTGTGCCCCATAAAATAGGACGTATAATCGAGGGCAGCCCTGCGGACCGTTGTGGGAAGCTGAAGGTGGGCGACCGGATTCTGGCCGTGAACGGTCAGTCCATCATCAGCATGCCCCACGCAGACATCGTCAAGCTGATCAAAGATGCTGGGCTCACAGTCACTCTGCACATCATACCAGAAGAGGGTAAGTGTGACAGGAAGGAAGCACAATTTGTAATACCGGACGGGATACATGTCCCAGTTATTTAATTTTACAATTGCAGCTTGTTTTTTTCACTTTGTATTACAGCCTAGGCATAACTTGAGATGTTCAGCTCACATTGTCAGGTGAAGCTTCTCATGTTACCGTTCCCTCTCCGCTGCAGATGCCCACTCTGGGCCCAGCTCAGAGAAGCAGAGCCCGATGACCCAGAAACACAGCCCCCAGGCCCAGCCCAGCCCTGTAGCCCAGTCCGGCCAAGCGGCCGTGCAGCCCGGCCAGACAGCCACTCAGACGGGACAAGCCCCTGCCCAGCCTGGACAGCCCCCGGCCCCGACAGCTGCTACCCAGCCTGCAGCGCCAGCCTCCCAGCCTGCTGCGGCTGGAGCACAGCAGAGCCCCGTCACGCAGCCTCCTGGCCCTCCGCCACAGCTCTACCTCCACGACGGCAGGTGAGACCACCCTGATAGTCATAGTACTGTCATAGTAGTAGTAGTCATAGTAGTGTAGAGGTAAAAGCACTCGTCTACTACCACTGCAGAGACCCAGGTACTGCTGGTCTACAACTTTCCCCAGACCACTAGAGGATAGTAATAAAACTTTTGTCTCAGTGAGACTCCATCTTAGTCTCAAGCCGATATCTACTTTGTTGCGTAACACCACTTAGCTCTGAATAATTCACCTTAAGGTATCCCTTCTATAATGCATGAGGCCCAACGTTCGGGCTGAAAAGCGAGAAGAAGAGAGCTATGTGCATGCGTGTGTGTGTGTGTGTGTGTGTGTGTGTGTGTGTGTGTGTGTGTGTGTGTGTGTGTGTGTGTGTGTGTGTGTGTGTGTGTGTGTGTGTGTGTGCATGCGTGTGTGTGTGCACATGTGCATGTGTCTCCGATCAAGACATGAGAGTAGCATTCCCAAGGCTGTGGATGTATGCCCTTAGCACAAGAGAGAGAGAGCTTGATAAAAGTTTCAAAACAGTGAGTGATATTTCCATCCTTTTGTGGTGAGCCTTCCCAGCTGCAAACACAGCAGCAATCCTGATGCTCCCGTCCCTCACAGGCCAAGCTAAGCTCAAACGATAACATCCATAAACTCTACAGGGTGTCACAAAGACATGATCGACTCTCACAAGTGAACACTAATAAAAAACCATGTGTGTGGACATGTGAGGCCCTGTGCACTGTGCAGTAGTCCACCTCATGCCTGTTCTAAATCTAATGATAATGCCCGTGGCTCATGGGCCAAACCTCTCCTCTGACTGTGCACCTCTCTGCCCCCTGCAGGTCAGAGGTGAAAGCCAGACAGGACGTTAAACCCGATATCCGCCATCCTCCATTCACCGACTACCGGCAGCCTCCCGTGGACTACCGTCACCCACCGGTGGCTGATTACCGGCAGCCCCCGACGCTGGACTACCGACACCCACCTGGACTGCTGGACTTCAGACAGCACCCTGCAGCCACGCAGTTCCCTCTGGGACTCCCTCCAGACTTCAGACCACAGGTACAACTGGACTGTTGGGGTTGATTATGTGTTGAGCACAAAAATGCACATATTTTGGTTGTGTTCAGTTATGCTGTCACACTGCAGCTATAGGGTGTTTTTTTATTTGTTGGTGGATATATTTGCTGTGGGCTTGTTGTATGCTGAGTACTGATTTTGTCTGCAGGACTTTGACTACTTCACGGTGGAGCTGGAGAAAAGCGTAAAGGGTTTTGGCTTCAGTATCCGTGGGGGCAGAGAGTATAAGATGGACCTATTTGTACTGCGTCTTGCTGAGGACGGTCCGGCCATACGCAACGGCAGAATGAGGGTGAGATGACATGGATGAGAACAAAAACACTGCAGGAGATGATTGGAATAATTATCCTTGAAAAAGAGTTACTAATGTCAAATGTTGTAATAAAGTAATCATCACTAATGCTGTGGCTGTTCTAATCTTCAGTTAAAGAGTGCTGCAGTCAGTATGTTGATTATTATGTTTGTTTTTTCATTAAAATCATATGTCATTTTAGTCTGTAATTGACATAACTGTGTCTATATGACATGACATGTTTGACTCGATAAAACTTTAACACATGGGAGTTCTTCATTTTACTGTCTGCCCCTCCATCTTCTTCAGTGGAGTGGCAGTAGCAGCCTAGCGATTAGAGAAGCAGGCTTATGACCAAGGAAGTCACTGGTTCAAATCCCAGAACCAGCGGGGAAAATATGTTTAAGGGAAAGTGAATGAGTAACTCTCTGCCCTGCCTCAGCAAGTGAGCAAGGCACTTAATCCCCAGCTGCTCCAGTGGAGCCGCTCAGTGGCTGACAGCAGGAACAGGTAGCTGTAGCCTACTGGGCTTGCCTGGCTCCAGACCCTCCAATCCGCCCACTCCACCCAGTTGGCTGCTTCTGAAGAAGGAAATGGAGTCTAACGAGAAAAGGAAATGGAGTCTAACGAGTTGACAATTCAGTCTGATATCAGATTACTCGTGAGCAGCTCCCACTGGTGTGAAAGTGAATGTGAAGCAGAGTGTTGCTGAGTCAATTTTCCCTGATAAACTGAAGGATTAAACATAATCTCCTCTGCCCTCTCCGTGTCTCCTGCAGGTAGGGGATCAGATCATAGAGATTAACGGGGACGGTACGCGCGACATGACTCACGCCCGCGCCATTGAACTCATCAAGGCAGGAGGCAGGCGGGTCAGGCTGCTGCTAAAGAGAGGCACAGGACAGGTGCCAGATTATGGTGGGTTTCCCCCCAATGCAAACCCAAGTCTCTCGCTGTGAATATCCTACTTCCCACCTGTCTCTCCTTATTGTTCCCTTTCTCTCTCTCTCTCTCTCTGAAACACATACTAGAGATTAAACTTCATTCCCGTATTTTAAAGTCCACACTGCAGATGCTGTATGTTTTACTCAAGAACACATTAACAAGCATAACCTTACAAGCCTAACCTGATTATTAATATCTTTCTGCATTGTACTCCCTGTCCCGTGGTCTTCTATTCTCTGTCATCTGAAATTAAACTTGTCTTGATGTGAAAAACCATTTTGAACAAACAGTAGTGCAAAAAGTCTAAGCTAAGTCTAAGCTTTAACCTATATTTGTTGTAACCCCACTGCTTTAAGTCTAATGATTGGTATAGGCTTTTACTTGCCTTCCCTTAGGAATGGTACCTTCCAACCTCTCCATGTGCATGAAAGGTGACACACTAAGCTCCCCCTATTTCTTCTTAATGGGCCACTCTAAAGACACGGTTTGTGAAAAACTGCATGTCTCTCTCCATACTGATTCTTCTGTGTGCAATGTAGCTATACTGCATGCATTTTTGTGCCTGCATGATCGCATGAGTGTGTGTGTGCGCGTGCGTGTGCGTGTGTGTGTGTGTGTGTGCAGTGTTGGGGAAGCTACTTTGAAAGCATAGCTTAGGAAGCTACCAATTACTTCACCATGGAAGTAGTTGAAACTACAGCAAAGCTACCCTGGGAGAAATGTAGTTTTTTGAAACTCCAAAACTACAAGCTACACAGAAAAAGTAGTTAAAACTACTTTGTAAAATAAAGCATTACATTTACAATGTACATGTGTGATATATGAAATAAAATATAATAGCCTAATTCCAGCAGAAATATGCCTCTCAATTGAGTTTATTGACACCCAATACATTAAATGTTATATTTTTGTTATTGTAAACAAATCTGGGTTCTTCTGGGTTTTGTTTGATCAGATAATAAACAGTAAAGACTTGACTAGGATTGGTTAAGGTTAGGGTAAGAATTTCAGGGCAAGCCAATCAGAGGCAGTATAGACTGTGTCTTGCGCTAGGATTGGTTCAAGGTTATGGTAAGAATCTCAGGGCAAGCCAATCACAGGCAGCTTAGGCTGTGTGTCTTGTTAAGAGTACAGTTAGTGGACAGGAACCCCTCACCAAAACATGCAATATCCTGGTCGCTGAAGTGGTGCCTCCTCGTTCGGGGTACCTGTTCGGAGGGAGGGGAACTCGTTGGAATAGCGTGATCCTCCCACGTGCTATGTCCTACCGGTGAAGCTTCCCCTGTCAGGTGAAAAGAAGCGGCTGGCTACTGCCCATGTCTCGGAGGAAGCATGGAGCCAGTTTCAGCTGTCCCCAGATCGACAGAGGGTGGAGCAGCAACCAGGATAAATAAATTAAAATTAGCACTAAAGGGGGATAAAGATGGGGGGGGGGGTCTTTGTGGAAGAGTACAGTTAGTGGGATCCTGGCTGACTTCACGGTCTATGGTGCCTTCAAAGCGATCAGGACAAAGGAAAAAGGGGCAGTCCTGTCAAAAGGGGGTTCTGGTTCAACAGTAGGCCTAATGGGA
>NC_139636.1:14758441-14978441 GCF_964638095.1 Poromitra crassiceps | reverse complement strand
TTTACTCTTTGGGCTTTAGGGCAAGGTGTCACAATAGTCTACTGGAAATTTCTTCAACCCAGTAATGTTGTTTCTTATTAACTTTTATGATTGAAATGTCATATGTATGCCTAGTGGATGAAATTCAACTTGGTTGCTAAGAGTTGCATGTTGGGCAATTTGAGTAATTACCATAATCAGCTAATTAATCGCCAAAACTAAATTAGCATGAGTAAGGCTGAAACCAGGAAATTGTTATACTGTATTGTTGCTTTTAATCAATTTAGAAAGGTGATCTAGAGTCTAAATTGATGTTTGGAAGTCCAGAAATTAATCTCTTGCCATAACCGAGTCTACTTAACTATTTCTAAATTGACTAAAAGCTCAAATATACTAGACTGGCTCCAGACCTTCGAAGCCACACCCACTCCACAGTTGTGAATTTGGCTCTTCTTGAAGAGGCAGTGAGTTTATGAATTGAAGATGCAGTTTGAATATCAGGCTAAAAATATACAGTAGCCTTTTCCAGATTTTGACCTATAGCCAGGCACTTCAAAAGTCACACAGAGAGAAATACAGTCATACAGAGAGAAATGCAGCATCAGTGGCAGTGCCTTTGTGGTTCACTGTGTATATCAGCTGCCTTTAGAGAGGGAGAGGTTGCGAGTTCTATCCTGGGATGTGCACAAACTGAACTTTCATCTGTGTTTTTTGAGGCAGCAAAGATTTGTATTTGAATAAAAGTGGAAACATAGGCATAACAGTCCTCTTTTATTTTTACACTTCTAATTAATTTGAGGATATTAAAGCGGGCCGCATATGTCTCCTCCATCGGGAATCGAACCAATAGTCCACCTGTCAGATAGCGACAAAGACACAGCGACTCACACTACTGAGCTATTTGGAGTTCACCTTCTGAATCCTACACACTGTGTTCACACTGACAACAACACAGAGCATATAGAGTGAGTTAGGTTGGAATTGAACGAATGAGCAGCTGTTGATCTGACTGAGCTAGAGTCAAGAGACTGACTAGACTCCTACATCAGCTTATTTCTATCAGTGTTCAAACTACTTGTGATGATAAAAAAGTATCACCGGTGCTACCTGAGGCAGGGATTGAACAAACAACCTTCAGACATCACACAGTAACCACATGTTTACCTGATTGAGCTATAGCCCACTTCCACTTTTAATGTTTTCATATTGTAGCTTTAAACCTTGATCTGTGAATGTTGAAGTAGGTCTAACAAAAAGGAGATAAGAGAGGAATTAAATATGAGTGTGTGATTTGAAAAAGAAAGTTGCGCTTCACAATTAGGAAGTTCTTTACCGGAGTATGTTACGCTAAACTATGCAGTTCAACTACATGTAGTTCACTACTCCCCAACACTGTGTGTGTGTGTGTGTGTGTGTGTGTGTGTGTGTGTGTGTGTGTGTGTGTGTGTGTGTGTGTGTGTGTGTGTGTGTGTGTGTGTGTGCGTGCGTGCGTGCGTGCGTGCGTGCGTGCGTGCGTGTGTGTGAAAGAGCAATATGGTTGAAGTGACCCTAGATTAACTTGTATCATCCTGAAGTAGCCTGTGGCTGTGTGTGATCTGCTCAGGATCAGTGTCTCTCATCTACACTACAGTCTCCTCAAAGCCAGTGCTTACGCTTTTCATTAATTCAATGATTCCTATCCATAACTTGAATGGAGAGAATGGACACCTCCTAGTGGATCATGGTGATTTCCTTTGGTACACCCATGGACTGTATGGTACACCCAACATGGCTTCCAAAGAATTGTGATAATGTTGTCATGTAAATGAATATCATGTGTGGACAGGATGTGAGACGTGAGACAGAACGTTAGAATGTTTATCACAAATGATGCCGTTGCAGTGGTAACGGATCAGCTTGAGTCTCATGCACAAAAATCAACAGATTTCCATGACGGCATCATTAAACATTCTGTGGCAGCCATTATAAGTGAACCAGCCAAATGACCAT
Organism: Poromitra crassiceps; assembly: GCF_964638095.1. Taxonomy (NCBI): domain Eukaryota; kingdom Metazoa; phylum Chordata; class Actinopteri; order Beryciformes; family Melamphaidae; genus Poromitra; species Poromitra crassiceps. The sequence goes on along the minus strand of NC_139636.1, from coordinate 14,976,473 downwards.
GTGAGAGTGTAGATTTGAAAGAGAATGACCGCTCTAGCAAGTCAAATTCTATGGTCCTACTACCCCACACAATGAAAATATGACTGCGTCTGTTTTGTGTAAAGTATTGAAGGGCATATTATTAGATTTTATGGTCTATCTGTGTAGAGGCCTACATGACAGACACATTGCATGCATATTTGCATGACAGTAGGATGTGATGTTTCACTGTGCGGTTGTGTAGATCGTTCTCTCTACAATCGACTCTCTTTGTCTCTCCTGATCATCTTTCTCTCTTTCTAGGCGCATGTGCATGCTAGTGTGTGCCAATATGCTTCAATCTCTCGGTTGATGATTGTGTCCTTGTCCCCCAAGTAGACGGTGCCACCCCCTGGGATTCCCTTCCTACAGCCCACTCTGCCCTGCAGGAAGTGACCCTTGAACCCCAGCCGACTCCATTGCTCTCATCCCATCCAGCCTCAGCCCCAGACTCCCCTCATCAACTCCCTCTAGAGGCCACAGTGTGCAAGGCAGACCAGGCTCCACAGCTGACAGACCACAGCTCCGTTAGAGGGGCTACCGGTGGCAGGTCCACCCAGCAGAAGTACACCGTCAGGGGGCAGGGAACCCCCCAGGGGCCTGGAGAGGCGGAGGGCGGACCAGGAGAGAGGCAGCCTCGGGCTTTGCCGCCCAAAACTGTCCTGGGGAGGTCCGCTGAAAGAAGAGAGAGGCAGAGGGAGACTTGCTCCCCCTGCTGTGAGAGGAAGGGCCTGCACACACAGGCTTTGAGCACTGTCTGGCCCTGGGACCCATACGTGAGTGTGAATCTGAATGGAGGTTCTCTAGGAAGTGGGGACCGCGGAGATGGACGGGTCAACCTCCAGGAGAGGCTGGTGTCCAGAGGTCTGCTCCCCAGAGAAGAGGAGAGGGTCGGTGGCCACAGCGGGCTCTGCTGCCCCTCCAAGTCCCTAGAAGAGCCTCCTGCTAGGAGTGCGGCTGCCTCCCCTGGACCCTGGAACGTCCCTGGGTCCGACAAACTGCTTGGCACCCTGAGGTCCTGGACCTCCACAGTAAGCAGATAGACTGGATCTAGCTGGTTTGGACCGGATCAGACTGTCTGGCTCGAGCTCCCCATTCAATTCACTATCAGATCTTCGAAAAATATATCGCCCTCGCTCTCTCTCCCTAACTTTCTGTCTTTTCTGCCCTGTTTTTCCCCCCCATCTACTTCTGAAATCATATTTTGTTTCATTTGTTCGTACAAGATGATTATTACACCCGCCACCTTAAAAAAAACCAGAGGGACTTCCACAGCTATTGTAATATACAGTCTAAAACATGATGGAGACTCAATACCTAGTCATTTCAGGCAGAGATGGAGTAACAATGTACGATGCTGAGCGGAGTTGTGCTGTTCGACGTGTACCTTTAACCACTCAACCATATCTGGCTCAGATTGGATGGTTAGTGCAACGTAACCTCAGATGGGACGAGGCTTCTCGCATGAGAGAGATGTACATTGAAGAGATTTACTTCTGCTCTATTTTCTTTCTGCGCAGTGGAGAGAACGAGACTGCAGATCTGTGTCACATGGAGGCCAGTGGCACTGAAAGTTCTCCTGAAACATGAGCTCCTGGAGGACATGGCACTAACCCAAGAGTACAGCGCCGTTAACAAGACATATGTTAGATCTCACATGCCTATCAATATATCATATACTGTAAATGTAAAGATGTGAAAAATATGTACATTTGGTAATCTCAAAAACGTACCTGTTGGTGTTTTTTGAGGCAGTGTTGTAGTTAGATACATTGTAAAGGGGGAAAAAACAAAACATCAGGACCGTATTTTAGGATCCATATTTCCATGGCCTCATCTATAACTACATATCAAAGACTGTGGAAGTCACCGAACCCAGACTGCCGAGGGAGGCGGCGGTCTTGTGCATGGACGTTAACCACCATGTTATTATACAGACACTGACATGTCTTTTTAGAGGAAGAATATAGAGGGTAGCCTCTGTGGAGCTAACATTTGGTACTCATGTGAAACAACCCCCCCCCAACCCCCCCTCATCAAATTGAACTTTTGAGTGGCTCAAAACAGTTGGCTTGACAAGAACTCATATTACTGTTCTGTGGGTTATGTACGCAACCTGATCACAAATCAATCATGCAGTCATTGTGCAGAATTAGGAGCCGTGTTGTATTCATTTAATGCTCAAAAGAAGATGTCATCCATGCTGTATTTCCCATTTCTATGCCTTTTACTGTGCTAAGTGTACCACATCACTGTGGGAGAGGGGCGTCGGTGCGGGGGAAGAGGCGGCCGATAGGATCCGAGGTGGGGCGGAGTGCCTTACTGAAACTAATGCAGAGCTCTTACCATTGTGATCGATAGTCTTTTCTCGTTTTAACTTTGTTTTCGAAATTGAATGCAAAACAGATGTTAGTGGCCATCCACCCACATATCAACACACTATTGGGTTGTGGAGCCTGATTCTCATTGGATTAATCGCCAAGCTATATATATATATATACAATTATCTTGATGCACTCTCAACTGTACAGCCTGTATCAGTATTTGCCCTTTTCCCCTAGTGCTATAAAGGGGATCAAATGTAGCCTGTAGCATTATGCTCTGCTTTTGGAGAGCTGACCTGCAGAAGTGGACGAAGAAGACAGTGTTATCTAAGTGGGCTTTGGTTTCTGTTGTGTCAAATGAGCCTCATTTCAGCTTTATGGATCGGTTTTAATGGAGGAAAGATACCAACTTTGCGTTGTCACACGTGGTGCCAATGCTTATTCAATCTGAAGCATCAACATTTTAGATATCTGAAGTGCAAAGACACCTCTGTCACTGGCACAGAGTAAAGGCATGCTGCTATTACACTTTAACACAGTTACATGAAGTCATTATCCTCCTGCAGTTCTCCATTTTGATATCCTCCATTCCTCTCCACACAATGTTTGCTCTCATTAAAAATAAATCACCAATCTTGCTCCCAGAGCATTTTAGTACCGCAGGACTAGATGAGGGTTTAAAAAAATAATCACAATGCATTGCGACAATGTATTTACTGAATGCAACATGATGGCACCTCCAGGCTATACTCGTAAACTGGTAGACTTATGAGTTGACCTCCAAGGCCAGCCAAGTCATAAAATCGACTGGTTAACTAGAATGACATTTATGCATAAAATAGTAAAACAGACTGACCTGCAGTGGTTCCCAAGACATATGCATTAACTAAAAAAAAAAAAGTTTTGTCATTGATATCGTTGGTTGTGACTTTTCTGAGTGGACCTGAACATTAACACATGAACTGTAGTTCATGCCAAACCAGTTAACGAGGAGCGTGCGATCGTGCCATTAGGCTGTAGACATGTGTTTACTGTATGTACAAATGTCCAAGTTCAGAAAAGGTGAAAGAATATGTCATCCAGCCCTCTGTCTCCGTCGAGGCCGTCCCCTGCCTGCTGTGAGGGATTTTGTATACAGAAAAAATATTGCTATATTGGAATCTGTGAAGGATGGCACGTTCATGAATCCCCATTGAGATCAAGTATAACTGTGTAGTGTTAACTGTGTATTATCCACCCTGTACAGCTGTATTCCTACAAATATGGTTTACTGTATCATTGATACTGTAGTTTCAAAGACGTGAACAACTATTTTTATGAAATGCGACAGTACTGATATATTACATTTTGCTAAAAAACAAAAAACTTGTTTACTGAAAGATATTCTGAAATACTGTCAAATAAACTCTTGACATGGTGTAAAATAATCTTTTTTTTCCAGAGATTATTTTCCTGCTAACCTTTATTTCATTTTTGTTAATTACAAGAGTAATGATGAAACTATTCCAAAAGACTAAATATGGAAAATGAATGCAAATTAAATTGAAGGTGTATTTTATTTATTTATTTTTCAAATCAGCCTCATATGTAAAACTCATTATCCATACATAGGCACATTTAGGTGGGAATCTGGCATCCTACCCTTTTCACACCATCCCCCTATAACACCAGCTTGCATCATATATATATATATATATATATATATATAAAATGAGGTCAGATCTACAATGATGGTACACAATTCGTGTTACAATTGCTTTCCTGAGAATGGTTGACAGTTATTCCTGGTGCAGGTTGCCAGGGATACTGACAGTGCTGAAAATAGTGTAGGTCTTGAGTGATGCTTCCTGGATGGATGAACAGTCATGAGTGACTTAAACCCACAACTTAAAAATCATAAAAAATATTTACAGAATTTTGAATGGAGCAGGGACTTATTTCATAACAAAGCAACCTGTAAACATTGCCATAGTTGCTGCTTATTCCATGGCTTCCTAGTGGGCAAGACTACGGGACAAAGCTGCAAGGAGTGACGTCTACTAGTTGAGTTGCGGGGACTTGTGTCACTGCGTGTGATTTTCTGTAGGAGCTGCACCTTCATTAATCAGCGGCTCGTTGAGAGGATCCTCCTGAGGAAGGACGGAATACGAAATCGTGAGCTGTAGTGTTTCAGACAGTTGAGACAGTCGAGCAATTAAGGCCATCGCATACTGCATGTGCCAACTCCTTTCCCTCCTACTCTGTCTCACGCTCGACATTCCGGCTGTCTGAATAATAAAACAAACTACTAAGAAATGCGAGTGGACTGCCCACTAACGTTTGTTAAATGTATAGAACATACGCAACACAACATCTTGAAGTAACATTTCAATTAAAATGTCTTTCCCTCCATCTCTGTCTGCAAGTCTTGCATTCATACGTTCCCTTACCTCTGGAACTCTGTAAACTCCCATTCTGAAATGACAGCAAACCACATCGAACAAGAAGCCCACCATCCCGTGAAGCATGCCTGTAAGCCAATAAAGAAGCATTAGGTTATGGTTATGTTGGCTGTTCTGTCTTCATGTAGGAGAGGATGTCAACTCGATGTCTGTGTTTGAGAACTTCATAACATCCATAAATAATTCATACGGCATGGCTTTCTGGCCTTTTCCAAGCTGTTAAATCCTCATTTCAGCAAACATAATTACCAAGCAGCACTTATTCCAATAAAATGGCAACTTCTAAAATGGTCGTGCCAGTTGCTCCATCATCTTAAGCACATCAGAAGAGACCAAGTTCGCTAGCCTCCTCCCATGGTCTCCGATATTTCTGCACAAAAACCTGGCAAGCCAGTTTTAAGAGTTAATCGTTTTCGAATGAATGCTTTCTGCTGGATTTGATGCCGAGTGATTATGTCAAAGTCTCAAGTCCTGTTCCAAGAGGGAGGAATGTCTGTACTGTATGTGACCAAGGACGCACACAGTTCTGACAGAAGGAGAACGATACAAAAGGTGTATGTGTGATGTGTTAAAGATGTATCTGGCATAGCGAGAATCCAAAGCAGTACCCTATTTTGTGCGGGGGTACAAATGCCTTGTTTTTATGCGTGTGCTGTGTGCTAGAACAGTGGTTCCCAGCCCCCTGGCCAGAAAGCAATTGCTGCCCGGGTGCGAGGAAACGGCATGGGGGGGAGGGGGGGGGGGGGGGGGGCTAGAGAGAGAGGCTATTTGTGCGCATTGAACTTGGCATGGTCTGTCTGTGCAGTGCTGCTAGCCTGCGCCTTTCCTCAGGCCGGTCATGCCCACAACACATGCGCGCATCCGCACAAGCGAGGTCATCAGACGGTCATGCCTCGCTGATCAAAATAGATGTGTGAGTTGCAGCGAGCGAGCTTGAGAAACATCGCTAGAGTCTTCTGAAGAAGAGGTGGGGGAGATAAAAGGAGACCTGACCTAATGGGGATGACAACACAGAGAGCGGAGGTCAAAATAAATAAATAAAATAAAAGAAAGGAAGCTTTCAACTCGGCAAACGACGAGTAACGTTACGCTTGCAAATGACGGTGGGCTGAAAAGTATGCTTGACATAACCTCTCGGCATTCTGGATCAAAGTCGAGGCTGAATATCATGAGATAACGTAGCCACAAAAGCAGTGAAAACGTTGCTCCCATTTCCAACATCATCATTATCATATCTCTCCCATCACCCCTCGGTGGGACCGTCTTGTTGCAGGGAGACGGGCCCAGGGGCTCCCACTACACACAGTGATATTGGTGCAATGTTCATGTGAGGGAAAAATGGGCTGTGTGCTTAATATCCAACGTATAATTAGACCCCTTGTGTGTTCGCAGACAGCGATTACGTATTTTGATGGGCGGAGCCGAACTGGTTGCACCGCTTGGAAAGGTTGGGAAGCCCTGTGCTAGAGGAGCAAGAGAAAGAGTGAGTGTGTGTGAGAGAGTTTCAGACCTGTGGTGGAGAAAATGCCTCCAACGATGCCGCAGAGTCGGACGAGAAATTGCCAGAGAGGCATGTGCTGCTCAGTGACTTTAACCATTAGGGAGCTGATGTCATATTTCATAAAGATCCCTGAGACTCCATGGCTGCCTGCAGCATGGTTTATGGCCCGCTCCTGTGTATAAGAAGTTACAAGAGGGGTAATAAACATATACTGTACAGAACAGAACATACTGTTAGTACAACAAGAGACAAGTTGAAACATACTGTATAAACTGGTGCAAACTCAAACCTACCCGCTCAGTGACTGAGTACTGGTTTGTGTCCGCAGAGATCTGGTAGGTGTTCAGTTTGGTGGGCACTATGGTGATGAAGTACTGAAACATGTGGTTATCTAGAGAGAAATATTAAAAATGTCTGTCAACAGAGCTCAGTGAAGCAGGGGTTCAAGAATAAATGTGTAATGTAGGATAAGAATAATTAACTTTATATACATATTTTTTTTCTTAAAAGGTGCTGTAAGTGATTCAGGGTTTTTTTGTTTGTTTTTTTAGAATACGTGTTAATCAATTAAATAGCTCTACATTCTGACAGCTCTCACTGAATGTCTGGTCAGTAACATGGGTATCCCAGTCCCTCCGCTCTGCAGCAAACAGAAGAAAAAAGTGGAATCCTCTCTCCTGATTGGATAAAAGTGTGATGGGATCCTAATTTATTTTCTGTATACTGCAGAGTGGAGGAGCCAAGCATGCAGTAAAAGAAAACAACAAACATTACAATATAGCAAGTTATCAAGTGTTTAAAATGCATGATCGATGGTAGCAGTTTTGCTTCCCTGAATTCTAACGTCTAACAGCACTGAAGGCAAGGACCTAGTAATCCTTTATCTTTAATCAACACTTTAGCAGCCAAAAGGTTGTTCCTGAGAATCTTGTGGGGAGTTCAGCAACATTGATTGTAATTAAGCTAACAGCCAACTAACATAACATAACATTCCAACGTGCAGTTGTTAAAATTGGGATGATGTCGTTTGGCATTTTGGCACCAGGTTTAGTGCCTGGCTGCTGCAGAAGATGTGAGAGGATTTTTGAGTCTTAAAAAAAGGAAATTAGAGAACCTCTTAAGCTCAAAGGATAGAAATGGAGGTTTAACTCTGGTGAAAACAGTACCTATGAACTATACACTACATAACATTTCAGTTTGAAAAGATGATTTATCTAGTATTTGAAAACACAAACGTACTATCAGGAGAGATTTTCTCTGTCCCATCCAGGGGGTTGATAATCCCTGGGATCTCCTCTCCAAATGACAGGTGGTCGATCCGGTGGGAGAAGTTATATGCTGTAATACAAGTCAAAACAGTCAGTAATCAGAGAGAAACAAAGTTTCAGAAAACATAATGCCTCCAGCTGTCACCGGCGGAGGCATCAACAAAATAAGAAACTCACAGTCATGACTAACAAGGGCAGCTAGATGGGCGTGGCCTCTGGGATGCGGGATGGCCCTGTGGGGGGATGAAAAAGTCAGAGGTCAGGCTCTGCAAGGCTGCTATCTGGTCCTAGCCTGGGTAAACCCATCCCCCACGTGACCTGCTCTCAGACTGTTCTCAGTCACTATGTGACTGGGAACTGAGAGAGCAGGTCACGTGGTGGCTGGGTTTACCTAGGCTAATCTGGTCCTACACTACTAACATTATCATCTAGTATAGGGGTGTCAAACATACGGCCCGGGGGCCAGAACCGGACCATCACAGGGTCCCATCCGGCCCACAGGATGACTGCAAAGTGTACAAATTGCATTGAGAAGTCCTTCAATCCAATGTTATGCACTTATGAAGGCTAAGCGGTACCAGGTTTCAGGAGCAAGTTAAATATTAAGTAGCCTATTCATGTTTTCTGTATTCATCACTAAATGGTAAACTATTGTCATTACCCTTGACTAGATAATTGTACAGTTGTCAATTGTAATGCAGTTACAGACAGGGCAGTGCACCAGACAGCTCCTCCATATCTGCAATCGATGGTCAGGTTTAAAACCTTGCATCGCTCCTCCACCCGTCCAGATCGCCTCGCCCCACCGCTGCGTGGACTAAAAGTCGCTCATCCCGATCGCGACTCTTCTCGTCCCTGGCACCACAATGGTGGAACGAGCTCCCCCCTTCGGTTAGGATGGCCGAATCTCTTTCGACGGAGACTAATAACACCTTTTCAGGCTACACCTGGGCCGTTCTTGAACTAACATCTTTCTCCCTCTTCTAAGTAATAATAATAATAAATAATAATAATAATAATAATGTTCTATCTATTCTATCTAATCTATTCCATCAAAAGGTCTTAGCTGTCATTGACTGTGTTGATTTCTGTACTGTTGACAAAATGTGATATTGTAAGTCGCTTTGGATAAAAGCGTCTGCTAAATGACAATGTAATGTAAAGTAATGTCGTTATTTATTTGATGGTAACTGAGATAACCCTGTGTGAATCAGAATCAGAATCAGAATCACTTTTATTGCCACAGTATGCAAGTTACATACGAGGAATTTGTCTTAGTGTCTGTATGCAGCGTAGCGGTCACATCAATATACAGGGATAAGAAGTAGGAAGATAACTAACGGCAATCGCAAGGTTGCAAGTGCAATCAAATCGAATCAAATCGAGTCAATATATACAATATGTACATGAGTGGTGAAGTGTTCTGTGGACGATAAATATGAATTTACGTTGGAAAACATGTTCTTAAAATGTACCTGTTATTCTTTACATTAAAAGAAACAGGAAAGGGATGTTTTGTCATTTATAGGTTATTGATTTTCTTTGTCTGGCCCACTTGAGACCAAATTGTGTTGCATGTGGCCCGTGAACTACAATGGGTTTGATGCCTCATTCGCACTGCCTGGAGGCAACATCTCATCTACTCACACGTTGACATTGACGTTGTATTCGTGCGAATATCTTAAAATCAACCCAGTGTGAATGCATGGTAATCATTACTAAACAGTCTCGTTTTGAGTGCAGTGGTAATTGTTATATGGATACGTACTTGCCCACAGTAACATGGAAGTTTCCTGCCACCTTGTTCACGTACATATGTCCATGTATCCTGCAGGCACCAGGGGAAGTGGCACTGTTCTCGCTAGGGGAAAAAGTAGCCAAAAAAGTTATTTCATCACCAAAACTGCATACTAGCCCCACCCCACCCCCAACACAGAGAAGAGCCCATCTTGAGCAGCACATACATGGGAGGCGGAGCAGGACGAGCTCCTTTCAACGCGGTCTTAAAGATAACGTCCTGGAGTGAGTGTTCCTCTCTCAGACGCTCCTGGATGTGCAGCAGAGTCCTAACAGTGAGGGAGCGAAGGTTAAGAACAACAATGTTTTAAGTATGAATGAGACAATACATGTAAATTTTGTCCTGCTTGATAGCACTGTCATTGCAACAGATGGAAAACCAAATGGCCCCAACTGAGATAGGCACCCAATATAATTTTGCATCCTTTAGAGTTGCAAACAAGGTTGAAGGGTAAATAATAAATATAAACACTTTTTTCCACAAAAACACAACTGCCTTGGTGAATGTAAACAACAGACCAAAGTTGTACATGTCACCACATCCCTTTAGGGAGCCTCTGTAAAAAAATGACAGATCTATTGTATGCAAGTTAATACATTTAAATGAATAAAATTAAATCTTACATGTGCCATAATCTTTGCTGTGGAGAAAGCTCAAAGTTGACCTAGAATGTGACCGCAAAACAAAAGGAAGGTACTGTCACAGAAACACAACTAATACAAACAAAAATACAAGGGATTCACTGTAACTCCCCCTTATGCAAATAACAAAAATTGGCTTGTAAGGAGGAAGAATGATGGTTGAGAACAAAGGCTGTTGTGTGCTTTTTTGGATTTCGAAATCCCACTTCATCACTGTCAAGTTGTACTCCTCAACTTGGATTTCGAAATCCCACTTCATCACTGTCAAGTTGTACTCCTCAACTTTAGTAGAGGGTGGATAAGTTACTGAAGCACCGTGTACTGTTACTCATACTCACTGGTTCATATTTTAACCCGTCAGATGCAACCATGGTCTCTGCCAGATCTAGGACATCTGCACCTATATCTGTATTCATCCATCCACAAATACACAATTCAAACACATCATTATGCCACTTTTGAACTAGCTATGAATGAGTGCTACCTTTTTCAGAATTTAAACACAAATACATCAATCTTAGTACTTACACTGGCATCTCATAGCCACCGTGATGTCAACATTTATTCTCAATTTACTGTGAATGATGAGAAGACACAATTAGGCTAGAACTCAAGTAAATAAGTCAAGCATTCACATTTCTTCGGCTCTCACCTGCTGAAATCTCTGTCCACCTCATACTCGTACTTCATCCATGTGTTTCTGTACACAAAGAATTCCAGGAAGGCCAGGACAGCCATGCAAGTGAATGCTATCAACGACACTAGAAATATGTAAAAAGAGTTGCAAAATGAGTCACGGTGTAAATTATTCCCCTAGGAATTGAAGACTACATTGTCTAGTGTTTTCTGTTTACCTGTCCCTCCAGTCGCGGTGGCCTCCACGTAGCTCTCAGGGACTTTGGGGAAGGCATCCAACTCTCTCACTAAATTCAAAGCCTTCTTCTTGGTCAGTCTCCTCATCTTGGGGGCAACAGTGTGGCTTTGGACGACCCCTCATACAGTGACTGTGTAAAATATCATGGGTTAGCTTAGCTATTCCCTCTGTGCGACGGACAATGTGAAGTAATGTGTTTACCTGCAACTTCCCTATGCTGACGTTACTGCGATGAAGTTAGTTTTATGTTGAACACCGGGTGGTGAAACTGAGTAGTACAGTCTGACGCAGCTGGAATAGTCTAGACCAAATCACCGTGACGTCACCATGTAAACAAATTTACTTCCGGGTACCACTTGGGGAAGGCGGCAGGTTTAAATGTGCGTGTTGTCAAATAAATGCTGTCAAACCCTCTCGTTGTTTTCAGCCGACTACTTTCAATTTAAATGGTTAAACGGTTGGTAAACATGCTTGTCCGACGTATCTAGCCTTTCTTCTGTGTTTGTTTTATGTAGTGTTAGCTAGCTAATATCGTTTGTTTGTCTGTCAAACTCGCTGTTTTTTTGCAGTCGTTAACGTTACAGAGTAACCTCGCATCACCAGGCTCTTCTCGGCGAGAAAGAGCCTGGTACAGACAGAGATACTGACGCCACGTCAATTTAATTTAGCTTCAAGTCTACTCTAGTCTGGTCCAACAGGTAAATTAGCTAGTCTGGTCTCCACTAACGTTAGTGAAAGTGTTGTTATGATATTAAACAACAACACAACACGGACGAACCATTTTTGTCTTCTTTGTCTGTTTTTGTCTTCAAAACGTCAGTTTGTGCCGTTCACCGCCATTATAATGTGTGGACCCAGGGGTACCCGGAAGTAAATGTAAACATCCCGCTGATTTGGTCTATTTTTGGTCTAACTTCACCACAGTGCTGACGTTGGCCATGACGGCAGCAACCAAGCTAGCTCGTTTAGCATCGGAACGTAGGAAGTTAACGTTAACAGCAAACTGTGTGTGGTCAAAGTATTGAGAAATAACTTTATCGTACCGTCAGCTTCGTCCGCGGTTAAGGTGCTCTGTTTCATATTCATCAGGAATATACCAAACATAAACTATCACCGGCTAGCTACATGGTATCTGTTGTGTTGTGGACTATCTAAATTTGCCCTTTAACCTTGTAGGAAAACTGCATTCACTCTGACTTAGCGGCGCCCTCTTTCGGCAGCTAAGCGCGAATTCCTTACGGGTTATTTTTTGCTACATACATATGGAGTCCCGGATCCGGGACTCCATACATACAAACATCATGGCTTTGATATCTTCACAATGTATTGAACAAAAATAGCTATTGAACAAAAATAGCTATTGAACAAAAATATAAACGCAACACTTTTGTTTGCACGTGTCTCATGAGCTGGTCACAATTAAACACAAACTCTTTCACACACTCTCTAAAATGTCGTTTTCTCACACAATATTAATGTAGCATAACCAGTGTTGGGCAAGTTACTGAAAATTAGTTAGTTACTTGTTTCAAAAAGTAATTTAATTACTTTACAAATTACTGCATAATAAAAGTAATTTACTAGGGACAGTAACTTTGTTACTTTTAAAATGTCTGCTACTTTCACACCCTAAAATAACTAATTTTGTGAACGTAATTAATTAGATTAGGCTACTATTACTGCAAAACTAGTTACTTAGTAACTAAATTAGTTACTCCCAACACTGAGCATAACACATTGGAGACAGCTTTAATAATACTTTTTTACGGCATGCCAAATAATTGGGTATTATGTAAGAAACGAAGGCATCAAAGGAAAATATTTAAATCTTCACAAACTTCTGTTTTAATTCATTACTATTCTTCAATCCATAGAACATTTCATTATAGTCTTGTTTCAATTTTGAATGTAATTGTTGTATGTGTAATGTGTGGTTTCTTTTTAGTCAATCTGCATTTGTGAATGTTATATATTTTCATATATTAGAGGTTCAAAAACCTTTACAATCGATATCAATCTTTTTTTTTAAATGAATAGTTGAACCAGTCATCGCCTTAACAAAATCATTTTGTACATAGGCAATCATAAAATAAATAGTCAGTTTAATTATTGCAAAACACACACTTTCCATCAATATCGTTTCTGAATCTTGAAAGCACCTGGTTCACAGGATAAACCAAATGTATAATTTTAAATGACCGGCTCAGGAGGGAGGTCGTAGATGTACACAACCACCATTGGCTCACAGAATTTCCAGGCCTCTGGAGGGAGGTCCGCAGCTGGACACTTCTCATGTTATCACCACAGGACACAGCGTATGAACATTTCTTGTACAGACACAAGATAAACAGATACATATAACCATGACATAATCAGAATTCTTATGTTATGTTCAAGAGACCATCCTGTTTCCAGCTCTCACATCGGCAAGCTCCTGTCCTGCTGAAGTGTCCTTGAGCAAGCTCAAGGGTAAACTGTCCTCCCTGTGATTCCCTATGGGGGATCAATAATGCGTCTTATTAAACATTGTTGAAAACATTCATGTATGCATTAACAAACATACTCCCTGTACAAGTGTCCATAAAGTAATGATGTTGCAATGCACAGACATATTTGCCAGGACCTAGTAATCACTTGAAAGCCCTAATAGCATTCAGGTAGGTTGTGAACATTGCAATAACTTGTTTTTTCTCTAACTAGGGGTCTCATCTAACCAGGTATCATCAAGACAGACTTCTGTTAACTGTAAAAATGGAAAAAATAAAAAATAAAAGGAGAAATAAAACAAAACTTATTCACTGCCCTGCCCAGATTCACTCTCAATAAGAAGTGTTATTGGCAGCTGTTTTTTGTGCTGGACAGGTTTAGCAAGCATGTCAACAGAAATCTGATCATTATGGTAAAGAGTTAATAGCCACTGCCAGAATCAAGACCATGATGCTCTCTCAGTATTTCATGAATGAAATAATCAGCTCCAATTCAACTGAGGAATTGGAATTGGAAAAACCCTACAGAAAACAGTTGGAATGTAATTGGAATTTCATTAAAGGAACACTCTGCCCATTTTCAACCAGCTTTGTATCATTAGAACATCAGTAGTACATCAGAAAACTGTAAACGGTTTTGAAGTCTGTCATTTAATTTGACAGTTATTGAGTGTTAAAGTGTGGATCAGTGACATCACTGGTCCACACGAACTAAAATTAATAACTCATTAACTCAAATCAACTCTCAATAACTGTCAAACTAGATGAATGATGAATAGTTTGACAGTTATTGAGAGTTGATTTGAGTTAATGAGTTATTAATTTTAGTTAGTGTGGACCAGTGATGTCACTGGTCCACACTTTAACACTCAATAACTGTCAAATTAAATGACAGACTTCAAAACCGTTTATAGTTTTCTGATATACTACTGATGTTCTAATGATACAAAGCTGGTTGAAAATGGGCAGAGTGTTCCTTTAAGTAAATTCAATTAAATTCTGTGAAAGTCATTTTCCCCCCCTTACCACATTTGAGATTACAATGCTAAAAGGTACCTTTCAAGTGGTATTTGATGCATAAAATGTAGTCATAATACATACATTATGATTGAATGCATTTGATTTGATTTGTTCAACTTAACTGTCTTCTTGGAAGTGGAATTTAATGAAATGTAATTCTGTTTCCTTTCATTCTAATTCAATCCCAATTCTGTTTCCAATTCCAGTTCCAAATCCAGGAGTAGAATTGGAATTGTCCATGGATTCACACTTCACATGGCCCCAACTCAACAGTTTTCATTCAGAAAGCGCGGTGCGTTTCAGAGAGGAGTTGAGGACCATCAGATCGAGCTGCGGCTGCACTCTACTCCACAGGTACTGAGTCGGGCCCCTCATCCCTCAGGATGGCTGTGTCTGGGATGTCAGAGGTGGGCGTGTCAGGCAGCTCCTGAGAGAGATCCTCGGAGCATCGGCTCACAGTGGGGGAGATCACGTCTGGACTTGTATCACAGGACTCTGTGCTCTGCTCCGAGGTCGCTGTCCTGATTGTCGTGGCAACACTGCGGGGAATCGGGTCAAAGTCGTCATCGTCATCCTCCAGGATGGGAGACTCATGGATATCTGTCAAAAAAATAATAATAATAAACACATGGATATCTGTCCAAAAAAATAATAATAATAAATCACACCCAGGTGCTGAAGTAAGCGGTGCAGACATACAGACACCACTTAACCAATTGTAACTAAGAAGATAATTGCTCGAGTGACATCACTTAACATAAGTGACATAAGAAGTCGATTTTCCTCTGTTTTCAAGACACTGAATATCTTTGGACACATCACTTTGTCTTGAGACACTGGAGTTTTGTTTTTGCTGCAGTTACAATAAGACTAGTGTGTCTCAAGACATACTACATACATGGTAGTTTATGTTGTTACAGGAACTTACTTCCCTTTGTATTGTGTATCTCGTTTTTAAGATACTTTAAAAGACTTTAAAGGTGGTTATTTAGAGTTTAAGTCTTTTCAACATGATGAGAATAAACACAAAAATAGTGAAATCTGGAAAAACTGGACACAAGTTATGTCCAATTTTACAACTGATAAGACAGGCACTGACAGTGTCAGGTGGGTATGGCATGATGAATGTGCTGAAAAAGCCAACTCACTGCTGAAAGCTTCTGGGTACTGCTTAGCAATCTTGCCCTTCAGTGTCCTGGAGGAACAGAGGAGAGACACCATTAATCACAGGGTCGATGCTGTGTGTGCGTATGCTCTGGGAGGGGGACTGTGACTCACCTGATCCTCCTGAAGATGCTGTCCAGATCTTTCTTCATCTCCACAAGGGTGCGCGTGTGGAGCATGAAGTGCTCGTTCATCTGCTGCAGCCGCACGTTGGACAGCCCGTTGAAGTTGATCAGCATCTCATTGGTTTTCTCAAAGCGGTCCAGCCTGGTTTCAGAATAAAAATCAGCAGAACCCAAACAATCTTCAGGTTCAACTTTTTTTCCAAAGAGGCAGATTTCTCAGCACTACATTTATGTTATTTCAACACATGAAACTGAGCAGCCTCATCAGATCATGATACTCACATGTGTCTCTGAGCCTGGATGATGGCATTGACATCCTCAGAGTTGACCATGCTCAGCATCCTGCTGCAGAACATGTCGGATGCCGTGGGCTCCACCATGATGAAGATGCTGCAGATGCAAACCTCTTTCTAGAAACGTCCCAATGCAAAGGTACTGTATCAAATTCACTAGTCAGCAACATAAGCACGTGATATTATAAAACAACTGGCTTAGAAAACAATGGAGAACAACCTTGAGGAATTATTAAACGAATGGGTAAAATATATAAATAAGCTTGTTTAATCATCGTCTACAGCCGCTCAGTTGCTGCAATAAGTTATTTCAAATTCACTTATTTCTTCAGCATGGTAACGTTGAATAACTTTATCTAATGTCAGTCAAACCGAATGCTCGCATAGCAGGCTGAACGAGCCATTAGCTTGCTAGCTAAATACAGGCGAAGCTAACGCTACTATGGCAGTTTAACTTGTACTACTATTACCTACTGTAGGCTCCACTGTCGTTGTTTATGCCAGTCTCTTGCTGTGCAAATATTTCATAACAGATTGAAACCTGTACACCAGCAGCCCGATTACAAAGGCAGCTCAGCTCAGCTGTGTGGAGTGGACCAAATAATACAAGACAGTGACACTTCCGTGTTTGTCACGTGACAACCACTTACGCTGCTGTTTAGTAGGTTAGCTGTTTAGTAGCGTTTGAGGCTCCCTCTCATTAAAAGTAAACATTTGCCAATCTAACTGTTTAGTAGGTTAGCTGTTTAGTAGCGTTTGTTCCTTCCATTGAGGCTCCCTCTCATTAAAAGTAAACATTTGCCAATCTAACAAAAATCACACCCAGATGAGAAGTGTGCATACATCAGCCTATCAGTGTGTCTGTCCTAAATCACTGATGACATAGTGACATCACTGATGATGTCACAACTGGCCCAGTCGATGATTGTGGGACAACATGACATCATCACTTACATCACTCGATAATTGTGGGGCATGACATCAGTGGGTGTGACTGACATCAGTCAGGGGTGTTTGCATGCTCAGTTGATCGATTGTGTTTGTTTACTAATTATGACATCATGTCAGCACTGGCCACCACTCAAGTGACGTGTGTCTGTATCCCCCTGGCTATAATGATGGATTGGTTTATTTAAATCTATATTTTTCTGCATTTTCTGTGAATGAATGAATTTGGGGGGGTCAAAATGTAGCATGGCCTTGTCTCTGCTGTGACCTCATTCCTCAAATGCCCAGAGGCCAGACTAATTTCTATATTTGGCTTCCAGACTGAAAGTGTTAAGCAGCATTTGATCTATTTACACTGGGATGTTGTGGTGGGTTAAACTCTTTTATTCATACAATAGTTACTAAGCTTTTTAAATTGACATAAATCTCCAAAACAATTTTGATGTTATTAGAATAAGTAGTATCAGACAATACCTAGGCTAGATAGATATACTTATAAGTGACATGAAAATAAATTGTATTTTCAAGGAGTAAATCCTTCTATTACTAACTTTTTGTTAGTTTGCAATGGCGGTTTCATTTGATCCTCTTTCCTGGTTCACCCACTTTTCTAATAAGTCCAAAAACTCATCAAGTCCATACAACTCACAAAATTACTTTTATTAAGGGACAAGTAAAAAAAAGTACATGATGTATAAAAAAGTACAAAACTGCCTTTCCTAACTTGTAAGCTAAGTAAATGCATAGCTACAATACATGCAAGTAGCACTAAAGCCTACAGTGCAGCTATTCTGCCATTCTGTAACATGTTGGGCTACAGGGGAAAGGGGGCATACAGTTTGGTTGTAATCTATCTCTAGTCTACATGATACAGATCCAAAGTGATGATACAGAATAAGTTAGGTTGCACGCAACTCAACTGATGAGTAAATAAATACTTAAAACATTTCACAAATATTGACAACCGGTAATTCAAGGCAATGCCAAACACCACCTGTGTGAGAATTGCATTCGATCAATTACTGATGTACAAAACGACACTATTTGTAAAAGATTAACAAAATTCATAGTATTACACTTCTAACTGGGGATGCAGTGATACAAATAAATATGAAATAAATAAATAATGGAACCCATATAAGAGCCGCATTGCTCACCCACCCCCCTATGTACACAACACACCCGCTGCTCCCAACTACCACGTCACATGTAGGAAACTCTGTATTAGTGTTCTTTTTAGAATACCATAAACATACATACAAAGAACCTTGGACAAGCACATGTGTCCATAGAAAACCTGCATTGATTTGACATTGGGTGAATTTCAATGTGCTTTGGCTTTCCTTTGATAAATAAAGTAATATTAGGCTATATATCACAATACCTTTGTGGTATATAAGAGGCAATGGCATAACATTTCATCTTGTATAGTCTTAAATCTACTGACCCGGGAATGACTGATTTGACTGATATTGATACATTGCTGAATGACTATAGACTGATTGGTATGTTTTTCTGTTGTATTGTGTTGTATGATTATGCAAAGACACTTCTATTTTTCCATTTTCTTTTTACATATAAAAATAATTTAAAAGTTCAGAGAGATGGACCCAAAAAAATAAAACTAAATTTTACTTTTTTTTTTATAAGGCCATGCAATTTAGTAGACTCATGCATCCCATCATTAGGTCTTTTGGATGAGTAGGCTTGTCGCCATCCATGCAAAATGCACTGTGTTGCTGAGGCCACAATAAATATAGCTACCGTCCCTTATATTGTTCCTTAATGCCAATTCAGAATCAACACTAGCACTGTCTGTAACATATAGTTAAGGCTGGTGTATTTGCTGTTGGCGCTGTGAATAGGCCTTATTCAAATGGGACCCACATATTCATACACATATTCACTAATCAAGTTTAGACAAACTGTTTTTGCTGAGAGTGGATGTAAATATGAATAGATGCAAACACAAAGGCTTCTGTACAGGTCTGGTATTCATGTTTCATTCCAAAACGAGATATCTGCCATTATTTAAAAAAAAAAGAGAGAAAAAGAAAGTGATCTTGAAAGACTTTCTACTCTTGAAAGAAAAGTAAAACTAATCACATAGAGAGCCCCAGGGATGACGTATTTTTGTAGTCGGAACGCGGAAGTCCCGGACTTCCGGGTTCTTCACTGTTTCTGCCTATGGGATTTTTGAATGGGTTTTTGGCGCGATGCTTCAAATAAGGTCTGTGGGCAACGCAAGCTTAATCAAATGCGAACCAGCGTTCAGCGGGATAATCTTCACACATGAGGACCACTTTCATGAGTTTTGAAGGGTAAATGCAAGCCCTAGAAGTAAAAAGCTCGTGCTAAGCTAATCCAGAACTACACACAGTGTCGCATAGGCTTCCCCGTCACGTCACCACTCAACCTGGAGTGTTGTTGATGTGTGCGTTGCTGTGCACTGATTACCCCGGGCTGAACCAGGTGAGGGAAAGAGAATTTCCGTGTTCGTCCTTTGAAGTGATGACGCTATTGACGTATAATATCCCCGTCGACTCAACAGTGTAGTCTCATTTAGCCGTTTGCTAGCTAGCCGCCCTTTTAATGGCACGTAAAAGCTTAAAAACTCATAAAAATGGTCCTCATGTGTGAAGATTATCCTGCTGAACACTGGTTCGCATTTGATTAAGCTTGCGTTGCCCAGAGACCATATTTGAAGCATCGCGCCAAAAACCCATTCAAAAATCCCATAGGCGAAAACAGTGAAGAACCCGGAAGTGTTAGCATCGATGTTTTCCGGACTCATTCCTGGGGCTCTCTATTATATTAGTCATTAACACCTTGGAAAATAGTAAAATTTTTGAGAATGGGTTCAGCTGTATTTTTTTTATGTTTGACGGGTGAATTTCAAGTGCTTTTTCTCAAAATGGATCTATAGCGTTTTGGAATACAAAAAAAAATCGTTTTAAATGTACAGTACCAGCAAACTCGAGTTCCAGCATTTTACCTGAAGTAGGTGAAAACACCAGATGACGGTAAATCATCAGGTTGGGAAAAGTATTAAATATACAAAAAACAGACAAAGTTGAAAAAACAAGAGTCCATAAGTTAGAATATAAACAAAAACAAACCACCAACGCTGACAGTATTATGTAGAAGATCAAAGGATTTTCAGCTGCTTTATAATTAAAGGCAATCTGAGGCAACTTCTCTCTGTAAGTGCTTGAAACACAAGAGCACCCCTAGACTACTTCCTCAAAGATGTGCACAGAGGGGGGGTCGGCATAGAGAGCCAAAGTCACGTCCACTTCAGAGTTAGGCATACGAACTAAGGGATTTCATCCGCCATTTATTTCTCCATGGACATTTCGTAAAATGCTTATAAAAATCTTTTACTTGGTCAAACCAACCGACTCAGCTATATTTAGAATCAGGAGAGACCATAGAACATTTCACTCGGACCAAAACTTGGGGGAAAAAATCGATGTTGTTTTTTTAGTTTTGTCTGAGTGAAATGTTCTATGGTCTCTCCTGATTCTAAATATAGCTGAATCGCTTGGTTTGACCAAGTAAACATAAGCATTTTACTAAATATCTATGGAGAAAATGGATGAAATCTCTTGATTCCTACGCCTAAACCAGAAGGGGGCGTGACTTTGGCTCTCTATTACCACTCCTCCTCCTCCGCCTGGCTCTTGGCTGGAGGTGGTGTTGCCATGGTGACGCGGAGCTGCGGTGCCTCACAGGTTGGCGTCTCCTTCACTTCCTCTTCCACCTGTGGCTCCTCCCCCCTCACCTCCTCCTCCCCCGCCGGCCCCTCCTCTACCTCCACCTCCTCCTCCTCCTCCTCCTCGTAGCCCTCCTCGTCTTCCTGCTGCTGCCGTTTCTTGCGGCAGCAGGGCTTGAACAGATGGGGGTCAATGAGCACCTCCCCAAAACGGCCCTTGTAGATGATTCCGCAGCACACCTTTTGCCTGGACAACAACAAACAGAATTTAATCAAATTGTAATAAGTGCAAATGCATAGTATTAGTCTCTAGACTCAAAGCGCATCAAGTTGTCAGTCTGCTGTTTTTGCTACAGCCATTCCACATTGCAAAGTGGCCATTATTTCAACATCCATCAGTGGAAGAAAAAAAGTTCCCAAATTGGAATGCAACACAGACACTAAAAACCTTATTGAATATAATCCTATTTTAAGCTGTGACCAGCAGCTAGTATAAGCTACGCTGTTGATTTGTAAACAACACAAGTTTGTTATACCACAGTTCTAAATAAATTCCAAAGTTACAAGCTGGTCAACTGCTTGTTGTTGGGGCATCTTGAAATGTGCTATGTAAACCAATAAGGATCTTTACTTAAGTGATACTGCTTACGGTCATGTTAAATTACAGGACAGCTGCCATTATGTACTTATTTGTCATTTTGCATCTAAATTGAGAGGATAGGTTTAGGCATAAGCCACATTCACACGGGATGAGGCACTGTGGCGATTAGCAGAGGGTTATGTGGCTGTGTGGGAGTGTCACTACATGGTGGACCATTTGTGTGACATCATGTTGTGAACTTGACAGGGTCCCTGACAGGGTCCGCTTGAAAAGGTGGTCTGGGGAACGGTTGCGTGCGCCCGGGGACGAAACACTTGCGAATGTGAACGCCAACCATACCGAAGCACGCAGACAACACAAAGGCGAGGATACACTCCAGGCGTAGTTGATGATGCAAGTGTGCTTTGCAAGTGTTCCGTTACGTTCCCGAGCACAGTACAAATGTTGTAATGTGAAAGCTGACCAGCGGGGGGGAGGGGAGGGGGGCAATCGAACTCGGGCATGGAACGAAAGCAATCGTTCCCAGTGAGAAAGCACCCTCAGACTCCCTCACAGTGCTGTTGTCCTGGAGCAGTTAGTGCCATGTGCACAGAAAGCTGGGATAGCAACATGAACTGAACTGGCTGACTTACCTCTTCCAGTAGGTGAGGTCCAGGAAGGAGAAGACAGGGGTACGGCTGGACCCGGGGCTGATCTCCGTGTCGGAGCCCTCGTCTGACAGGTTGCTGTAGCTGGGAGACTGAGCCGGAGAAGTGCTGGAGGTGGTGCTGTGGGCATCTGAGTCTGCTGGGAAGAACAATCACATTAAGTGAAGATGTAGTGTGTAATCTAAATTTTGATAGGTTCATGCATAGGGAATGTATAATTATGAGTTGGCCTGCAAAAACCCATTTACATTTTTTGATATTTGCATAAATTAAGTTCTCCCCTATGTATAACCTTTTGAATGACTGTCTGAGATAGCTCTCAGATCAAAAGTTATGAGTATTTTTATTTGTTATATGTCTAAAGGTAAAACACAAGAAAAATGGCTTTAAACATTCCACAAAATTCCATTTTCTACATTGGCAATCCACCAAAACCATAAAAATAAATACTTCCCCTTTTGTTTTATGCAAATAATTATTCAATATGATGTACTATGGAGATTAAAGTAACCAAATGACTCAAAATCTCAAAATACCTGCAAAACTAGTTTGTGACCTACTTATTGGCAACAATGGGTAACAGCGACATGGGAAGGGTTCTCCCAAACCACCACACATATGACAAATTATAGAAATATTCCTTCAAGAAACAGATGTGAGTGACGTCAAACAAAATCCAGCACTAAAAGTTACAAATCAAAAGTCAAAATGCACAACTCACTTATTTTTTTAAGCTCTTTCTGCAGCCTGCTGATCTGACTTGGCCTGGCTTTCTTGGAGACAGACTTGATCTTCTTTGGCCGGGCAGCTATCTTTAGACTTGGACCTCCTCTAGCATCAACCACCTGGAGAGAGAGGAGAGGAGACAAATCCATACTGTAGCATTCCACTATATCACCATGTGACCGTGTCAGGCCAGCAGGGGGCTGTGATGAAGGGACAGGCTGACATTATGGGAATAAGTGGGAACACAGGCCCAGAGTCACCTACATGATTCCAGTTCTTCTTGGAGCCCACGGGGAGTTTTTTCCATCGCTTCACCAGCAGCACGCAGGCATTACAAATGTCCCCACATCGACTTTCACACAACCTTCAGGGAGATTAGGGGGGAAATGTATGCAGCAGTTAATTAATAACAGTGTGTGTGTGTGTGTGTGTGTGTGTGTGTGTGTGTGTGTGTGTGTGTGTGTGTGTTTCAGAGAGCGAGAGACATACATAGAGACAGACGGAGAGAGAGCAAATGCATGAAATGAAGTGAAAGTAAGGTACAGTATGATACAACCTACATAGCTATTATAGCTATGTAGCTGGTTATATGGGCATAGCTGGTTCTCTCTCCTAGTCCTAGCCCCACATGTGTTTTGCATCTTACCCGAAGCAGGTCCTGAAGTCCTTCTCATACCGCTTGCTGTCTGTGAAGCGAGAGCTTGACGACTTGGCGCGGCAGATGCAACAGCCGTCCAAACTTCGGTACATCTTCGGCTTATGAAAGCCAAACATCTGTCCACAAAACAGCAATGGTTTTAAAATGCAACATCTCAGGGTCTAATCAAATGATCATTGTAAGTCAATTGTGTGCAGGTACGAATCCTCCCTGACTGTATAGGCCTGTAGACTATTTCTCTGGTTCATGAAGGGCGGTATTTTGGTGTTCCCTTTCAAATGAAAGGCATGTAAATAAATAGCTACTGTAATATAGGTGATTGATGGTCACAATCCCTAAACCTCTGTAGAAAGTGAGCGTGTAGGAGCATCTTGCTGTGCTCCTGCTCTGCTGTGACCCAAATGAGGGAAGTAGGTCAACAGTCAGACAGCGCGTCAGACAGATCATGTCACGCTTATTCACTCTTAATTTGGGCAATTCAAAATATGACATAAACACAGGCCTAGTCGGATGCATGCAGGCTGCAGTTGAGAGAGAAAAAAAGCTACAAATTATGAGTTTCTGTATGAATGAGGCACTGTGTAAAATAGATGTAAAATAGATGTTGCATCCTTTTTACAGTCTGGTTGCACCAATTCATGGCGGGGGTTATTATGATTTAGAGTAGGCTATGTTGCTAGGCAAAATTTAATATAGCCTACCGAGCACATGGATCTGAACTGCGGCAAAACTGTGAGCCGCGCCCCCCCCAGACTGCCCACCCCCCTCCCTGCCATCAGTCCTTGCTCAGGGTCTCCTGACAGTGCAGTGCCACAGAATGCAGCCAGAGATTAGGTAAAAACAGAGAGCTCTCCCTCTGACCCCTTTTCCCAGTACCACAAACGTAATCTCAAATCTTGCCCAAAAGTTTCCAGCTATTGTAAAAATAGAGTACCACAGGGATGACATTTTTGTAGGCTTAGCCAGAAGTCCCTGCACTTCCTGGTTCTTATGTGTAAAAGTCAATGGGATTTTCATCACTGGTTCACAACTTAACTTAAATCAACTCTCAATAACTGTCAAACTAAATGAATGCCCTCACAACTGTTTACAGTTTTCAGATATGTGTGAGATTATGTGCAAAATCAGCATTGTTTTTCTGTGAGGTTCTCTTTTAATGTAAGTAGCCTATTATTCACACCCATAGCTGAAAATATATTTCTTTGTGGTTAGAATTTCTTCACTGAATCAAAGTCTACTTATATAACACAATCCATAGACTACATGGTACAAATGCTCATAAAATAATAGAGAAATTATAAAAAGACAACAGACCAATGATACAATACATGAATTAAGGTAGAAAACATAAAACCAACAACTCAAGTTATTTATTTTTAAGCTACGTTTTAAGTTTCCCAATCCAAATTTTCTGAGTGGAAAAAGTGTATTTTGGCAAACACTTAGATCGAAGAGCACATGACGTAGCCTATACCGTGTCAGAGACTGTCCAGAAACCGGGACAATTTTTCACTACTGAGTCTGAGCCCTTCATCTTCTGTAACACAGACGATCTTCGCTGTAGCAGCAGAACAGTTGCCTACGTGACGCAACTCAACATGGCAACACACTTCAAAGGCGGAGGCAGTATGGAAGGGGGTGTGATGCGATTTTCCGCAAAACGTGTATAATTAAAAGTTAACTGAATGCAGTACTTTGAAAGCAATTAATGCGTGCGCAAATAACGCAATACACGTAAAAAATAATCGGCGACTTCGCGAAAAGGCACGGTTTTATTCGAGATAAAAGTGTACATCGATAAATTCACCGCCCACTCTAGCGAGGAAGCATGGCATGCCACACGACCTGCTTCTTGCGCACCCATTTTATGATAACCGTCCTGTAGTCGACGGTGCCCGAGCCTTTCCTCTCCAAGTTCAACTTTACGCAGTATGGACAACTAAATTATGCGAACACATTTCGAAAGCAAAATATTTCCGTCTCATGTTTGAAGGGAAATTGTTCCTATTCTGTCGTGTAATTTGATCTTTACTCTTTGTTATTCAAGAACCGCGTCACTGCAACAGTCCACCTATTATGTGCATGAAGTTCAAAGCGGCGGCTTTTGGAAGTCAATGTCTGGGGCCGTTTTTAACATAGAATACTGTTTATTAATCGATTAGGTTTATTGAGAAAGCTTTCGCGGTTAGCGTTAGGTGTTTGCAGTATTTTGTTGACAGCGGCGTCCGCGTGCTGAACCATTTCCCGTACGGGTGGGCGTGAGAGATCCAACTTGGCTTATAGTAATCGTAAATGTGTAGTAGGCTAGCTCACTGTTTGTGCACTACAGCTACAATGCGGACACAAATGCATTTAAAAAGAGCATTTTTCTTACTGTAAGACTCATAATATCAGACTTTAGTCAAATGCTCGCCGCGAGAAAATTAGTGATTGCCTCCTACAGCCAAATTCACTTTATCAACCAAATAATAACAGCCATTCTTGCTCGCGCTGTTTGCTTAACAAAGCTCTTTTACACTTATTTACCCCCTCAATTACATCCTGCATGCATTTCACTTCGCGCTATTATACAAACAAGTATTAAAAGGTGGCTTGTGGCTCAAGTTTGTCGCCCAGTTTGTGCTGCTGTAGGCCCAAAACGAGCAATTGTTCTTAAACAACTCGAAGCTTGTTTTGAATTGCAGAATTGAAAGCACGAGACTCCAAAACCCCGCAAAGGTTCAAAGACTCGACAAGACAAATAAAAGCCAGTCGCATTCATTACCTTGTTGCAAGTTGCGTGAAGTTGATACAAAGTGATATTCCTGATAACGCGTCCTTACAATGTAACTATTATGAAAATCAACCCGCATCAGTAACCCGCTCTCTTGTTGATGTCTGCGCTTGTGGACGGGGACTGGATAGTTGTGGACCAAGTGCGCATGCGCTCTGTCCACACCTCCATTTCAGAGTCGAGCGGAGGGCTTTTTCTTTTTCTTCAATCAACCCTATTTACATAAAGGACGTGTGACGTTTCAGTGCGTCTGCACTCCACTGGCCTTATAAGGATGGGAACATTGCGCGGGAACAGGGGGCTCGGCTCCGGTTGCTATGGCACATTGGAGAATGTAAGCAAGGGGGCGGAGCGTGTGTTTTACTACAGAACGCCAGATGGCCTGTCTGGAGGCCTGCGGAGGAGTCTCACGCAGTGATGCGCATTGTTGATTTCAATTGCGTGATTCCGGACCAGTAATGTAGTGGTAAATAGAAGGTAGCATGATCAGTGTCGTGACTAATGTGGATTAATTTATGTCAGCCTACAAAGATCTGCACTTATATAGTCTATAGTCTAGTCACTGCATCCTGTGTGGACGCTTGGTAATGGTAGGCTAAATGTTTTGAAACACGACACCATAGTATAGTGCCTATAGTCTGTCATGTTAATCAGTGTTAAAACACAGCGTTTTAGGAAAGGTCAAGTTTTGGATCTGTAAAGGTTAAAATTATAAAGGCTGTGTTGTGTTTGTAATTATCAGAGCCAAATATGAAATGAGAAAGTTAACGAGTTTTGCAGCTGCAAATCATTGTTAACCCAGCAAGAATGATTATCTAATGATATAAAACATACCAGATATAGGATTTAATCAGCACAAATAATACAGAGACTCATCAGTTATGTCAATATTAACTTTAATCTTTAACAACACTTTTCATAAATATCGAAATAACAATTTGTTATTGCTTACTCTAATCTATATTTGAATAATAGAGGCTTGGTCATTGTGGGTTAGATAGTGCTTCCAGGACAGTGCAGGAGACAGCATTTTCATAATTCTTGGACAGTATAAATTAAATGCAACACCAACATAATAACTAGCTTTTTAAAGAACCTGTGCTCTATTCAATGTCTCAATCTGGCAAAGACAACTGAACAATTTAGAAAGAAACAGCATAACCATTATCCACATAATCAGTCAAATGTGCCAACAGTTGAATATAACATTTTACACCGACACAAACAAGATGCCATTATACATTAAATATGTCAAAATTGCTTACACCATATAACAAATGGGTACAATTCGGTCAAAGATTGTTAATAAAGCGAGATATTCACAGTGAGAGAGAAAAAAAAAACGTTTTGACAGTGACAAAGACTACCGTACTTGAATTGACACAATTAGGACAAGTTTGGTTTCAGTGTTTCCCCGGCCCAGCATCTTAAGAAAACAGGCACGACCCTGTATATGACCCAGAAGTTAATGAAACAATAAGGAACGGGCCAGAAGTTACACTACACAGCATGAGCATCAGCAGAGAAAACTCACCTGGGGACATTGACTCTTTTCTCAATCTAGATTTACTAAGACATCCCATTAAGAAAGCCAAGAAAAATGGTTTGACTGTATATAGCGTGGCCCCGAGTCCTGCAGCTTCAGAACATCCGGGTCACAACACGCTGAGACAAAGGTAACAACAGATTTGGCCATGCATGTGCTTCGTTTAGAATTCAAGTGCAAGCATTACAGCAGTCGTAGGAGAGTTATAGTCGTCCTCGAGTTGGGTTTGTGGTGTGAGCTGTGAAAAGGTCTACTGTAGATATGAGATAAGGAATGACCGTCTATTTCTCTTTGAGGAAACAGAACATCACAGTGTAAACAAGCATAGGAAAATCAAACAATTATTTCCTTAAGCAAATATATAGGGCATTTACATCAGAGAACAAGGCAACAGAGCAGCCAGTGGCCTGCCTTTTTCCCATACCCATCCTAAAATCCCAGCAAGTCCATCCGGTGTCCGGTGTCCTTTCCAGCACAACAAAGTCCCACATCGGAACATGCAGGCCCTGGGTTCCTCCTCAATTGTCTGAATTTACTTCCCTTTCCCCACGCATGGAAATATGGATACACCACCAAGATCAACACCACCCAGGCTGACCCAGCGGTGCTCCTGCGGGTCGTATAGGATCAGGGGGGGGCCGACCTCCGCATCGCCACAGCGCGTCGTCTGACAGGGTTAGAGGTCGACCCCCTTCACCAGGGCCGTCTCCAGGGTGACGGTGAACTCGTGGAGCGTGTGCAGGATGCGGGACAGGGAGTGCACCGCCGCACGGTCCCGCAGCAGAGCGCCCTCCTCGTAAGTCCGCACTGTAAGATGGCATCCTGCCAGCAGGGGGAGCCACAGAGAGAGGAGCCGGTCCCTGCCAATATGAACAGGTCAATGGCCGTTAATAATAGTCCCATTAATGTGTAATGAAGGAAAGTATTGCATTTCAACACTGAGGGAGAGTTAGCCGACTGCAAGACAGACGCAGAGTTGTGTGCTTTCTATTCACAAAGCATTCAACCACAGTAAATTGAGCGGATCTTTGCAGGGTTCACCAACATCCACTTTGCTCAGAACCAGCTAGTTAGTAGAAAATGACCAGTAGATCTGCCACATATTAAGGTGATGAATTCCGTTTCAATCCAAAGCATCAGATACAAGTAGCAATGTCTGTTGTCTCAAAAGACACAAGTAGCAATGTCTGTTGTCTCAAAAGACACAAGTAGCAATGTATACTCTCTCAAAGGCACCAAGGAACAACACTAAAACAGTGTTTCAAAGACTGGGTCGGGACCCACAGGTGGGTCGCAGGATTTAATAGTAAGAATAAATGTTAATTTATAACGTATTTGACGTGTATATGTTTTCAATAACATGCATAAAATAAATCTCTCGTAAAAATATCTCTTCGAAATGGCTGGTATACCTATTCAAGATAATATAAGGTGATATGGAACTGGCAGTAAAAATGGTCAGGACTGGAACTTTCATTTATGCAGAAATTTGCTCTTTTCACAATTTATAAATAAGGCCTATTGTGAATTTGGTCACGATGGTTTGTAATTTTTAAAAAGTGGGTCCCCAGGAAAAACGTTTGGGAACCAGTGGACTAGTACACTGATAAGAATACATTTTATATTTAACTATCATTAATATTTTACAGCATTACTGCCATATCTGGCAGCACACAGTGGAGAGTGATAGGAAAAAGAAAGAAAATAGAGAATATCATATGACAAGGGCCTGCGACATCGTGATTTCATTATAGCTAATCACAGCTTGATTATCATTGTATAAATCATTTCATCAGCTTTGCGTAGTGTGTGTCTAGACGACCACTTTGTCACTGCGGCAGCCACAATCTGTCTGGCAGAACCTCTTAGACCGGGCCTGCTGCAGGCTGCTTCCTCAGGGCTTCAAGAAGGAGGACATTGTGTCACCTTTGCACAAGATGCTGTATAGTGACCAGGAGGGTCTCCACTCTCCAATGGGGAGAATATTAGAATATTTTCCAAATGTATAATTTTTTCTTTGAATCATTAACCACTTTAAGGGACTGTGCGAGTTAAATTCACAATTTTGGCTTCTCTCGCGTGGAATTTCAACTGGTCAATTTTGAACTCTGCCCCCTCACCTGATTCCCAGGCAGACGAGCAGCTGGAACTTGCCCTCCTTTCCAATGTTCCGCGGTGAGGCATTGATGGCGTTGACGTAATGGCACAGCAAGTCACAAGGCGGGCCCTTTTGTTCTGTCGATCCACGCAGGTCACCCATCTGATCAGCCGTCTCCATGGAAACCACTGCTTTCTCTGAGGGAGACAGAGTGGGTGAGGTGAACAATTGTTAGTTAGCACAAATGAAGAGTGGAAAATAACCATGGCTTAACATATCAATACACAAGACAGCGAGGATAACCTCTAGAGAAGCAGGTTAGATTGCTTGTTGACGAAACAGATCAACCACATTTCATGCAATATGATATGTGGTGAAATTCATATTCTCTGCCACTAGATGGGGCCGTCCAGTAGCGAGCAGAGATAAGTGCAACATCACTTCAGTGTTCACAGGATGCTTTGTACTGTATGTGCACGCACACACACACACACACACACACACACACACACACACACACACACACACACACACACACACACACACACACACACACACACACACACACACACACACACACACACACACACACACACACACACACACACACACACACACACACACACACACACACACACACACACACACCCCTTACCCACAAAGTCCCACACGAACACATTCCTCTGGAAAAGCCGGTTGCACTTGAAGCCATGGAGGAGGAAGTTCTCCAAGGAGAGCACCAGCCCTCCCTCGCCACATAACAAGACGGTCAGGTTTCCCCTCTGGCAGCACAGGGATGGGAGCAGACAGATAATAGAGACAGTTTAAGCACGAGGCTCATCCAATAAATTCCCCTCATAATGATGGTGGGCAATGCAATTTAGCGAAATCACCCACAGCAGTGAACCCTGTGGAACCCTCTGTGTACTGAGCTGAAGCTTGTATCTTAAAGCTGCAGTGCCTTTTATTTGCAGTGAGACTGTCCTGAGGGGTGATGATGAGTATCCAAGTATCCAAGTAGCTGCTATAAAAACCTAATTACATTGAACTGGAGGTCCATTAGATTTAAACTATAGTGATCCATCAACTCTCTCCCAGGCTTCAGACGAGAGAAGATAGCCCGAGACACAGAAACAACACAGATCCGACCCGCGCTGGTGAAACTGGACCATGTTGGAGATAAACATCATGTTACCAGCAGGGGGTCTAACAGGCTAAACACCGCGTCTCTTCCGCTTTGCATAAACCCAACTCTGCCCATTCTACACTTCTCTCATGAATCAGTGATGAGCTATTTAGAAATAATTTTAGCACTACACTTTGCATTACGCCTCAGAGATATCACATCCATTTTCCCCTCACTGTTGTTGATCCAGCAGGAAAGAAAGTCTACTGTCTGAAGCAAGAGGTTAAATTAATTCAACAGCTGGACCTGGGGGGGCAACACTAACTTTATTAGTCACATACCTCTTGTTCCGGTTTGTGGAAGTGTTTGACAAGGTTATTTGCTGCCTCCCTCATGTCCTCTTGTACCTCGACAGCCATCATTCCTGAGATGAAGAAATGGAGAGAGAGAGAGAGAGAGACAGAGAGAGGGAGGGAGGGAGGGAGAGAGAGAGAGAGAGAGGGAGGGAGGGAGGGAGGGAGAGAGAGAGAGAGGGAGGGAGGCAATACATAAGGAAAGAAATAGGAGGAGGATGAATATTGAGAAGGGAAAGAAAGAGAAAGGAGGCCAAATTGAAAGGTGATATGTGAGGAGGCCGTCATTGTAGTAAGCGTGTCAGCCAGCGGGGGCATTGTACTCATTGAGATAATGTCGATGATTGTACTAAAGACTTGTTTGTTGGGTAACGTACGGCTGCGGCCGCCGAGTGCTCCCAGCACGGCGCGTACACTCTGAGACGGCGAGGCCAGCTCCGGAGGCGTCACTGTCCACCTCCCAGCATCCTCCTCTCCAGCAGGTGACACCAGCTGACCAATCAGAACCCTTTCCAAGCTGCCGTCACCCACGCCCTTCCCCAGCCAGCGGCCACATGGGAACCTGGATGGGTAAGGAGACAGATATGACATCTGACGTAAAGCATGTGTGATTTAATTTAATTTGAAAAGGCTTACATACATAAATCTGCAAGCAAAATGCAGTCATGATTGTCACTTAATCCATACATGTCCATTAGACCCATACTCCATATTACCATTACCATATTTCCAACCTATCCATCTACATATAGTGTTTTTAAATTGGCGTCATTACACATTTAGAGAACCCCACAATTATTTACATTCTAGGTGATTGTTTTAGTTATTTATTGTTGTTGTTTTTGTGTGTGTGTGTGTGTGTGTGTGTGTGTGTGTGTGTGTGTGTGTGTGTTTATATATATCTTTTTCTTGCTGAATCCTGTTACTTTTACTGCTGCAACGACCCAACTATTACCCCATTAAAATGTCATTTTATCGTATACACATCATCACACACTCCATAACAACAAGCTTGTGGCCATAGACATATAATCAATACTTCTTGATGGATCAAGGCAATTTCTTTTGGCACACTTCAAGATGGCTGCCATAGCATTTTGATATAGTCATGGAAATTGGCAGAACCGATGCTGATCTCCATGGCAACATTATTGAACATTCTGTGACAGTCATCTTGAGGTGTTAACAGTCAAATGGCCATTCAAGAGTGCTGATTTGATTAGGTGTGGCCATTCTAATGACTCCAGTTCTGTGCTTGTATCACTGTTTTGTGCCCACGATGAGGAGGAGTCAGAGGAAGAGTCTTACTTGTAGTTGTGTCCGGTGATCTCGTTGTACACCATGACAGAGTCAATCAGACACTTGGCCAGCAAGCCAGAGTTCTCCTGTCCCAGCTGCAGAGTGCTCAGCCTGCCAAGGTTCTTGCACTGAAACACACACGGACGGACCAGAGTTCAATATAGCGCTGCATATATCTTTGCATTTTTTATGGGGTGTGTTGGCCATACTGTACGTGGCTGTATGTATACAGACCTGGAAAAAGATCTCTTGTGTATTCTTAGGGATCTGTCTAACTCCTGAGTCGCCCAATTCTCCTGACACGCACACCCAAGGGTTAACTGTGGTCATCGCAATGCTAAGCTTCTTCATGGGCATTATAACCACACGGTATGGAATACCTGGAGAGACACAGAAGGCACAAATACATTGGATTTTCTTAAAGTTGCTCATACTTTAAGATAAGGAACGTTGATGTCTGTAATGTGTCGGTGCCATAATGAAACATGAATAGAACCAAAAGCAAATCTCCGGCATCCTTCCTAGCTTTAGAGATCCTTCAATGCCAGGTTAGTCTCGCTGGCCAGCCTCCTCTCCCTTCTGTCCGAGGAGTCTGGCGCCGCAGGTCTCAGGATTGCGATGGGCGGCGCTTAGCGGCAGTGCCCTTGGAAAATAGTTTCCAACAATACAACTTACCGTTTTCAGTGTGTAGCAATGAGATAGCGTGTAGGTTTCTGCCGTTAGCTTGCTAGCTAGTTAGCGTTGTTGTTTTCACTGAGGCGGCAGCGCACTATTTACAGCGACACACAGGGAGGAGGGAGCGGAAGTCGCTCTGATTGACATGGTCGGAGCCAATGACAGAGTTTGTAATAAGCCGGGAGCGGACATCTGGCTGCCACCGAAACAGTCGCTCCAATGGGGAGCAGCTGTAGAGCAGGGGAGGGTTTATCCCAGTTGCCTGTTTCCGCGGTGCCAGACTCCTCGGACGGAAGGGAGAGGAGGCTGGCCAGCGAGACTAATGCCTGGTATATGCATTGGAGGTCTGAGAGTAAACAGGTTTTCATTTCAACAGAGGACTACACAAGGTGATTTCACTGATTAGTTCCTCCTCTGTAGCTGAAGTTGTGCTAACCGGTGAAATCAGCGCAGGTAGTCTTTAGTTAGAATGAAAAGCTGCAGTGTCCCCGTAGCCTAGGTGAATCCAGCCTTCAACGTGACGTCACAGACTATGTCTGTAGCGTACGTTTCTTACGTGACTGATAGGACATGGAGGTCACGTGGGGGCTGGGTTTACCCAGGCCAGCGTCCCGGGCCTTCCGTGGCACGTTTGCCTGCTTTACGCTGGTGTACGCAGGACTTACTGATGGAGATGAAGACACGTGTGAAGCAGAGGTAGTCCACAGTGTTGAGAGAGAGCAGGTGGAACAAGAACTGCTCCCTCTCTTCCTCATATAGCAGGAATGCATGGGGCTTATACAGCTGCCTGTCAGGGGGAAACACAGAGGAGACGTTACTGAAGACGAACACATAGGGACTCACTGCAAATATCATCCTATAGATTCTATTCGTGTCTACCCGTCTGTAGGTTTGTGTCCACCGAGTGATTCTTACCTGAGTAGCTCCTGGTTTGTAAGCAGCTCTTTGAGGTGTTGACAAAGCAATTTCTTCTCCAGGGCCAAATGGATCCAGGCTCGGGCCTGTCCCACCTCAGACAGACCCTCACTCATTGTCTGGACAAACCTGGAAGGACAAAGCATAGGTTGATATGAGCAAATGAGGAACACGCTCTCAAGTTCAGCCTTTTCTCACATTGCATTTAATGACCACAGTTTTTGATCACCTTGTTATTTACTTTTAACATCAGGACAACCAAACTAGTGAACAAGACATATCATCTCTCATGACCTCATTTGAACAGAACCAGTAAAAAGCAATAAAACATTTAAAGAGGTTCAAATATGGTCTTTTTTTAAACCTCACTTAAACCTCCCGGCTCTCATTACCTCATATCCTGCAGCAAGGATCCTTTCAGTAGCGGAGTGCCGTCATCAAGCGTTCTCTGGTCCATCCCGCTGGCCACTAAACAAGCAGAGAGTTTTAACCCACTGGCCACTAAACAAGCAGAGAGTTTTAACAGCTGCCATCATTCAATGATTTGTGTAAAGAATGATATAATCGGTTTGAGCTCTGACCTGGAGACTCAGCTGGTGCCTCCATCTTCCCCTCGGTGGCCTGGTAGTGGAGCAGATGGGACCAAAGAGCGGACTTCCCCTGTTCAGAGGAAACAACAATGAAACACTCATCAACATTCAACCGGACATTTCTGTGTGTTCATGTGTGTGATGTAAATTTGCTTACATGGGGAGACAGTTGCAGACATTTTTGTAGGTCATTTAAGCTAGTAAGGCATATATAATTGGCAGGATCACTGTGACTGTGGGTGTCTGACCTGTTTTAGCTGCAGCCCGTGGCCCCAGGTCCTCTCCAGTAGGTCACAGAGTCCATGGATGAGGGTGTTCTCCTGCAGGCCCGTGATGTTGGCTTCTCCCTGACCCAGTTCCACGCTCTCCTTCCCCATCCGCTCCATCAACATTCGTTTGGTCTGCAAAGCCAGAGACAACGTTAGCCTCACCCGGCGTGAACCATGTCAGATGAAGGCAACAGCACGAGGTCTCACCTTCAGACGGCACTCACTCAGCAGCCCGTCCACAAACTCCCGGTGGGTCTGAGTGACGGTCGAAGGGGAGGAGTCCAGCAGCTTAGACTGACGTAGGCTCCTCCTCCCAAAGGTGTGCTTCTGTTGAATGAACCAAAGACAAAACATGACATGAGACATAAAGGCTTTGTGTACAGTATGTCTGTGTGTGTGTGTGTGTGTGTGTGTGTGTGTGTGTGTGTGTGTGATGTGAAACATCATCATCATAACCATCAGACCCTTAATCATTCACTTAAATACATACACATAATATACACTTTCACAAGCACATCCATCCTTAACGTTCACACACTTTTCAACTCTGTGCACCATTTGATCTCACATGTCCAACCACAGGAATCCTAATCTATCGCAAACTGTCCTGATGTCCTGCCATGTCGGCAATGTAACCGTCTCATCACACACATAATCTCTGTACCACAGCTTACTGTACTGTACAATGTATCAGTCTAACTTCTCTATTATGATGTCAGCTCTCTGTGCGTCACTGCACCACATAAAAGACTATCAATCTCTTCTTCGTCGAAGAACTGTATCCATGCACCCTTGATACTTGTTACACCTCTTCTTCTCATGAGCCCTTAAATCATATTAAATATATTCAAGTAAGTCGAACCTCTGACTCAAGAACAGATCAGTGTGTGTGTACATATGCGATTACCTGTCTCTGTTCATTGTCCAGTCCTGAGCTTTCATTAGTTGTTGATCTCTTGGCATCGGTCCTACGTGATGCTGTGACACGGCTGGACCACCTGTTCACACAGATAACATGACGTCAAAATAAAATGCATGCGCCGTCAACCATCGCAAGTGCTCCACTACAGTGTGATTGTGTGTATTTACAATGCTTGTGCATCCCCTTTGCCTATGTATGTATGTATGAGATACAGGTTATAAGAAAGTAGACACTGGCGCTTCTTTTACAATAAGCTGCTGGCAAATAGCTGGTGTTTTTATCATGTATTCGAATGTGGAAACAGAAGCATAAAGGGTAGACTCACTTGGTGCTTTGACCCTGTACAAGAACGTCAGCCTGCAGCTTGGGAAAGTAGCCCTGCTGGTGACGACCCTGGCCGATCCTCATGTCCAGCAGGTGGGGATGTATGGCTGTGTGGTCTGCCTTCAGCAGCCTGCGCTCAATGGCCTGGGCTGCAACCACACACACACACACACACACACACACACACACACACACACACACACACACACAATTTAAGCATTTAAATTCAAAATGGGGATTTGTGTTCATATTTTACATGAGATAAAGCAATGTGAAATAGAGTGAGAAAGATGGCGAGACTGAGGCAGACAATGTGTGCTCCTCTCCTGGGTGTACAGTTTATTCACAGCCGCTATCCTTCACTTCCTGCCTCCCTTGTTCACCAATTCCACCAATTTATTTTCCCCTTCATATCAGATTCTGTCCCATCCCTTTCGTGTTTCAACTCTACTTCAATTGAAATCAGATAATACAATGAATGTATTCATGTAGTTCCCCGTTTTGTCCCTTAGGCAAGGTTTAAGCAAGGTCCTTCTTACTTTGTTCAAAAGAGAGAAAGAAACGTTGCTTTCAGAAAGGCCAACCAGCATAATCAACATATAATGCAGAGAAGAGTGGTAGATGGAGACAGATTTGTAGCTCTCTGCAAAGTCTGGCAGCCTCTATCATCACCATATGGGAATTTCCCTCAATCCATCACTAGGGGGTTTCAATCTATTTTCTTATTGCATAGTGTCTAAAATTGACAAAAATTATAAAACACCATGATGTTGCCCATGGGCAGTCACAAGCTGTTATTCCAATTTAGGACTTTTTAAAATGATTATAATTACATCAAAAGTGCCAAAATGCCACTCATTGTGGATGTCATTGCCTAATAAGATGCAGGAGAAAACAATAGTGACACTTTTCGCCAATGAGACCAAAACTATATCACAGCAGATTTGCGTGTATTTAGGAGATTGTAATGGTACTTAGGAAAGAAATATTTTCATGTAATTCTCAGATGAGCGACTATTGACTCTTTTTTTAAAATTCACTTTGAAGTTCAATTCTGTGCTGAAGTGAGTCAAACCTTGCGAGCATTATCAATAAACTGGAACAAAGGTTAGCCAAATGAGAACAATAACATCTATGGAAATAACATACGATAATAACCATTTTAAAGGAAAGTAGGTAGTCCAGCCAAATTGTAAACATTTAATCATTTCTCTTTACTCAGACAGTTGGAACGCAAAGTGGGAGACAGAGGAGGAAAGACACAGGAGAGAAGGTTCTGGCAGGATTGGATCGTCAGCCAGCAGTGGTGCATTTGTAGCTCCAGAGGCTTCCGAAGTTCCTCCGTTTTCGACACAATTGTACTTAGCAAATTCCCTCTGCTGTCCTGGTTATTGCTCCACCCCCTCTGCCGATCTGGGGAGTTGTAGACTAGCTAGCACATGCTTCCTCCGATAAATGTGCAGTCACCCGCCGCTTCTTTTCCCCTGACAGTGAGGAGTTTCACCGGCAGGAGGAAGTAACGTGTGAGAGGATCACGCAATTCCCCCCAATTCCCTTCCCCCCCGAACAGGCGCCCCGACCCACCAGTGCAGCGACCAGGACACATAGCCTAAAGCTTAATTTATACTTATTAGAAAGTGTCGCTCAGCACATGGTCGCAGACGAAAAATAAAGTGCCGCTCATGGTGTTGCATTTATACTTCAGTGAATGTTCGCCTCGGTTCAACGGTCACGTGACACTCGAACGCTATAGTGCTTCAGACAGCCAAGAGAAGAGGAACGCACAGTGAAACCACCTCGGAGGCAAGATGTAACGTACTTGGCTGCAGCCGCATATAAACAGCACACAACTCACCTCCTCTCTCGTTCTTTGTGATTTTCACGAAGTCATACATCAAGGACATGCTGATAAAAATAGCGGGGACACGTTCTTTAATTTCAATCGAGTGAAGACCAAAACAAGGAAGTCAAGCGCGTGCCCGTCTATATAGCCAATCAGACTTGCGCGACACATCGTGACGTAGTCAGCGACACTAGACATTTCACTAGGTAGCAGACACTGCTCGCCGACACTTGAACGTGTCGACTCAAGTCCTCATTTCTGTCGGCGACCGTTTCAAAAGTGTCGGCAGACAAAGCATAAATTGGGCTTTAATCCGGCTTCCCACCCGCAGACACGGCCAATTGTGCCTGTATGAACGTCTGACCAAGCTGCTGGAGGGAACACTTGAACCTGCGACCCTTGTGTGGGTAGGCAGGGAATCTACGGCTGCACTAGCCAGACGCCCTGAGCACAGCATTGTTGAATTCAATAGATAAAACTCCAAGGACTCATAAGGACTTCATAAGGAGGAAGATAACTTAAGGCAACCACTTTCCATGAGTTGTGAAGCAGAAAATATCAGCCAGAATTTGTTTGTCATGCTTTTGTGTTTTTGATAAATGCTAGAATAGCCAGGGGAAACTGCTGTTTGTTTAAAATGTCCTCCAACGTTTATCTTGCTGTGGTTTTACAAATATTCTGGCTTGTGGGATAAAACTGTTTATCTTGCAACAATATGCAGGATGTAGCCCTATATTGGTAAATGGACTGTATTTATAGAGCGCATTTTATATAGTCTATAGACTCCCAAACACATTCACTCACCGATGGCGTCTGCAGCCATGCAAGGCTGCTAACTGCTCGTCGGGAGCAGTTTAGGGGTTCAGTGTCTTGCTCAAGGACACTTCCGACACGCCACTGGGAGGAGCCAGCCTCGAACCGGGAACCTTTCCGATTCCCAGTCGACAGCTCTACCTCCTGAGCTAATGCATCTTCTTTACTTCCTGAACAGCCTCACAGTACCTGACTCAAACAGCATGGTGCACTTGCGGTAGCGGCAGCTGTGGGAATCCTCCTCGTCCGTGTCGTACAGCCGCTCTCTCTCCAGGCGGCTGTCAAACAGCCGCTGCAGCGGCTCCCTGTCCGCCCAGCGAGAGATCACCTTCCCGTCCACAAAGGAGGAAAACATGGACGTCTCCAGGAACCGGGACAGGAAGTGCAGGTGGGTCGCAGGCTGGACTGAGAGGAAGGAACCCTGCAACAGTCAAAACCACATGTTAACACTTTTATAAAACAGTCTACATGGGTAGGGGAATATTGTTTCATATCATGATCACAAATATTTTACAACAACAAAACAGACTGGAGATCATAAAAGGCGTCATTTGGACATAGTATACATGTGGATCTAATATATATACAGTCAGTGTTACATCATTGACTTGTGGGTGTGGTCACCGTGGGGGGAAAAGAATGGGTCCCCTCTCAAATTAAACTAACTAGAAATATCGCACGCTCATTTCTAGCGTGCCTCGCTTCTAGCGTGTTCGCCTGTAGCTCGCACGCTTAATGTGTTCGCCTGTAGCTCGCGTGCTTAGTGTGTTCGCCTGTAGCTCGCACGCTTAGTGTGTTCGCCTGTAGCTCGCACGCTTAGTGTGTTCGCCTGTAGCTCGCACGCTTAGTGTGTTCGCCTGTAGCTCGCACGCTTAATGTGTTCGCCTGTAGCTCGCACGCTTAATGTGTTCGCCTGTAGCTCGCACGCTTAATGTGTTCGCCTGTAGCTCGCGTGCTTAATGTGTTCGCTGGTAGCTCGCGTGCTTAGCGTGTTCGCCTGTAGCTCGCACGCTTAGTGTGTTCGCCTGTAGCTCGCACGCTTAGTGTGATCGCCTGTAGCTCGCACGCTTAGTGTGTTCGCCTGTAGCTCGCACGCTTAGTGTGTTCGCCTGTAGCTCGCACGCTTAGTGTGTTCGCCTGTAGCTCGCACGCTTAGTGTGTTCGCCTGCTCAACTGTTGGGCACTTGTGAGCACTTGTCAATAGTTGGAACTGATTGTCTTTACTCCATGAAAGAACGGCCAAATGATCCTACACAATGGTCAGATGTGTCACTCCCAGACATTTTCTGCTACCTTATTGACTCAACTGGTAAGCTAGCACATTGGAATTTTAGATTTACAACTAGAAAATTACATTTCCTGTACAAAATGCGAGAGCGATTGGCAGGAACAAACCTCGTAATGCCTTGTGTGATGATAGATATTCGTTCCTTACATGGTTATGGCTACTATAACCAATTTATGGAGCCATCATTGCCAATAAAACCAATTTCACTGCAAACTTGTTCAATCATTGACAGAAGACATTCCTGGCCCATGGCAAATAAATATGTTATAGGAGGGTGCATTCCCTTTGCTGTTATTGCCTGTCTGCTATCTTCTCACCACTACATGGTGTGTGTTCAGACTCTCGGAATCACAGAGAACTTAAAGTCCCTGGAAACCAGAAATATTTCTTTATTATTTAGCATTTTGAGTTAATCACATCACAGGACCCTATGTTAATAAGCCACCAGCCAAATTTGAACGATGATGAACGTCGCAAAGTATATAAATTTAGGTTTGACAGCCATGGCAAAACTCATGAGATTTCATTATTTTTTAGAGTGTACTTTCTCCCGCGGAATGTGTGGGCGTGTCCCATCTACAGCAGGGAAATTTCTGTCTCTCGGAGAGCGCGAGAGAGAGGGGGGAGGGAAACGGAGAAAGAGAGATGAGTGCACACACCGTGTGTGTGTGTGTGTGTGTGTGTGTGTGTGTGTGTGTGTGTGTGTGTGTGTGTGTGTGTGTGTGTGTGTTGCTCCGCTGCTCGGAAGAGATCTCTGTCCGTTCTTTGCCTGAGTGTCTGTCGAGAGAGAGAGAGAGAGAGAGAGAGATGTCGAGAGAGAGAGAGAGAGAGAGAGAGAGAGAGAGAGAGAGAGAGAGAGAGAGAGAGAGAGAGAGAGAGGAGCGCATGGCTGAAACCCGACACCTTGCTAATCTCACAAGCACAGCGCTTGGTGGCAGACGGCACACAGGGAGGGAGACGGACAGCGAGGGAGCGCTGTCACTGGGGGCAAAGAACGGACTTGCCATAGGTGGGTGGGATTGCGTGCGTGTACAAAGGTTATATAGAGCTTATGACGTCATAAGCTCCTGCGTTTTAGCACCTCGCGCACTGCTGTCTTCAATGAGGAAGTACTTTGTAGAATCTTGTAGAAAAGTGTCGATTTTAAGGCTTTGGGTTGAAAGTAATGTATAATAATTTCGGAGGCACAAAATTACTAACATAAGACCCTAAATAACATAGTTAGAACGTTTTTGTGGATTTTGGTTTCCAGGGACTTTAAGATCAGGATTGCAGTGCACGACACAGCAGCTGTATCCTACTTTGTTTTTAGACTTTAGCAAAGGCAAAACTAAAGAATGTTTTCATAGGCCAGAGTGAATTGTTTCTTCCCATGTCGGATGACAGGAATTATCTTTTCCTCATGAGCTGACTGTATCTATAGGCCTATTCACTGTAATAACTTTAATAACAATTGTATTTTTATAGTCCCATTCATACACAGAATGCAACTCAAACTACTTTACATCAAATAAAAGCAAACTCAAAAACACAAGCAAAAGCAAGATAGTAATTTGTATAGTAAAATGACATTAAAAAGGAAAGAAACAAGGCTAGGTCCGAACCTAGCATATGACCAGCGCGATAAAGCGTTGGCGAGCATCAACACTTAACTCGGCACGCAAATTGGACTGGACAAAGCAAGATATAGGGCCCGCTTGCGCTGGCCAAAAAGTAGCTAAGGATAATAATAAATAGGTAAGTAAGGATAATAATAATAAAAAAGTTGATCTACTTCAGTTAGTACCTTGTCAAAGCTGAATGTCCCCTCCCGGTTGCTCAGCCAGGAGTCCAGATCAGGAGCACTGTGAATGACAAACTCCTCATATTTCCCAAACATGGTAGCAAAGCGTCCGGCGAACACCTCCCTCAGCTGTACGTTCATCTTGGCAGACCTCAGCTCCTCCTCCTCCTCCTCAAACACACGTCCCAGAGTCTTCTCTCCGTCCGACGGCTTCCCTCCTCCACACCTCCTGGCCAGTGCCTGCAGCCTCTCCAGCACCGCCAGCTCCTCCCCTCCCAGGTTCCCGTTCCTTCTGTCCTCCATCAGATCCTCCAGAACAAGGCTGCTGAGGCAGGGGGAGGTGGCGGCTTTGGCAGGCTTAGTGGTCACGCCCCCTTGTGGAGGGAGGCCAAAACGCAGCAGCACCTCGCTCAGCTCCTGGATGAGTTCTGTCTGGTCCGGAAACAAGGGAAGGTCCTCGGGGGCCTCGACACAGTGGTTGTCAATGTCCACAAAACACAGGTTGGCCTGTGCAGGAGACAAACGGACAAACAAGACAGGTGAGAATATGTCCTACCTGGATGAAAACCAGTTTTCAATTCACTCACCCAACAGATAATCATAATAGGTCTACTCACAGATGAATACCAGTGTGACTGTTATTCATCTCATGTAGACTAAGTCGTTAAGCTTTAAGGCCAACTGGCCAAGTATAGAAAAATCCAATTAAGATCAGAGAGGGAGATTTACATTGCATTAATGGATTCTTGGCATTTTACCACAATAAGCTACCAGAGACTCCAACATATTAGCATTATGAAGGATTATCAAACGATTAACTTATCGCTTACACAGGAGAGATATGGGGGGAAAAAGGCAAAATTAGATGAGCAAGACCTCCGCACACTGGCAAACGAACAACAAAACCGTGCAAAAACTGTAAACTTGGAAAGGTGCTGAGCAACGAATAGTAGAGAGTCAATGTTTTAAGGAGAATTTATGCACCGAGAATAAAAGTGCATCTCAGAGCAGCAGTGGGGAACAGCCCAGTCAGCAGCAACACAACCTTCAACAGTGACCTCTGACAGTCAGCTCATTGCCTCAGGGGAAGTTGGGAGATGAACTGTAGTAGAGTGCACAGCTCAGCCTCGCCCCAGCACACACTATACTCCCTGTAGCTTCATCTCGTCCTACTCAACATGTCTTTCCATCAGGAGAGAAGCCAAAGTAAATGATGAAACTATATATTCAAGATTTGGATTGATTTAGCAGAACATATTCGATTCAGGGAAGTCAAAACACATATAAGTCAATAAAAGAATCAACCGGAGATGCACCTGCAGTGCCTAGATAGAAGACTCAAACATATACGATTCAAATGCTTTACACTTTCTTCTTGCTTGCTATTGCAATTTACCCCCCCACACATCAAGTTGCACAATTCCAGAAATAAGCTGTGATCTGACTCTAATTCACATTAATTATTCACTTTGTCAGATTTTTCTGGAACTCTAATTGCTCGGTGCTTTTCCTTTCAGTGCCGCACGCTGTCTTTCTACTGGCTCCTTTCTGGGGCAGAGCGAGATCAAAGACGCCCGGGCGAGACGCTCATCCTGCAGCACAGTCAGTGCAGTGCGATCTTTCGGTGTGGACGGAGAATTCGATTTGAAGAGAGAGGGGAGGGGGGTGGGAGACTGAGGCAGAGCAGTGCGTCTCTGAGGAACTGCATCGTCTGAGTTTGCCAGGCCTGAGGCAGGGGGCATATTATTATGCACGCAGAATCGAGGAGCTTAGCAAAAAAAGAATGG
Source organism: Poromitra crassiceps (assembly GCF_964638095.1). Taxonomy (NCBI): domain Eukaryota; kingdom Metazoa; phylum Chordata; class Actinopteri; order Beryciformes; family Melamphaidae; genus Poromitra; species Poromitra crassiceps. The sequence continues at coordinate 14,932,821 of NC_139636.1, read as the reverse complement.
CTAGAAGAATGCTGCAGAAATGTGTAGATCCTTCTGTACGAATGTTCCTTGGAACGTGTTATGATATGGACAGGAAACATGTGCCTCCTGGAACACTGATGTTAGAAAACAGAAACGTGACACTGAGAACTGATAGACGTATAAAAGCCCTGGTCTATATTTAGTACTGTACCTCCTGCGGTAGGTGGAGGGAGGACCGCTGAGCTCCATCTCTCCTCTGGATACCCATGAAGAAGGGCACAGGCGCGTCCAGGAGGTGATGTAATGGCGCCGGCAGGATGGGCAGGTAGATGTTTTGCCACTGGAACGGGAACAGCAAGGTAGTGACACCTTCTGCCACTGTCATCAAACGCTGGTAGTCTGGGGAGACGAGGGCGGCAAGATGGCGAGAGGACATCAAAATCACCTCAGAGTAAAAAACTAAGGGAAAACCTCAATCATCAACAACATCATCAATCCAAAGTAAAAAAAAGAGTGCTCACCTTGAGAGTAGAGCAGCACCTGCATCTCCAGAAGCACACAGGTAAGCAGCTGCACCATGTTGCCGACGCCCAGCAGGGAGAAGGCCTCTCCGAGCGGGAAGTCGCCCAGCGGGAGCTCACCCGGGCCGGGCCGCTGGCACATGATGGGCCCCTGCACCCCGTGGAACCTCAGTGACCTGCCGGGGGGAGGCAGGGGCACCTCGTACAGGATGTTGTGTATGTAGCTCTCCAGGGGAAGGGGCGGGGCCGTGTGCGACGTCACCGCCTGGTGCAGCTGGGACAGGAAGTGGCGAGCGGCCTGGAGGAAGGGGAGCGGCGTGAGGAGGCAGAGCGCTTTGGACACGTACAGGGTGTCCCGCGCCGAGTCGAAGGAGCCCGCGCAGCCCAGGCAGCCGGACAGCGCGGCCAGGGACTCGGCGTCCGACTCGTCCAAGCTGCTCACCAGCGAGTCCATGCTAGAGGTGGAGGGAGAGGAGGCGGACGAGGAGGGAGAGGAGGCCGACGACGAGGAGTGCTGCTCCACGTGGTGCATCTGGTAGAGCGTCTGCATGGCGGTGATGATGGGAGCGCTCGTCACCTCCTCGTAGAAGGTGTGGACGAAGCCGTAGGAGCGCGTGCCGTCATCAGTGGCCACGGTGAAGGAGTGGAACTGGGGCTCGAGGCTGTCGGCCTGCGTGCGGAAGGCCAGACCCCTCGGCATGCAGAGCTTAGGAGAGGGAGGAGGAACAGGAAGCGTGGTGGAAAACATGTGGGAGAGGGTTGGGAATAGAGAAGCAGAGAGACAAACAAACTGTTACACACTAACCCTTCACAATGACCTCAGTTACTGATACCGTGCATACAGTAAGTGGTTTTTGTAATCATTGCAACATAACATTTGATAATGTGGTTTGTATAATGAGACATTGTACAGACACATGTTATTGACACGTCATGAAGTGCTCTTTACAGCCAATTTTGATATGATGAATAAAGCTCTTGTTTGATTAAAGTCTGTTAATTCTTTTGATGCATCCTGACCTGCTTATCCAACAGACAAAACAAACATGAGAATGTTCTGTATATTTTGGACATAACAGACTTTGTATTCTGTGGGGAACAGAGAACAAGCAAAGGCACAGTGCAGTAGCACAGCTGCACATTTTCCCTGAGTTAGATTTGTTATCTTGTTCTGTTTGTCCTCTGAGTTGTAACATTATTCATGGGGACTGGTTGGAGGAATGACGAAACATTTGCCCTCAAAACAGAGCAAATCTCATCCATGTTTATCATTGAACAAACAACTGTGAGAGAAAGTGGCCAACGCTAAAGAGATCCTTTGTATCCAGTATCTCACCATGTTGACAGCATCTTTATTGAAGGGGCTCCTCTCTGTGCTTTCAGGATAGTGGACCAGTACCTTTGACTTAAAGGACCTTCGTATGGGGCTCTGCTCAAAGCCCTCACCTGGGAGAGAGACAGAGACAAAGGCAAGAGAGAGAGAGAGAGAAGAGAGAGAGAGAGAGAGAGAGAGAGAGAGAGAGAGAGAGAGAGAGAGCGTTATGACACAGCCGTATATGAGTGCATAGAGACAGATGACCTTCAGTGCTACAAAGGCAGAATTCCTAAGCAGAAGGGTTGTCAAAAGTATCGAAAAGTATCAGTACTGAAAATTTGAATCGGATACAATACTCATTTGCAACAGTTTCGATACCATCAGTGCTATCTTTTAATGAAAAATCACCGATTTTTCCCTCTCTATCATTGGGTATATGTTCCTTCAACAAGCTAAACGTGTTCTGATGGCTAGAGCAGGGCTAATCTGCTCTGTCTAAGTTTTATCAGGCCTAGATTATGGAGAAGTGTGCGTCTGTCCGTCCATCTGTCTAACTTTATTTTTTATGCCTCTTGATGTGTCGTCATGGTATCGAAAATGATATAGAGTATCGATATTTTCCGGGGTATGGAAGTAGAAATTCTAGTATGGTGGTGACATCCCTACTAAGCAGTGGATGGAGTAGAGGACGCTAAAAGAATGAGGACAGTCATGTACTAAAGCACAGACAGAACAACCTTGTCTGAGACCGGCTAAAAAAAAACTCTATTGTAAACAGCCAGATAGAGGTTAGACACTGGGGGCCATTCTGCAGCAAAGAGGGGGAAACCCTGCCAGCACTTATGTAACTCAACTCATTAGCATAGAGATACCATAGAGTGGAGAAGCCGCCACAACACCCCCACAGACCCGTCACTCCGCAGCAGGAACCTCTTTTCACCTCTAGGAACGCATATAGAATATAATGACCTAAAATAAATTGATTTCGTTATACCTCAGGGAGCACTCAGGCTCTGGAGGAGAAGGAGATTTCTATATTTCTATATCAGAGTTACACAAATGGATTGGATTTTACATTGCCTGGAAAAATCTATATTGCATTCCTACATTCACACTGCGTAAATGTGATGCATTGCCCTCGTGGGTCTGATTGAAGTCTCTCCTCTGTCACAATCTCTGTGCCTTGTGTCAGCTTTCGGGCTCGGGTTACACACAGAGAGTGGCGTCTGTGTGCCAGTGTGATGTTACACACACAGAGAGAGTGGCGTTTGTGAGGCGAGTGTGAGACGGGAGGCGAGGGAGTAATGAGTGAAGCACTCTCATTATTCTTCCAGTTTCTAAGGGGATGCCTTTGTCGTCTCTTGACTGAATTCTTTGTTTAATTCATAGATTCTCAAAGCTCAATAGGTGTAACTCTGACATCCCCGCGTTGACCAAGAACAAGAACAACTGCGAAAGGCAAACGACGCATTTATTAAAGCCGCATCCATCACCTGCCTCCGAGATGACGCACGGCAACGTCGCCGTAGGCAGAGCAGGGAGGGTGCCCACACACACACACACGCACACACACATGCACACACACACACACACACACACACACACACACACACACACACACACACACAGTTAAACTGAGTGCGTTTACATGTACACTAATAAACTGTTTATTAGCGGATTTCTAGAGTTACCTGATTATTCAAGTGTCATGTAAACAGCATCCTTTATCGAATAAAGGCCGTTCTGAGTTTATGAGAAAACCGATAAACACACCTAGGTTTCTGCTGAGTCATCAGGTTTATGTCCACTCACACACTTTGAGGTGAGTTCCCGCTATTTGTGCGTGTAAACGCGGAAATCAGATTATTGCCAGTTACCTGATTATTCTCAGTTATGAGTCAGACAGACTACATCATGTAGCAGGTGGGAGAGAGGAGCTCATTCATTTACTATGACGAGAGGACTGGAGGCGGTGTTCTTTGCCAAGGATACGCTGAGGAAGGCTATGGCTGAAATGCAATAGCCATTGCTGTTGGTCTGACCCAGATTTATTATTAAAAAACTAAAAAGGACATGTTCAGAGTGCTGGCCCCGTTCTCTTTTTCTGCAGTTTCCTTTGGTCTTGGCACCCGTTGTTTTTTTGGATTGAGTGTGCTCGCATTTGGGTGACTTTGCCAAGGACACACCTTAGTGTTGGTGTGGAGAGGACTAACAGGGAGACAAACAGGGTTCGACAACAACCTGCATCCTCTCACATTCCGAACCGACATGACACCCAGGGATCATGTTGTCACTTACAGAGTTGAGGCGCTGATATCTTTGGAGGGCTAATGCTGAGAAAATGGGAGAGAGAAGGAGAGCGAGAGACAAAGAGAGAGAGAGAGAGAGAGAGAGAGAGAGAGAGAGAGAGAGAGAGAGAATCCAGCCTTACTATCTAGTTGCCATGGCAGCATTCCCGCTTTGGCACTGTGGCCTTGAAGATAGCCGTCAAGACGGAGCTCGTCAGCGGTTACATCATCCTGAATGTAATCACCTGACCCAATTAAGACCAATCTGACACAACTTCCACCCTAGGGATCACAAAACCCACTCAAATGATATCTCTCTCTCTCATAGATGAAGTCGGAGGTGGAGGGTAGTGTGTTTCAGTCTTCAAAATGAAAGCTAAATGGTTGTTCCAGTTAGGCTGCAATTACCACAGACAGACAGACAGACAGACAGACAGACAGACAGACAGACAGACAGACAGACACACACACACACACACACACACACACAGGTACCTTTCACATACAGTACATAATCAGTTCTTGAAAGTCATTCTCATCGTCGCTGTAATAACAATATTAAACATGTTGTTGGTGGACAAAGTCAAAAAAGCGTTTAATATTCGTCCCACGGCTGAGAGATTCATCACAGAGATTAATGCGTCCCGAACGGTCTCCCATCAAGACCGGAAGGCGGCATCGGAGATGATTGAACAGACATGAAGGTAGACATCTGTCACACTCACCGACTGAATTCCTCCCAGCAGCCATCACATCATTAGATGAGAAGGGGACTCGGGGAGATCAAAAAGGCGCATTCAAATGCCAGCAAATGCCAAGAGTTTTCCATTTTCCGCCCAAACAACAGAAAGCCCCGCGTCGTCTTCGCATTCGAAATGTGACCGTTCAGTGAAGGTGAGCCATAAAACTCAATGACAAAAATGTGCTTTTCATCACAGCTTGAGACATGATGCTGCTGTCTCACGTGCTTAGAATAAAGGGTGGGAAATATGTGTTCGTTGTGTAGCTGAGAGACCAAATAGGTTGACTTGACTTAGACTTTCAACACCACATACAGTATTCTCTTCGATCAACTAAGAAGCAGATCTCAAACGGGCTAGTGTGGTCCATCCACCCTGCCCTCCGCTCATGTCATCCCCTGTGACGGTCATCTGCGCCGGGCCGGGCCGGGCCGGGCCCGAGCTGCAGCAGCCACCACGGCCATTCAGCATTCCAACAGGGAACGTCATGTGAAATTTGATTAGGCTGCAGAAAACACAGTGGCATCTATTGAGAAGCCAACAAGAGCAGATTGTCCCTCGGCAGGCATTCACTAATTACACACACAGCCAGAAACACACACACACACACACACACACACACACACACACACACACACACACACACACACACACACACACACATCTAACAATTTGCTCAAACGTAGAAGTTAAGGCTGCCATACATGAAAGAATAAACATCCCTCGATACATTTGTAGCTGGTGAAATAAGATGGAAAACAAAGAGATAAATCCCTTGAAAGGAGCAACCCCCCCCCCCCCCCCCCCCCCCCCCACTGCAGTGGATGGGATCTGAGATGACCTGCTGTTACATAAGCAGATCATGGAGCTCAGATCTACGAGCCAGCGGTGCTGCCACTCGCCGCTGGGAGCCGGCCATCACTGACCTCGCTGCTCAGTTACTACAATCAATCTAATCCATCTGGAATTGTAGCATGCAAACAATAAAGCGATACGTCTTTGTTCCCGTCAACATACGATATGCGGCTCAAACCACAGATACTTGTTTTTCTTGTCGCACCGAATACTTTTAACATTTTTATCCAAAAGCATTGTTGTGGGTGGCTGAAAGAAAGTCAGCTGTTTTTCCCAGGCCGGGTCTGGTTTAGACTAGAGCCATCTTCTCCCTGAGGAGGTGCTCTACATACGCTGACATTCTGCCAGCGAGAATACAGGGAGAATGCAAGGTGGGTGTGACTATTGTTCCAGCCTCTGTGATTCACACCTGAAGCTGGCATCTGTAGAGCTGTTTGTATTCAGGTGTTTGCAGCACACAAAAGCCCTTTTCCCACATGCGTACCGGAAAATTACCTGTAAGTCAATATCGGACATTTCCCTGAATTTCCCTTCACACCTTAGCGCGCGCATATGGGAATCTAGTCGTCAAATAGCCGGTATGTTGGGGGGCGGGGGGAGCTTATTTGGGGGGTCGGCAAAACTTCACTCAGTCACAACATGTCTAGACCTCCTCACAGGGAGCTTCTGTGTAAATCTCCCTCTCAAGCCCAATGTCAACAACTTCAAGAAAGCATTGGCACCTAATATCTCTACTTCTATCCATCCATCTATTGCTATTGTCCATAGTGTCAGTGCAATGGTGACAATCCATCATGAGCACTTACCACAAGGCCACATCACTGTGGCTGCCATTACTGTGGCATTGACAACCCAAAAACACCACCATCCACTTCCTACAACCATCTTCTTCCCTGCTTTTGGTTGAGGTGGGGTTTGTGTGATGTGAGTGTGAAGTCGTTTTGGTGAAATATACGGCCATGTGGGTCAGAGAGAACCAGACTCCCAGATTACATAATTATTTGGGAGGTTAGTGGTCCAGAGAGGATCCACTGCTCTGCAGCTCCGTCTGTGTTACGAGCATCAGTGGGCAGCACAGGATATTGTTGTCCTCTGCTCAACCCCTCTCCTCTCCATTCTGTCCCCAGGTGTAACATTATTCGATCGATGAGTATCAGAAACCAATGAAGCTGAATTCTCTAGAGGGTTATTACACTGCCTTGAGTAGGCTATCTGTCAAAACATACTGAGCACTGAGCAGGATGAGAGTAATGTTAAGTGCAATCGTATATTTTCCATTAAGGATATAGCTGTTAAAAAGATGTAGGACAAACATGCGGCAATATCAGGCTGTCATGTTGTTTTGGAGACAATGGTCACTTGGCTCAATTAATTATACCTCAGTTCACATCACAACCAAAACAAGACGCTGCACGACCATCATCCTCCCTGGAGTTTCTACCATTTCTCCCCATATGTAAAAAAAAAAAAGAATACATGTCATCATCAACACTATTGTTTAGACATAGGGTACGTTTCAAAATATGGGGGAAGGGGCAAGACAGGCTACATGTAAATGACATTCATTTGAGTTCTATATAATTCTATGGAATGTCATCTAGCGTTACACACAATGGTCAATGTTTTGACACATATCATTAAACATATCGTGATGTGGTGTTGTGTTCTGCAATGTACATTTGTTAATTTCAGATTTATTGTCAAACCTACCTGCTAAATCGTCGGGTTCGAGGCCCGTCTCCGTATCCACTCCACACACAACAAAATAGTGGGCGAAGCGGCAAGAAGCCGATCCTGTGGCTGCAGCAGTCCCGTTCATCTTCGATGTTATTTTGGTGTTGGTGGAGCTCCGTTTACTTCTGTTTAATGTCGATGGTCATAGTGGATGAGTCTAATCATAAATATGTGTGTGACTCGCGTCCCTTTCTTTTCCTTGCTATGACTCGCTCGCTGCTTGCTGCACTTGCGCTGCTCAAGCGGTCCCACTCTGATCTGATGCGCCGTCAGATGTTGGTCACCTCGTTTGTTCGAAGGGGGAGGAGGCTGTAGGCCCGATTAGAGAGAGCGGGGGAGAGAGAGAGAGAGAGAGAGAGAGCTAAGAGAGGGAGGGAGAGAGAGAGAGCTAAGAGAGGGAGGGAGGGAGGGAGGGAGGGAGGGAGGGAGGGGGGCGGATGACAAAAGACAATAGTATGATGTGATCTGTTGAAATAACAAACCCTTCATCAGCACTGTGTGAATACAATTCATAGGCTATGTATCAATCTTAATGTTGTATTAGCGGTCATATTATTTTGTTGTTCATTGCTTATTGATGTTTTGGCAATATTGCTGTGAAATTCATGCCAATGAATTTGAGAGATTGTACACACATCATCCTCCTGTCACAAATTCTGCAAACAATTCTTATGATTCAAGATAAGTGAAGAAGACCACTACACAATTCAGAGAATTGAAGACGTCATCTGAAATAATGGGATATAGGGCATTTATTGAACCATTCAAGCAGACATAATAAACATGTCCCCCATTTTCAAAATGCTGTCTAAATTCATCAATTTAAATAGGATTATCTAGGTCACAAGAAAACCAGCCTCCTGCTGTATCTAAATGCCTGAGAGATTGGATTTGGATCAAGTGTCAGTGTTCAAACTCAGTGTTCAAACATGAAAATTGTGCAGCATCTTGATACACCTGTACTGGCTCATGCCATAAAACGCATAAAAAAAATACCAGAAGAAGAATATACCACGAAGATCATATCCAAATCATATCCAAAGAGTCATCACATTTTACATGCAAGCAGAAGGTATGCAGCCCCTGCACCCTCTCCCTTTCTGTGCAACAAGTCAGCAGATGGGTCCACAGCTCCAGTCCTCCAGCTAGGCAACACGTGGCTCTGTCATTCACAGTCTGTCTTATGATATCAAGTTATCAGCTTTTAGAGAAGCCTGGCATGTAACACTCAATCCCTTCTGTCCTTAAACAACAATTCTACACATTCAAAATCTCTTCACATGGTAAATAAGCCAGGCGTCCCTATTTCCCACAGCAACATCCTCAAACAACAATGCATTTGGATTTTTTTTTATAGAAAATGTTTCAAATGACACCCACAAATGAAAGATATTGCTTTCATTAACGTGATACGACCATGACCAATGAATCCAACACATTTCTCTCAAGGGTGGGTTTACATTTCCAACATAAAGTGACCTACTAGGACTGGCGTTGTACATCCATCCAGTCACTGGTGTCTCCAAGGCATGCTAGGGTGTGCAGTGAGAAACCTCTTCTCTCCAGCTATATGCCTCTCTGAACAGTTCACCATTCAGGCGTAGTAAATTGGGTCAGGTTGTTCACGTCACACCAACATATTATTCTCTGAAAAGTTTTGGCAGTGGGTTTGAGTTCAGAAATGTCACCTGGAAGGTTGGCAGAGAAAACAGGTGAAGTTCTCAAAAGAAAGGGCACTGTGGAACTCTGTGGAAGAACAGTCTCTTTCAACGAGACTGCAAACTCCCAGGGGCAGGAAACAACTGTGGGAGGGGTGGCCTGTACAAATGGGGTTGGTGAGGTGGACTAGGCTGTTTAGTGATGTATGGATGGAATAATGTGGATCGGGGGAACATTCTTATAGGTGGAATTATGATTCTGTAAGTGCAAGCCAAGGATCCACTGGAGGCCTGAATGAGTCTACACACAGTCTACGGTTGTTGTTGACAGACCTAGGGTTTAGTTGGAAGGGTGTTGGGTTGGTGGCTTTGGCAAAGTAGAAGCAAAGGCTGAGAAAGAGGGAGGTCTACGTCAGGATACGGGTGACCTGGGCCTGAATCTCCCCATCGGGGTGTGAAAGCAGCTGGACCAGTCTGCCGTGGAGCTGGGAAGACTCATCTAACAGGACCCGGAAGAGGCAATCCTGCTTCCACCTCAGCTCGTCAGCCACCTGGGCAGAGGGCCTCCAGGCCTTTAAGTTCCCTGCAAACGTCAGCAGGCGCAGAAGCACTGTTGGGGCGGTCCGCACGTCGAACAGCAGCACAACTGAAGCTGGTGCCTGTGGCAAAGGCACATACAGTAGAGAACAGGATTAAGGATTTTTTAATGACCATGGTGGGCTTCTATATGCATCATTAAAAATAACGACTAGTATTTGAGAGTTATAGTAGACGTGCCTTTGAGATGACTGTAGTTAATCATTTCTATTGCTGTGCTGCTGCTAAGCAAAAGGTCTTCGAAATAAAAAGTAATTACCCTGATCACAGCAAAGATAAACTCCTGCGCTATGGGGTATTTCTGTCATGAAGAAGGTTTACTTATATCTCCTATATTCTATTACCAAAAATGATTGCTCCACATGCGCATAATAATGTTACCAATTTACCGTAGTTAATCTCACCTGGGCTTGAACAATGTCATCCATCATATCTGGATTAGATGATAAATTTACAAGGACTTTCAAAGCCTGAACCTGAAAGAAAAATATTGGAAGAACTTCAAATACAGTTTATTTTCACAGCCTTATCTCTCTTCCAACTAGTGTCGGTATGCATGAAGTGTCTCAGGATGGTAGTGATACATTACAGATCATGATATATGAACACTCTTGAAGAAGAACAACTTGGAGAACACTGGTGCAACCCCAAAAGGATTCAGAGGGCAGGATCCTACTGACCTGTAAGGCTTCCTTGCTCACAATGAGCAAAGACAGTAAAAGTGTGATTGACTCCTTCAGCAAGTGTTGATGCTTGTCTGTGACTGAGAGGTTTGTTAACAGCCTGAGAGCACCAAGCTGAAGATCAGAATTTACTGGCGACATCTCAATCAGCTCCAGTACTTGAGGCACATAAACCTATGAAGGCAAGATAAAAATACTTAGACAGATGTGAATACATAGACTAAATAGCATTTGTTGTGCAGTAAATATGACAACATACCTTTAGCTGTTCTTGGTTTTGGAGGTTCATGGTCAGATTATTCAAAGCATTCAGAGTCTGCACTCTAACTTCTGCCACAGGATCTGAAAGGAAGCCAGCTATGACATGAAGGCCCTCAAATTCCCGTATGAGATCCTGAAGGACAAGTGGAGTAGAAAAATACAGAAAGATGGAATTACACATCTGGCAAGTGTCACTAATGTGATTGACTATGAGTGACATATCTGACAAAGTACAAGTAGCGTCACCGACACCAAACCCAACCACTTTTTTGCCAATATTCTATGAAAATTCTGTTTCAGCTGCAGCTACAAATGGTCACGTGCTGTTTCCACCCGGTTTAATGGCTGAAACCACAAGTCAAACTTCTTATCTTTCTGGAGACATCTTGTTTTAATCATTCACTATAGCCGTTTCCTTACCAGAGTCTGGGAAATGACGTTATTGCTAGTGAAAAAGCTGCAAGCTAAAATCCCTAAATGTGACCAGTCCTCTGAACGTCTATGCTGCTAGCGTAGTTTTGCAGTAGCCTGGGCTAGTTTTACAGGGCCTTTCTTCTTCGTGGTATATTCTTCTTCTGTGGTACCATCACCCAAGCGGCTCATTGCTACTTTCTCTTATCAAAGGCACTTTCATAAGGTATTTGGACCTTTTATCATGCACATTTTAATATAAAACTTTACACATAGACAGATATCTGCAAATAAAAGCGACTTGCGACAGCTGACAATTAACCTCTTGAATAGCCCGCAAAGAAGGAGGAAGTACGTCACTCGGTCCCCAAACTAATGCTGGTCGGGTTTGGGTATAAGTGGTCGTGTTAGACGTCAGTTCCGTTATATAATCTTACAACTGTGAAAATTGTAGAAAGCCTATTTTTACTGTACCTGGTTAACAGTGAAGGCAGCAGCATTTCCTATAGTGAGTAGGATCTGACATCTGTCAGATGGATTGCTGATGGTCTGAAGACATGACAGCAGCATCTTCAGGTGCTGTGGTTGGAGGCTCGCAGGTGACTTTGAGATCATGTCACCTGTGGTGCAAAATAATACATTTAATATCGAATACTGGTTAGCTATGCAGGAGACTGTGCTTTTGTGACAAACTGTGGCTGCCGTTGGCAGACTCAAGCTTATCAGCAGGGAGTGAGGAGCATTTGATAACACAAGAGCTCAGCTCTTACCTGATGCAACATCCACAGTCTCACTCTGAGTGTCAACCCCTCGGGTACAAACAACACTCAGTCCAGATACTTTGGCCAGCAGGCTCCCCGGCTGTAGGGTGACTTCACCAGGCTGACTGCCCTTGACACCACGACTTTCACTGGGGACACTTTTCTTGTTTCTCTTGAAGCTTCCCCCGCTGATAAGTTTGTAAATCCCGTAGGATGCTCCAGCCCCGGCGACTATACCAAGTAGCGCCTTCATATTGCCCAATTTAGGAGTGACAGTGCCATCGCCCATGCTGATATCTGAATTTTGGCAATGTTAGCTAAGAGATTGTTAGCAAGCTAACATGAAGTAACGCTATAGCTATTAACCGACGTCAGTGGCTAAGTTAGCTAAACGATCTAGCTAACGTTAGCTAGCTAGATTGCAAATGTGAGCCGAATGTTCTGCTAACGTTAACGTTACCAGCAAACTCACTCTGCTTATTACCGGTAGTTAACGCTAGCTAGCGTTCTAAGATCTAACGAAACCAATACAAACCCAGACGAAGTCATTTTTACATCTGCATTATCCAGTGGAAACTAAAGAAGTTGGCTGACTAGCTAGAGTTGTCAACAATGTTTTGCTCCGTTGTTCCTGGCAGCTCACAGTGGTGGCCGACCAGACGTGTCACAGAGTTGCTAACATTAGCAATTAGCATGGCTATCACGCCAAAATCTGAACATTATTTGGATATATAATTTTAAACAAAGTATCAAACATTAATATGTTAACAAAACAGACGTTTAATTATCTCTTGACAGAACAGGCACATGCATCCTGGTAGTCTCACACAGCTAGCATCGTTTGTCTTTACTCTGCTGCAATACATTCGTTGTCCAACAGTGTAACGTTACTACGTAACCATGGCAACAGCAAGCCTCATCTCCAATATCCTTTCTTCTCCCAAAGGTATGTCTGTCATGCCCCACTCTGCGCCTGATTGGGTTGGGTTTAGGCACTCTGGGCACATGAGGAGTGATGATTGGTTAAGGTTAAGGTAAAATAACAGGACAAGCCAATCAGAAGCAGAGTAGGGCGGGACATGCCTTCGCCATCCTGGGGGGAAATCGCAAAGGTAAACTGTGGACGGTAAAGTGCAGCGTACCAGGTTAAAGCAAAAGCTGACTAACTTGCTTATTTGTAATCAGGGGCAAGATATGGCTTTACAATACGCAGAGCCTGCTCTGAAAGAGTACATACTGAAACACTCATTGCCGCAAATATATCAGGTAAGTTGCCTGGGCTAACGGGTAGGGTTAGCAGCACAGATACAGAACAGTAGAACTGTTAAAACAGCTAGGTCTATAACCTTTTTTTTTATATATATTTATATTTAACAATCAACGTGAGCTAAAGTCAGCTGTTACAGTTAGCTAAACCAGACGAATTCATTTCACAGTAACTTCAGCATTTATTTATTTTTTTGACAGGCCTTACTGACAGCTTCATCTCTGTCATGTCCCAACGACCCAATACGGTTCCTGGAAAATAAGCTTATGGCCTTTCAGGGACATCACAATCTTCAGGATATTGACTGGTAGGTAAACCTCTTTGTGACTGTATCAATGGGTGAATGAGAAACTATACCACATATTGGTTGTGAATTTCCACGAGATGAACACTTGGTGGCTCACTTTCTCAAGTTTAGATTTTCTCCTAGGTATTCCCAGCCCTCAATATAATTAGGCTACAGGCACACAACTCATTTTGGATGCAGACTGATATAACATGGCCTGAGTTTTTTTTACATACATGTTTGCAATACAATTTAGATAGCCATATGTAGCGTATTGCTGTATGTAAGGTAGTTCATAAGTCAGCAATTTATGATTAATTTATATCTACTACAATTTGCATTATCTGATTTTGATGTCAACCTTATTTCAAGGCACACATTTGTTGATGATGCAGAACACCACATTGCCCTAACCTCTTTGACAAGTAGCACTGTGGAGACTGGCTGCAAGGACGCTGATGATGACACCGTGGTGGTACGGTATGCTTCAATAGCTTACAGCCATCACAAATCAAGTTGAATCCCAGAAGAATTGCTCACACTCGAGTCAAATGAAATGATTGTTTTGGTGCCTTTTACACATAATATGCTATTCCATATTCCCTTTTAGCTGTCCCCCTGTCTGTTTGAGAAGGCCTACTCCTGTTACAGAAGAAATTTAACAAATTCTTACTTCAGGTAAGCCCAAGTACAGCAGTCAAGACCCATACATTACTTTGAAGGATTTGTCAAAGAAATTATATTGCTGAATTCATATTAAAGATCTACAACTCATTTATCCACCGTCACCCTACATAGGGTTTCCCAAAAGTATTAAAACTGATTAACATTATGAAGAATGGAGTCAATGTGCCACTGGCCAAATATTGGGAGTTCACTGTACACTTTTGTGATAGAAAAAAACAAGACTAGTGACCTTGAAACATTGAATATATTTTTATTACATTATTGCTCCCAGGTGATATATACTGAGACAAGAACTTGTTGATTAAGCAGCAGAAACCAGATCTAGATTTTATTCCGTTCAGAAGCTCATGGCAACAGATCCTATTAAAGCAAAAAAAAAACATAATTAGGCCTCTTTTGTGCAACACCCAAAATGCATTTCATTTTTCAAACGTTTCAATATTAAACAGTTACAATGTGAATACTTACCCGTACAAAGGACTTGCTGTCATTCACCAGTTTGGCCTATAATACAATAAAATTATAGAAAAAAGGTTGTCACTGCAGTACTGACTGAATAGAATTGGACCTGATAAAACATTTTGTTTATTACATCCGTTTTGCTTTATCTTTTCTGTGCTATAAAATGGGCAAGCCTGTCCTTGAAGGGGCACATCAGCCATAATCCTTCGGTGCAATTGGCCCCTCCAGAATGTGTGTTTTATTTGTTCTTCATTAAAATCTTAATTTATTTGGTTGTAATGATCTATTCTCAGTTACTCAAGACAAGAGCCCCGTTTACTCGTGAGTGTAACAACTTCAACTTTACAATAGTACGCATCACTGAAACTTTGGACCGTGCTACTTTTGCCAATTTTGGAACTTTGATTAACACAGTACAATGATTCAGTGTCCCCAGACTCCCGATGACAAAAATGAAACAAATACATTGAAATAAGTCAGTTTAGTTTCAGATGGGCCCTTTAAGTTCTAGTTATAACACCAGCTACTGTATGTAAGCAGGCAAAGTATTTTAAAGGTTTCTCATACCATTTCAGCTCAGGCTTGGGAAGACAGTTCTTTCTGCTTCACTGTACTTCAAGTCCTTTTGCGTTGTGGAACCTGGGATCCTTGTATGGACGTCAACTTGTGGCAGGTTTCCACAGGTTGTCATCAGCCTCATCATGAGATGGTGTGTAGCGGGTTTGTGAGAAAAAACTTTTGTGCCTTACATAGCCTTTTCTGGACTGGACAATGTAACTGGGCAGAAGTGGAGGGGACACATTTGAGTCCGGTTGACGAGGAAGCCTTTGAGAATTTACGTAGCCTCTATTCCTCTGATAGACATCACTCCGTCTAGCATCCAAAACATTGGATACAGGCAGCTGTGTAGCAGGTCTGTAGGTCAAGTTGCTGGGCTTCCTGGCTTTGATTTTACGCTTCTGCATGGAAACTTGACTTTTCTCCATGGTAGGCAGCTTATAAGGTTCACCTCTTGCTCCGCTCACATAGCCACCACTATTTTGTGAACCAACTTGTCCATTTTGGTTAGAGAATGAACCCGGGGTTTTTCTGACACTGGGTGTATCACCAGGTTGTGATATCACTGGCACAGTACTAGAGATTATATTCTTGGTGCCAAAATTCCTGTACATGCCCATGTCATTTTGGCTCGTAGGATGAAGGCTATATGAGCCCATGTCAGATTCACTGATGGCAATGTCATTTTGTTCTCGTTGGATGGATTCTTCATCGGCCACTAAACTTGCAAAGGCTCCTTGTGGTCCTGCGCTTGGAGCTTGGTGAGGCGGAGAGTTGAAACTCACATAGCCATCACTGACCTGATGGTTAGTTGGAGAGTTGAAACTCACATAGCCATCACTGGCCTGATGGTTAGTTGGAGAGTTGAAACTCACATAGCCATCACTGGCCCGAGGTGCGATCCTGTTGCGGGTAGAATCGAAGCCGCTGGAAACAGGAATTTGAGTGCGCGGCATGTGTTGGAGTTGCTCAATCTCCTCATCTCTGGCCTTGTCAGCAGGGATGGAGGAGTGAGCTCTGTAATCACCGAGATAACCATCGAGTTCACTTGAGCCATAAGAAGAGCTGGAAGCTTTCACGGCCGTAGGAGACACTTCGCCCTGAGGGACATGAGAGCTGCTGCCTGTTTGGAGACTGACACGACCACCACCACTCCGAGGTGAGAGGTCATTGGAGCTGGATTCAAAACCAATAGGCACAGGCAGCTGGACATTGGATGGGCGGTTTCTGTCCTTTGACTCTTTGCCAACACGGACCCAGTGTGTCTGAACTGATGGGACCGGTTTCTCTGTACGTTTGGGCAGCTGAGCTGGAATATGGAGATTGCCCCTGGGTGTTTTGACGTACAAACTTGTGCCATAAGAACTAGGTTTGATTTGTTCAGTGGAGGAACTGAAGGATGAGGGCTTGTGTGCAGCGGGGACATCAGCTAGAGGCACTTTACTTAGCTTCTGACCTCGGAGGACTTGGTTGCTGGGTTTATTAAATTCACCAGATGGCTTTCTGTAGTGTCTGAAGGAATCGCCATCAGAGATACTATAAGATGGATATTTATATTTTGGCTGTTTGCTATTTTGCTCAGAGTCTAAATTAAATGCTTTAACTGAATGGTCGCTGAGATCTTCTGATGGGCTGGTTAGAGGGTTGGTCTGGGCAGATGCTTTAACTGAATGGTGGCTGAGACCTTCTGATGGGCTGGTTAGAGGGTTTGTCTGGGCAGCAGTCATATGGCCACTAAAAGACAAGCTAGAGGGAAGTGGACTTTGTTTATCTTCACTCTGGACATCGACAGTACTTTCCAATCTATTAATGTGTTGCCTAAAAATATCAACGTTAGAGAAAGTTCCAGCAGCACTTGAAACATGTTCCACTGCTGCTAAATCAGGGCTAGGGTAGAAAACAGGGTCTGGTCCAGAGTCTTGGCTGTTATCACTGGCAGGATCAGGGACAGAGAGGCTTCCTCCTGGCATTTGGTAGTTGGCACCCTGTTCAAACACTGCATTTTGAGGTTCCTTCCAAACTTCATTTTCACTGGTGTCATTTTGAGAAGGCCTTTTCTCAACATCGCCAGTGTCAGACTCCTCTCGAATAGACTGACCATTAGAAATCACCTCATTTTCCAGAGCTTCCTGGGCTGTTTGAAAATGTATCTCCGTGTCACTTCCTGGAATCAGGAAGGAGCGCTTCATAGATTCTACATATTGTTTGAAATGTTGCATAGTTGGGAAACTGACGCCGTCGTCCGCAACTTCCTTTTCTCTTTGGCCATCCCTTAAAATGCCATGGGGGTGTCGATCATAACCATTATTGGCAGACTCATGTTTTTGCACCAAGGGTGTGGTGGGCATCACAAAAAACATATTATTTTGCTCAAATCCGGAGGGAGGTTTGCTTTGCACCCACCTCACTCCAGTGGGACTCCTGTCCTTTCTGTGGGCATGGGACGGTTCTCTCTGAAGGGAGACAAAACTCTGGGGTCTCAAAGCTTGTATCTGATCCCTTTCATCAACAGAGTCATGGCCAGTGTTTGAAGATGCGACATAATATAATGGGTTTGAGGTACGCCGGGCAAGTCCACCTCCATGGCTGCTGAATTCATCATCACCGAGAGGATGTGCAACATTGTTACCTAGCAGGGGATAAATGGACACCTACAATGAATGCATCTGGTTGACCAGGCCTGTTCCAAGTTAAATGGAATGAATGATATCAAATTCTAACCTTCTTCAGCAAGAAAACAAATGCAGCCCCGGAACAACAGAAGACAAAACCAAGGACCCCTGAAAAACATGAAAGTTAGACAAAAAGATAACTTAGCAATGGGCCAAGATTTGCCTCAAGAACACTCCTGTTCTACTTACCCAAATGGAAGAGCCATGGCAGTGAGTTCAACCACAGCACCAAGTGACAGCAGTGGCAGCAGCCCTTTGATTATTAAAACTCACCCCAGACAAGTCTCACTGTGAGAGCCTGTCAGGAAATGGCATCTCAGCTCATTCATGGCCCAGTACTAATTGTTAATTTGTTAAACCTCACCCTTCTTCCATGGAATTCCTCAGGGGGGTTTGTGAGTGAGGAATGGTAGGGAAAATACAAGGGAGGATACTAAACACTTTTCAGATTCAGCCCACGCTGATTAGAATTGGCTGATTGCACACAGCTGATGCTGTGGGGAAATCAACCTAATTACACAAACACAGGAGGAGCCAGAAAGTCTTGGGTAGATGCAAATTAAATTGTACTTGATTGACAGAAAGATAGATTAAGTGTGATAATATTTTTGGAACATAGTCTATTTGGGTCACATTCAAGTCATTTCATAACATTTCATGAGACATGCTAAGCCACATGTGTCAAACTCAAGGCCCGGGGGCCGAATCCGGCCCAGCATTATGTGGCCCGCGAGGGCTAGCAAAGAATGCTCTTTGAGCAATCAAATTTTATGGCCGCCCGCCGCTAAAAATAGCTATTGTTAAATGTTTAATAACTTTTGAATCACTAATCTTCAGACTTGTCTGAGCCAAATGCCGGTGTTCGTAGGGGAGACCCTCATAACTCACAGATAACTTCAAATACAGCAGTCGTCAAGAATCAACATCATGTCTCAGTAACCTAAACCAGATTTTTTTTAACCATCAGCTCATCCCGTTCACGACTCTTCTTGTCCCTGGCACCTCAATGGTGTGAAGGTGGGAGCTTCCACCTTCGGTCAGGACGGCCGAATCACTGCCGATCTTTCGGCAAAGACTAAAGACACACCTTTTCAGGCTCCATCTGGGCCCTTCTTGAACTAACATCTTTCACTCCCTCCCTCTCTCTCTCTCTCTCAAAAAACAACAACTAAACTTTACTACTATTCCTTCAGAAGTTGTAGCTGTCATAGACTGTTTTGCATAGTTGATTGCTCTAGTGCTGACAAAAATGTGTTATTGTAAGTCGCTTTGGATAAAAGCGTCTGCCAAATGACGTAATGTAATGTAATAATGTAATGTAACCAACCAATATGTATTTTGAATTAGAAACGTTGGTTGCAGGCTACACAAACTGAAAATATTATGTTGACTTTATTACTTATACTACTTGTATACTGTATTTCATTTTTTCTAATAAATTGTAGAATAGTTGTCTGTTTTCTGTATTTTTCATATAATTTTGTTTTCAGAGCTAGTGATTAATTATTAAGTTATTATTACTCAAACCTTTAATAATCAAATCAGAGGCAATTATGTCGTAATTGGCACCCCTGTAAGCCCTTTCACCTATTATTTAAAAAACAAGGGCAACTTCGGCCCAGGACCACGTGCGTCATGTAGCAACCAGGCGACCTCATGCAACTCATGCAATTCAACATGGCCTGTTGAAAGATGTAGTTTCCATTCGAGGAAACTACATCTTTCAACAGCCCATGTTTGCACTGATGACATCACTGATGACATCATCAATTTCAACAGCCCAAGTTTGGCACTGATGACATCACTGATGACGTCATCACCGTTATCCATTCCTGACTGACTGAATGCCTGACTCACCTTCTCTTGACCATGCGCTGCGCAGGCTGTGCACATGGTAAAAAAAAAGGCCTTGCACTAGATTCTTGCAATAGATCCATAAAAATATATATTTTTAAGATAAAAAATAAAATAAAAAAATCTCCTTATAATACTAAGAGAGATTGACTCAAGTAGTACTGAGTAATTTGACCCATGTGAATGAAAGTCCCTAACCTTTTCACTTGATCACTAGTTGTCCAGGTCATTCAATCTCCTAGATTCCCTTTCACCTTCCTATTGTCAGTATAGAGACCTGCATCCTCGGCCTATGGGGCCTTTTGTCCCACCAACCACTAAGTACCATCTGAATAACTAAAAACCCACTTCAGTTGAGATAATTATTAGAAGAAGCTAATTTGGGATAATGCCACAATGCATAGAATTAATCTGTGAATATGTTTTCCACAGCATTGCTTCCTATCTTGTCGAGTGGCTGAGTTCCCTGGCGACCTGCCTGTTTACTGAATTAATGATGATGTGTTTGTGGGTGGGGACAGGAGGTGGAAGAGGTTCATCGCAAAAAGGAAGAGCGATGTCGTGGAGCTGGATCTGAAGATGGACATTGCAAAGGAGCACTATGAGAGGAAGCGCCAGGGGGTCGCACTCGCCAAATGGTTGAACTGGGTAAAACTTCGCAAGAAGACGCAGACAGGTAGGTGACCAGATTTGCATTTCTGAGCAAAAAAGTACTAATAATGACTAGTGTAGGCCAGTGGTTCTCAAAGTGGGGCACAGGGACCCCCAGGTGTCCTTGAGGGGGTTCCAGGGGGTCCCCAGCAAAAAGGGCTAAAGTAACACAATGACAGAAAGAATGTATGATTATTTTGATCATGGGTTTTGTACATTTTCTGTAATGAAACATCTAAGAGTTTGATGACCCTCCCACTCTGTCTTGCAGGAGCCTGGTGTTGGGGTCTTTAGGCTGATTGGGTGCACCTGGGCCCGGTGCCCTCATAGACCCTTTTCACTGGGGCCATTTTGTGTCGAAAAGGCAGGGTAAACACAGGTGCAAGGCACGCAATACAGTAATGAGGGTTTCCAACTTCCAATCATGCCTTTTCGACTCAAAATGGCCCCCACGAAAAGGGTCTATTGGGCTTTAAGCCCAGTTTAGACCAAAGATTCACGACGAGACTGGCTGCAACTTGCAACAGCTTGCAACCAGCCCCTGGGAATTGACAAGCTGAATGGCTGGCGACGCCATCAGCGGGCTGGAGTCGAGATGAGATGTGCCAGTTTACACCGCTGCAACTTTCCCCTGCAACAGTTTCGTCTCGTTGCAAATCTTTGGTGTAAACTGGGCTTAAGAAGACCTTCATCCTGTTCTGATTTTGTTCTGTTCTGTTCATTTGTTTAATGTAGTTTGTGTTGTCTAGTTATGTTCCCTTAGTTTTAGTAAAATTATTGTTTTAACTTTCACCTTGGTCTATGACTTCCCTCATGTTACAACCCGGCTCAAGGAAGTAACATGAGGGGAGTCCTACACCAAAGTAAAAGTTTAAACAATAATAATTGATTGTTAACTATTGATGGGACCACTACGCTGCATCCTTACACTAAGTCAAATTCCTCAGATGTAATCTCATTACTTACTGTGGCAGTAAATCTGAATCTGAATCAAATGGGGGTCTGTGGTCTAATTTGTCAGTTTAGGGGTCCTTGATGTGAAAACTTCTGAGAACCACTGGTGTAGGCTGATGTGATCAACTTTTTTTCCTCCAAACTATGACTGTACAAAGTATATTGCCAGAGAAAACATACACTGTGGTTAAGAACTGTGTCCAAACTGAAAGTCATTCGCACTGTACAACCATTCCAGTGACTCATTTTGTCCCACTGTTTAACTCTATAGCTTTACTTTACACTTTTGGAAACTCAAGTTGTTTTGCAGATTGAATACAATACACTACGTTCATTTACACTACCTGTGATCATGATATTGTTACCATTGTCTAGCCCACATCTAGCCATTGTGGTATCATATATATTTGATTAAATTCAAACGTATTATTTGGGGGGTTTCAAACGAGATTTCAATTTCCCTTCCAACTCAGTTGCCATTGAGAAACTCAAGGGAGTTTTAAAAGGCATCTGCCTTAAACGCATCATAGTTGCATGGCGCTGCGCTGTGAAGGACTCAAAGAAGACAAAAGAGTACTTTGAGGTATGTACTGTATGAATGCCATTCAGACAAAGAGATTGAGGACCTTTCCAAAATCATTTATATATGTGTTGGTGTGGGTGTGTATGTGTATTGATGCATTCATCGACTTCTGATGTACTTATCACTTCCAGAAGTTGGACATGGGTTTACTTGAAATGGGAAGCAAAGAGCATCAGACTGGAGAAGGATGCGATGGATTATCAGCGCTGCCTAGCAAACTCTTACTTAAGGTACCCGCTCCTCCAACCTGGCAGTATGTAGTATTTCACTTTTACTCCACCATTTTCTCCCTGTTGTATAGTATCCATATGTTTTTCCTTATGTTTCATGAGACTGATTAGCTCACACACGTTAGATAAGCCCTGGGTTTAACTTCACTTCCCAGGCCTCCAGGCAATTAGCGATGAGGTCATATCTGTTGCGTAAGACTTAAGTGGACTTTACTGTAAACATACTCCCAGTCTCTTTGAGGTCAGTTGATTAAAGTCAGTTGCAGCTTATTATGGTCTAATATGGCCCATTAGCCATTACCATGGTAAAGGCTGTGTATAGGAGGACTCCCTCTCAGGAATCTATCACCGTGTTTCAGAACGGCTTCTTGTGTGTTTTGTGCAGATTTTCTACTAGAGGAGTAGCATGAATAGCTTGTTCGCCCCTTCTATTCATAATATCTTTATTGTATAATTCCTAAAATATTCGATAAATGTTTTATTCCAGCGCCTCCATATTTTGCATTTATAAATATGTTTAAAAATCCCAGGGCACCCCGGTGGGTTTACCTGCTAGAGCGCATACCATAAGTTTCAGTCTATCCTGCAGCCGACCGGGGTTTGAATCCAGCCCGTGGCCCTTTGCTGCATGGCCTCCCCTCTCTCTCTCTCTCTCTCTCTCTCTCTCTCTCTCTCTCTCTCTCTCTCTCTCTCTCTCTCTCTCTCTCTCTCTCTCTCTCTCCCCCCCTGCTTTCCTGTCTACTCATTGTCCTATCCAATAATATCCTCGCATGGCTCTTCCAGAGGAGAAAAGCCTGGTTCCTATTATACTTGAATTACACCTCTCGGCTGTTTCCGGCCTAGACCCCGCCCTAGACACCGGAAACAAGCAACAAAACAAAGGATGGACGTACCAAACAAAGTTTTCGAAGATGTTCTTGTAGAAACTTCACGGATTTACAATATCACATATTTTGTTTGCCGCACATGTACATTGGTTTACACCACTGGTTTACGCCCCCCAGGTCCAGAAGTGTTGGAAACGGCTCCAGACTAATCCAATAAAGGCAAAGTGCAAAAAAAAGAAATAAGAAAAGAAACCCTAGTGAGCATTTTCTCTTAGTGGGCTATTATTAGACCCTCCAGTCTTAGCACCTTGTTTGTTTTAGCTAGTGTGCAATGTTCTGGCACAGAGTGCGCAGAGTTTTGGCATTCCTCTGTCTATCCAGCACCCCTCTCAGTAAATAGTGCTTCGGCATGACTATGTTTGGAGAAAGAAAGTGGCCATGTACACACGTAAATTTATCTCCACAACTTCATGAACTGTCAAGCACTGATATTAGTTGCAGCGGGGATAACAACGTCTACAAATCATACCTCAGGCATTTTCATGCATTTTGGCAATTAGAGCAGCTTGGGAGAATGCGGGCAGTTGTGGTTTGGTGGTGACAGGGAAGCTCCCTGTGAGATAGAAATATGGTGCCTGTCTGTCTGTGTATGCACAATAACTCTGTGTATTAGGCTAACTATGTGTCACTTAAATGAAAGTGTATGTTATATGAATATATTATTAATAAGTGATTGTCCAAATAAAAGCTAATGTGATTAAAATTTTCCCTGTCAGGTGGTGTGTTTTTTTCCTGCATAGAAAATAGAAATTGTGGAAAAACTGAATACCATAAAGTGCTAATATATTTAGAGTTGCATTATTGGAGGAGAAAAAACATGTATGTTTTGCTTTCCCTCAGATCTTTCAGTATCTAGAGTTACGCGACTGGCTGAAATGTGCCGAGGTGTGTTGCACGTGGAAAGCCGTCATCCGGTCAGGCTTGCTATGGAGTCGGGTCTGTACCTCATTACTGAGATGGATTGTTGCATTAATTGTGTATATTTACAAACAAACACGAGACTCATGCAGGAGTATGAATGATCTCTCAAAATGTTGTGGCTCTGCCAGATCAACTTCTCTGTGGAGAAAGACTGGATAACTGACCGCACGGTGAAGCAGATTCTGCAGAACTACCGCCCGTTTGTGATCCACCTCAACATGCGTGGATGCACGTCCTTAATGTCGTCCAGTTTAACATGCATCGGTGAGTATTCCAGATTCCCCTTGACAGATGTTTTCCAATGTTTAAAAAAATACACATTTTTATAGTTTACAGATGTACAAATGATACTTCTCTCACAATAATATCAATAATTAGCCTAAGAGCAGAAAAGTTGATATAATTCTTATATTTTTTTATGAAAAATAAAACACTGATAAAACATTAGAGCAAAACTGAAAAAAGTTCCTCCTTCTGATACAGATTTTTCAGTGTTTGACGGGAAAGTAGAAAGTGGAAGCATTTTAAAAGTCATCAGTCAAATAATCACTTCAGTCAGGATCCACAATAAACAATAAACTTCAGTCAGGACAGCTTCATCCGGTATTTCTGGGGTGCTCACAAGTAGCTGGGGTCCAATTTTTCCTCCAGCTCTTCCTGCAGCTCCTGTGATGTGTTCCAGAGCTCGGGGTCCGTATCGTCCGGGTCCGTCTGGCTGTGTTGTCTGTCCTTAGGGCATTCTTTGTTGTAGGAATGTACATACTCCTCCGCACTCTCTCCAATGTGCTCGAGAGGGGCCTGACACCGCAGGCCAGAGGGCTTCACCACCGGGTGCAGATGCAGCCAATACACCATGTAGTGGATGCTGAAAAATTGATATATTTGTTCAGTTTTCACTTGCGTCAAAAAAAGCTTGATTGCCTTTTGCGTACAAAAAATTATTAATTGTAATTATTTGACAGAAGTTGGAGAAGTGTGAGCTTTCCTTGTCATGAATTGTTTAGAACTTTAAAAGTGACCAAAGAAAAGTGGTTACAGGTATGTAAAAAGAAAAACAGGATGTCAGTGTTTTCTGTCAGATTTATTGACTTTAAGTATGATGAAAGGTTTTTACCAATATTTTACTTGATTCATGAACTAAAACATGTTGTTTAGACAGCAGTTTGGACAGCCCTCTATTTAAGCAATTATTTGCAGCTTCTGCGATTTGGAAATGGCTGACGTTCATATTGCAATCAATCAAAGAGTAACTCTACCCTAGAGTTTTGGCTGATGTGTTTCTAGCCTGGGGGATGGGGGGATTCCTCTAGCAAGTTTGCGTTCATAGTTCACAATTTTGAATTTTGAACTAAACGGCAGGATAAATCTGGGTGGGAAAGTGAAAAAGCAACGCTTGCCCCTCCCTCATTACCACCACCACTGAGGTGCCCTTGAGCAAGGCCCTTAACCCCAACAGTCCCAAACAGTTCACATTAATTTCTTAATTTTTTAATGAGCTGCTCTGAGCTATTCTTTTTCAATAGAATCCTCAATCTTGCAGACAAGTCATATGGGGATGATATTGATGGACTTACAGATAATTTCTGTGTTGATAACATACCCAGCAGAGAAATCCAGTGTTTCCCTAACAATCAACCTTGGGTTACCAGCAACCTGAAACCCCTGTTAAACCAGAAGAAAAAGGCTTTCAGGGAGGTGGAGAGGAAGAGCAAAGGTATTCCAAAGGGTGCTGAAGGTGAAGATTAAGGAGGGGAAACAAGCCTACAGGCACAACCTGGAACAACAGCTGCAGCAGGATGGAGTGAAGCAGGTCTGGGCAGGCATGAGGAACATCACAGGTCTAGAACGTAAGGGAGGATCGCTGCCTGATGGAGGTCAGGACCTGGCTGATGACCTGAATGTGTTTTTTAACAGATTTGACAGGCCCACCCCATCTTGTCTGTTGTCTGTGCCCCAGTCTCCTCCCTCCACCCCTGCACCTATAACCTCCACTATATCATCAGGTCAGGAGGTCATCTACATGCAACAGAGGGCCCTTGCACATCTAGAAACTTCTGGTGCAACTGTGAGGATTAGATTCTTTGATTTTTCGAGCGCCTTCAATACAATCCTTTTTCTTCTGGTTTAACAGGGCTTTCAGGTTGTTGGTAACTCAAGGTTTATTGTTAGGGAAACACTGGATTTCTCTGCTGGGTATGTTATCAACACAGAAATTAATGTAGTCCGTGACACAATCTGTAAGTCCATCAATATCATCCCCATATGACTTACAGAAAAAAGATTGTCTGACTGCAATATTGAGGATTCTATTGAAAAAGAATAGCTCAGGGCAGCTCATTAAAAATGTAAGAAATTAATGTGAACTGTTAATTTGTGTTTTCTTTCTTTTTTTCTTTTTTTTTACCTTTATTTATACAGGGGGGGTCTCACTGAGAGCAATGCTCTCTTTTCAGAAGCGCCCTGTTCACATTCACACACACACATTCATACCTGGAAGTTGACCAGTACAAACACAGTCTGATCTGCTGGCCACTGATCAGCTCCACTGGAGCAGTTGGGGTTAAGGGCCTTGCTCAAGGGCACCTCAGTGGTGTTAATGAGGGAGGGGCAAGTGCTGCTTTTTCACTTTACCACCCAGATTTATCCTGCTTAGTTAAAAATTCTAAATTGTGAACTATGAACATGAACTAGTTCATTTTAAGCTGTGTGAACTGAACTTTGAGCTAGCTATGTGTCACAGGCTTCATTCAGCTGCCTGCTGCTGCTCAACACTCGGGTATACGTGTTTCAACAATTAGGGATCTCGCGCCCTATGCCTGCTTGATTCCTAGGCTCGCCCGATACGCGGGCTCGTCCGTCCTGCAACTCGCTGAGCTAGCCCTGCAGCTCGCAGCGCGGCCTTGCCCGCAGCTCGGCTGCTCTTCTCTTTTCTCACCGCGAGGTAGAGTGGAGAGAGGTCAGCGGCAAGTAGGTCAAAGTTTCTACAATAGGTCAAAGTTTATACAATTTGAACTTTGAGCAGAATGAGCACAGCGCAAGGTGGCAAATTCCAGTTCATCACACGATTTAAATATTATTTTCTGATTGTTTCATAACGGTTACGTTCTAACCCAGCGAGCACAAAACGTTTTTTCAACGTTGATTTTTAGTTGAAATCTGGGTGATATTGGGTTTGAACGTCTAAGACCTAATTTCACCCTCTTTTCAACCGGCTAAAATGCGGTTACAACGTCAACGTGTAAAAAAACACAATTTGGTTCATCATATTGTTAAAACATTTGTTGTAGCTTGGAATAGAGGCAATATTGATAGTGTGTGGATTGGCATTTGTCCATTTTATTGTGTAACTGAGCGTTGAAATCTGGTCTATACGAAAACTACATTTCAACGCATTTTATGTCACATGAAATATCATAAATATGGGACTATATAGGCTATGTGGTGCCAGCAAAAAGCTTCCAGGACACAACTATGGTTAATAGTTTAGCGCAATACTATAAAATAATGAATTCAGTTCCTGCCGCAACGTGCATGGGCAAGTACTTAATTGCTAGCTATACTAACCGTGACTGACTAGACTAGACCAAAGCAAGTCTGCACCGGTCTGCACCAAGTGCGGAACGCTATGTTATTGTAACAGACTGTATACAAGGCTCTGTGTACCTCCTCAGTCTCTGGTGTTAAATGAAGTAACCTCTGAAGCCATAGGCTACAGCTTATAGACAACACACACACACAACATAATTTTAGTCTGTTACATTAATATAATAGTCTCGTACACATCACATAAAATAACTTAACTCCCGATCGTCGACAATCATGTAGTCTACAAGTTGTGTGCGAGATAGAGTATATATGTGCCCAGCTCTCTATAGAGTATAAGGCTGGTTTCACACCGACGACCCACGCCTTGCCTTGCCTCAACCCACGCCTACGCCGAGCTGGGCGTGAACCTGTTACACGCTTTTGCGATCACACCGCACGCCTTTTGCACGCCGAACCTGGAGCCGAGTCACAAGCGCCTCTCCTCTCTCCCGACTGTATTTTTTCACGTGTTGTCCAGAATTGTCATGGGTAGCCTCTAGGTAAAATAAATCTGATATATTTAATGTTCTATTGATGCTGGATATGTATAACCAGGTCTGACTATAGTCGGACATTTTAGAGAGGTGATCTTGCAAGAATATGTGCTGGCACAACAACATTGTCCATCTTGCTTCTTCGGTCGCTATTCTCTCTCATGAAGATTTGTTTGCCGACAGGGAGAAAGCCCCACGTGATAGCCACCCGTCAATCTCTCTCTCGCTCTCTCTCTCTGCTCAATACTGTTGTAGAAACTCCATTTTATTTTGAAATTCAGTTGACTTTGCCAGTTCCCACGGATATTGTCGCGTTTTTCTTTCATGGCTTGACAGAAAAGCCTGCCTGCACGCGCCTTGTCGGCGTGAAAATAGAACTCTCGCCTATTCGATAAAATCGGCAAGGCACAGGCAAGGCGTGGGTACACGCAGGGTTCACGCTCAGGCGGCCGGTGTACACAGCCTCGTTGACTAAAACGGACGCCTATTTAAAAGCGTGGGTAAAGGCAAGGCATAGGCAAGGCTTGGGTCGTCGGTGTGAAACCAGCCTAAGGAAATGTATAGCTCAGCGCGTTAAGCGGACTGGCTTGAATGTGGGAAAGCGGGGTTCGAATCCCGTGTGCGCTGCTGAATTTTTAATTTAAGAACCTGGTGAAATATGGTCTAAATGTGAACGTTCAATAAACGTCTGCAAATAGTGGGTGAAAAAACTTTCACTTTCAAACCTTCCTTGCACGTTTTTTCAACGTTGACCCTAAACGTTTTTTAAACGTCTTTTCAACCGAAAAATGCTCGCTGGGAAAGCACAAATAAACGTCAGCCCCAACTGCCGATCGGCCAATAGCAACCACTATGCATATTTATAACAAAATTATGTAAATTCAAATACTTTGTACTAAAATGTCAGGATGTGGACCTGAAGCCATCAACAACACAACTAAATTCCGCAGAAGAACCCACCTGTAGTTACACACCCAGGGGTTTCCTCCCAGTTTAAGCTGTGACAGGAAGTACAGGTCTTCCAGAACACCATACTGGACGAAGTGCAGGCTGTTATCTGACAGGTCCAGCTCACGGAGGTGCAGGAGGCCAAACAGAGAGGCTTGGAGAGGGAACAAGAAAGTGATGGATGAATGCAGCATACATTTAGCCCTTCCACTTTTTTCTTTCTCAGCATCATTAGTATGCTTATATTTAGACAGACCTGTTGCCATCATAGAGACACTGCATGAAATAGGCCACGGCCATCACGGGGGAAAGCTCTCCATTCACTTCCATACACCAGTGTCATTTTCCTTCAATTACACATAGCTAAAAGCTGTTCTGTGGTGGGCTGTGCAGACAAGCAATGTAAAAAATCGCCAATTAAAGTTTTTTGTACTCCCGAGCAAAACAAGAAAGCCATTGAGAATTGGCGAAAAGAAAAATTAGGATCTAGCTGTCAAGGAAGTAAGTTGGAGTGTTCATCTTCCGTATATATGATCTTTGTGTGCAACACGTGACATAGAAGAACGCCAGGGTTAAGGGGGGGAGTTTTTGTTTCCCCCGTTTCGGTCTGTGGTTTCTGAAAGACGACGCGCTCCGCAGTGTCTCTATTAGTATGCTTCTATTTAGAAAGGACCTGTTGCCATCATTAATTACGCTTATATTTAGACATACCTGTTGCAGTGTATCATTAACTAAGAAAGGCACAAGCCAGTGGCTCTGCCAGTCAACTTTGACACTCCTGCTGGAATGTGTGGGCCCTGGGCCGAGGTTCAACTTTTATCCGCATCACTCAACTGTATGATAATCACTCTGCATGTGTAAGCCTCTCTCTCGTCTTCCGCCATCTAAATAAAGATAATACTGTATACACAAAGATGGCAGAATGCCCACTCCCCTTTAAAAAGGAAAGCAGATGTCTCCTACCAGTTGTATAGGATGCTATAAACTTTTCGACAATCCATGTTATCTATCAACCAAAGTAAAACACAACTCTGTTCATGTAGGTTGGATATTATAGTGAATACCGATAATGATTAAGCATACATTATACATGCACACACAGACTTCTACCTGTGTCAATGCGCGCCATGTTGTTACTGCTGAGGTTAAGAGTCCTGAGGCTCCTGGCTCCTTGGAAATTTCTGGCTCGGAGGTGAGTGATGTTATTATGGGACAGATCCATATGAACAATATCTTCTGCAATACCTGGAGGCACTTGTGTTAGACCTAAAGAGAGAGGGAGAGGGGGCTATTTGGGTTAGTCAATTTTGGTTATTTTACAAAAAGTTTATTTGAAATTCATTCATTTGTTCAGTATTTGTATTCTTATGGTGTTTTCTTCTATACACTGCAAATTTGTCAAACTAGGCTTGATTCCTAAGCTCGCCCGCTGTGCGGGCTCGCCCGCTGAGCAGCATCACCCGCAGCTCGGCTACTGCATGGCCTCGTCTGCTCTATTGGCATGCACAGTGCACAATTGCCCAACTTCGCATCACTGATGACATTGTGACATCATCAGTGACATCATTACTGACCAAAATCATCACAAATCTCACAATGTGGGACAAAGTGGGGCGGAAATTGCAGAGAAACAAACAACTATGATGTCAAATCAGTTTGAGCCAAGGGCCTTTTTCACATCAGCCATTTTGTGCCGGGTAAACACAGTTGCAACAAAAACATTAATGAGGGCCCCCAGCACTGCCCAGCACTGGAACACCTAAATAGATTGGAAGTTGAAAACCCTCATTAATGTTTTGGTTGCTCTGTGTTTACCCTGCCTTTTAGGCACAAAATGGCTGCTGTGAAAAAGGATAATTGTAAGCACTGCAAGTACAGCAACTGTAAAACTGACCATTATCTGGGTTTCTTACTAATGTACAGGCCCTCTGCCAGTAGGCTTACAATATAAGTCCAGGCCCTCTGCCAATAGGCTTACATTATAGCCGGAACACATGGCTTGATTTTATATTCTTAAGTTATATGAAACTGTTTTTTTGCTCATTAGCTTTACCATATAGAAAAAAACATGTTGACAAGAACGTTATTTAGCTAATACTTTCCAAATGTCCAAGTTTATAACAGGTGGACTCCATGAGACGCAAAGGAAACAAACAGAGTAGAAAACACCTGCCAAAGCAGCTGCTTCTCTTTTGCCAGTTCTGTGTCTGGCCCTGAAACTCCTTTGAGAAATGGAGGTTTTGGCGTTCCAGTCATGGGTCCAGGGTGAGCTAGTTAATCATGAGCATATGTCTCCTCTGCAATGGAGCTCGATAGGTAGTTTTTCCTAACCCCGCTGTTGCGTAAGAAACACGTGTCGAACCTACTGTACCGAAATATGGTGAGGCACAGGTTTGCACAATTAGTCATAAAAATGATGTGTCAAAACAAAAGGTAATTGTGAGCTAACCTCTGCTACTGCAGTTCAGCCGTGGTTGGGGGAAAAGGTAGGTGTGGCACACGGTGGTGGCATCTGGTCTGACGCGGTATGGAACGGGCGTTATAGTGTCTCGGGGGTCTGTTTGGTCACCCTGTAGGTCTCCGTTGGGGTCTGACTCCCGACAGAGCAGCTCCACATCAACCTGCTTCAGCTTTCTGCCTTTCTGCCTGACGGGCGTAGCACAACTGGCGGATGAAATACATGGGGATAT
Organism: Poromitra crassiceps; assembly: GCF_964638095.1. NCBI lineage: Eukaryota > Metazoa > Chordata > Actinopteri > Beryciformes > Melamphaidae > Poromitra > Poromitra crassiceps. The sequence continues at coordinate 14,901,307 of NC_139636.1, read as the reverse complement.
CATGAGGAAACTAAAGTGTTATTCCCAGTAAAATATCTGAATAATGTATATTCATCATTCTGAGACACTTTAATGGCTTGTACACGTGGAATCAGAGAGATAGATTATTCTCTAAGGCCTTTGGTGTCGGCATTCACCTGGCATGACTTCCTAGATAACGGTTGCTTGGTACTTGAAGGGTGCGTATGAGGCTGTCCATCTGGCAGACACAATTCCAGGGATTGTCATAGAGACGTAGGTAGCGCAGGTTCGGCATGGGGATAAGGGCCTCCTCACTGAGCGTGCCCAGTCGGTTGTGCTGCAGCAGCAGGTGCCTGAGGCGCGTCAAGCCTTCGAAGGCCCCTTCCTCCACCATAGAGATCTGGTTCTGCTGTAGGTCCAGGCTCTCCAAACCCTCGTAGCCAGCGAAGGCCCCCTCGCGAAGGACCTTGAGCCGGTTGCGGGCTAGAAGGAGGTGTTTGGGTTCTTGGGACCAGGTTTTTGTGGGGGGGATGGACTTGAGTTGTCGGTCCTGGCAGTCCACGAAGACGTCTCCATTTTCGGTCGATTCTGCGCAGGCAGCTGCCACAAGTCTGGAGGGGCCTGATCTGCTGTGGCGTCCTGCGCCTCTTACCCTGATGGAGTGTTCAAACACAAGAACAACTTTTGTCCACATCATGTTTCATGCATGAATGTCACAGTCTCTTTCAGAGTAGGTGAATGAACAGAATGAACAAACTGGACCCCAGGGTAAAAATCTGTACCTGTCTCGCGTTAGGCCGTGTCTCGCCCCTCTGACGCCTCGACCCCTGCCTCTCTTCATCTCAGCAGATGGGAGAAGCAGGAGGAGCCAGAGGACCACGAGGAGAGAGGAGGTCACATGCATCCTGAGTGCAGCTGTTATTCTCTCTTCAGTGAGAAGAGCTGGGGCCAAAGCACAAGCTTGAGATGGAAAGTGGGTTTGGAAACAGAAGCCAGGGGTCCAGGGTCAAGAGTGTTATTGTTGATGGAGCACAGCTGCTGTTTACCCTGCAGAGAGAGTTCGAGGTAGCACAGTATTATATAAGAGACAGGGACAGTCCTAGAATGTATACAGCTTTGAAATACAGCAGAAAACTGTGAGGTGCCCTGTTGTGAGGATACATAGTCTTACATAACTTCTTATATTACTTGGAGATTTCAAAATTATGACAACTTCGAAAATATAAATCACTGCATGCTCAGGAAGCACACATGCACTCTCCGTCAGAGGAATTCTAATTAAAATATTTCTAATAATGTACAGTTTTTAACCACCAGCGTGTCTGCTCTCTGCTCTCATCAGGTCAATGCAGAAATCTCCAGGAACTCAATGTGTCAGAGTGCACTAATATCAGTGTAAGTAAAAACCCTGTTTAAAACAACTGATAATGTCTGGATGATTACATAATCCTCGTTCCAAGAAAACGTCAATTATCAGAGATTTTCTTCACGTGATCTGCTTTGCTATTTACTTGTGTAACGTGCTTGTGCACTAGAGGCTACCCCCAATGTAAAATGACAACCACATGTGAATACGGGGCTACACACCACATCTGTCTTCAGTTGCTGATCTGAATTTTAATAATGTTGTATTCACTGTTATGGCCATTTATATATTCAGAGCAAATAATTTAACTTTTGTGAAACATTACATTGAAACATTACAATATTGAGTGAACAGGACTTGATATTTCTGACTGTGCTCTTTAATAGGACATGATGGTTCAGAGAATTGTGGAGGGCTGTCCCAGCCTTCTCTACTTGAACCTGTCTTGCACACTTGTGACCAACAGAGCTGTGAGAGAGCTATCCAGGTAAACACATGCTGTCCCCCAGCTCACTCATTCCAAATGATCCAAAAATTCCATATGACGCCCCCTTTCTGGGCCCCTGCCCCTACGTTCCCAGAATCAGCGCCAGTTCTGATCCTCAGCCGACTGCAAGCTTGTATTACATGTCTGAAAACAAACCAGTGCCATTATATCATAGTTATTATTTAGAGGAGTGGATGCTGCTCTCATAACTAAACTGGTAGACTTTTATGTGATTTTCAAAGCATTTAAGTTATTTCAACTCATTATGAAGACGGGATACACATTGTCTTCGCTTCAACTGCTCAATAAGCATAATTTAATATACGTTTCAGTACACAACCTTTTTCAAGTATGCAAGTTATTTCAACTCAAAACCGTTATTGCCATGCAGAATATTTTTTGGGGGAAAATGTCACATTTCCCCTGACAAGACTTTAAAAGTATCCACGTTCAGTCAAAATGTGATGTGTGTGCTGATGATGTGCACTGCTTCCAGAATACACCTCTGCACTTTTCCCTTGGCTAAAAATCAACATCAAAACAAACAACAACAATAACTTGCAAAAAGCTTAAACACACGTAATTTGTCTTTGATTTCTTGTATCACTAACCTAAACTCCTCGTTTTGTACAGGAGCTGCCTGAACCTCCAGTACCTGAGTCTGGCCTACTGCTATAGAGTCACAGATAAGGGTTTCCAGTACCTGAGCACAGGGAAGGGCTGCTACAATCTCATCCACCTCAATGTGTCCGGCTGCACTCAGGTCAGTTGCTGTGCGCCTCTTTGTTCTGCACCGTATATATTCTCTCCTCTGTCCACTCCCGCTGCACTCAGGTCACACACACAGCCTTTGAATAAATGTAGACACTCCTCTCTGCGACTCCCCTCCTGCGTTCCCGTACACAAGTTTAGGCTTGCACTCAAACTCTTTTCCCGGGAGAATGGACAGATCTGAAGGAGAGAGAGAGAGTGGAGGGTTGGGATTATAGAAGAAAAAAAACCTCCAGGCCATGCCCACCCACACACGTGTCGCACACACTCCATAACATTACGCCTCAACACACATCCACGTATAAAGCACATTATAAAGCTAACACATTTCCCTCTGGGAGTGTGTTGTTGGGTTGGCTCCAGATGCTTTCAATTTACTAGATGATAAGGAGGGAAAAGTCAGCCAGCCAAGATGGTTTAAATTCCAACATAGAGATAATAATATTTTTCTTCTCTCTTCCTCTCTTTCCCTCCAGATGACAGTGAATGGGTTCAGATACATTTCTGCAGGATGCCCTTTACTCAAAGATATTGTGATCAATGACATGCCCACTCTGTCAGATAGCTGTGTGTTGGTAAGTATTATGTACTTACACATGCTAACACATATTTCATGTTTCATGTTTCATGCAGGTATAACATCACAGCTGTGGAATGTTCAACAGAGAATACCCAGCACAGATGTATAGAATATAATAGAATAGAATAGAATGGAATAGAATAGAACATGGGACCCCGGTGGCTCAGTCGGTAGAACGTGTACCAGTAAGGCTAAATCCTCTACTGTGAGTCTGTGACTAATAAAGCAAAATGGCTCCAAAGGAATAGAAGAGTGAATTCATGCTGTCAACTCATGAAGTATTTATTGTTCAAAATGTCTGCATGCCATTTCCTCACAGCAAGAGAAGAAAGTTGCCGTCAGTCTCTCAGTCTCAGGCTTGTCCAACAGGCTCTTCTTGCCAAATGTCGCTCTCTGTCTGCCGTTTCTCTTCTGGATACTCCTCATCTGTCTGACGCCGCCTTCAAAGCCATCGCTGAAGTTGCTAAACTCAAGACCTTCAGTACAGAGGGTGAGACAGTATTGGTTTTGTTGCGACCTGTAATTCCGTTATTATGCACAGCAAAAGGCATTCTGTTATTCTGCCTGTTCCACACCTGTGTGTCTTCCAGGTAACGACCGCCTGACAGACATGGGCTGGAGGGCCCTGTGTCGCAGCTCGCAAGGCCTCCGCAGGCTCCATGCTGCAGACTGCCCCAGAATGACTGATGCCAGCCTCAAATCTATGGCCAGCCTCAAGAACCTGCACTACCTGGACATCTCACATTGCAACAAGTGTGTGTGTGCGTTTATCTCACTGTATGATTTGATACGTGATATGGGGTTCACGCTGGCTTTGATACAACCACGATACGATGCAATAAACGTTCAGTGGCAACAACGTATAACCGTAGAATTACGTCGATTTCTGCGCCGTACATTTTTCTAGCAATGGCATTGGCTTGCCAAAATGTATACAACAATGGAAAGCCATCTCATTTGTGATGACTACAGCAGAATGAAATGTATCTACTAGCTATCGTGATTCATTTTTCTGCCCCACGATACTTATTGTCACATTTTTGCAGTGAGATATATTGAATTTCGATACATCATCCATCCCTAGTGTTCACTGTGTTTGTATTTCAGGGTGGGCGATACGGGCATTCGGTATCTGACTGAAAGTTCCTCTGCCTCTAAATTGCGAGAGCTGAACGTGAGTCACTGCAGCGACATCAACGACATCTCTGCCATGAGGATTGCTCAAAGGTATCTGACTGCACACACTCACCCAGACACATCTCTCTGGTCTGTTGTGCAGTGAAACTTAGCAGCTCTGTGTGTGTGTGTGTGTGTGTGTGTGTGTGTGTGTGTGTGTGTGTGTGTGTGTGTGTGTGTGTGTGTGTGTGTGTGTGTGTGTGTGTGCGTGTGCGTGTGCGTGTACAATTCGTCAGGTTGAGTAAACTGCACCACCTCAATTTGAGTTACTGCGAGAACCTGACTGACGCTGGTCTGGAGTGGCTGAGTGGCAGCTCCATCTGCTCCCTGGACATCAGCGGTTGTAACATCCAGGATCAGGTGCTGTGTGCATGTCTGCACTCACCTGTGGACTTCACAGATGAGGAGAAAAATCACTGATGGGAGCATTCTCTCAGAAAGAAAATGATAAAGTAGCCCTTTTGGTCAACAGCCTGTAACTTGCTATTTGTATTTTTAGGGACTGGGCGCTCTCGAAAGAATTCACTTGAAGAAGGTGGTTCTGGCCGAGTGTGTCTATATCACAGACATCGGCTTAGAGGTACACATCTAGCTATACTGAAGACATCGGGAGCAAAACAAAACAAAACAAAAATCTGTGACACACACCCCACTGTTTGTCTACCTGTAGATCTGTTCCTCTCTCGTTTATTTTCTCATCACTTCACGTCCTGTCTCTCATCAATTCATCCCGTTTTGCTCTCGCTCTCTTCTCATGTGAGGGTAGAAGCTCTGCAAGCATGTGAGAGACCTGGAACATGTGGACGTGTCTCACTGTGTGGCTCTGTCTGACGCGGCCATCAGAGCGCTTTCTTTCTACTGCAGAGGTCTAGTCTCACTGCAAATGTCAGGATGTCCCAAGGTACACACACACACACACACTCGAATGTTCCCTGAGTCTATTCTGTTTCACCACTGTTCATCCATGCCACATTTTCCTGTTTTCTCCTGCCGTGCCTCAGATGACAGACATGGCGGCGCAGTATCTGGCAGGTGGAGCTCAGTACCTGCGAGAGCTTGATGTGAGCGGGTGTGTGCTCCTCACAGATCGCTCCCTCCGCAGCTTAGAGAGGAGCTGTCCTCCACTCACCTCCATCACCATGGCCTGCTGCAGCGGCATCTCCAAGTAAGACACACACACACACCTGCAGACCTTGTGCAGTGAAGGTGCTGTAGTGAAAACTCTACATAGTGACCGGTGAATGTCTCCATCAGGCTGGCAGCTCTGAGGCTGCAGCCACGTGTGCAGCACTGGGAGCATAGCAACGAGGACCCGCCCTACTGGTTTGGATACAACAACATGGGCCAGATGGTGCAGCCAATCAGAAAACCTGGCAAGACTGATGATGACACTTGGGAAGGGGAGGAGCCAGTACTCGTGGACGACAAAAGCAGGAACTGAATACCCACAGGTCTCTATAATTATTAATATTATTATTTTTTAATAAAAACACAACTTTAAATAGTGGTCAGATTACTTCATATACATTTTGGCAATCACAGCAGAAATACATTTTGTATCTTTGGGATAATCTACAAAAACAAAAGGAAAAAAGCCTTTCTGTATCATATCTTCACATACGTTCAATAAACATAGTACAGTACATATTAAAATTTTTCCTGTGTCAGTCACTGACATTCTAGGAGTGCTTGGATTTGTTTTATTCAGAAATAGACAATCGCAAATTGGTTTGTTATGATTGAACAAAGCCAAGCCACTAGACCAGTGGGTCTGATCTAGCCAACCTTGTGAAGTTTCAAGGTTGAACACATCTCAACAATCAAACATCCACAGCCACAGAATATTCATGTGTTTCCTACGAGGTTGGGAAGCTGAGACTGGATGTGTGAAAATGAACAAGCCTCTCCCAAAATGAGGCGCAAGAGACCCGAGCCAAAGACTAATCTGTATTTTCATGAGGAGACAAAGGCTGGAGCTGCTCTACTGACAACCAGTAGGAAACTGAACCCTGCTGACCCCAGGCTCACTCTCTGCTTCAGAGACTAAACTGACACTAAACTGACATGAAGCTCATTTGGTGAAAACATGTATCGCTCCAAAATAAGTGCAGATCGTGCACAGTTCAACAGCACATTTGTGGCGATAACTTCTAGTTCACTCTGAATGCACAGAGAGGATTGTAGGAAAAAAGCAGCTAATGGTGTCAAGATTCATAACATTCTCTTCATCTTTAAATTCCTTGTATGAATCAGATAATGCTCAATAACAGTCAAGTGGAGAACAGGGATGATTTGAAGAACACTGTTCTCAAATGCTGTACACTCACTGTGACTTGACTTGACTTGACTGACCTAAATGTGCCTTTTCATGCTGAAAAAGTCTCCAATACACTGCTGATGGAGCAGCTCCAGGTTTTGTTTCTCAATGATGTCACAGATTATACAGTCATAACAGTTTCAGATGTACAATTAGAGTTCTATATTGTAGACAGATGAGCCATACAGAAGACATGCACAGTGCACACCATGAACAGTTTTAGCTACTCTGACAACAGTCAGCATTGCACGTACAGTAATAATAAACATACTATTCTTAAAATATGGTTTTCTGATATACATTTTGTGAAATCATTTAATCAATCGGTCATTCAAAACCGTATGCCAGTTCAACATAAACCAACACTGGTGCATGGTTATACAGTATGCGTCACAGCTGTACTGTGTAATGGCTTATGATCCAGACCGCACGAACTGCCTGAGTTTGAAAGACTTTAGAGAAAGGTGAGTCCAGTCCTCGAGAGCTGCAGTGGTTATTTGGCTGTCTGCTTCTTCTTTTTTTTTAAGAAGAATAAGGGGCCAAACACACCAGACGCCAATCCTACGCTGAAGCAACACAGCGCGGAGGCAGTTTCATTTCAGCGTCCTCATTAACAGGCGAGACCGATCACACCAGCCACACGCCACGCCACGGTGAAGCCACACTGCACGCGAGCAGCCAGGCATGGAGTCAATGCAAGTTGTGAGCGGGGGCAGGCCAGCGCCGGGCAAAAAACAGAGCGCGGCGTAGACAAAAACAGAGTGATTCTGGTGTGAATGGCAAGGCTCCTGCTGGAAGCTTGCGTGAAGCGCTGCTTCAACACTGCTTCTGAGATGCTTGTGGTGTGAACCAAGCGTAAAAACCTCCCTCCGGTGCACTGACATCACAAGCCTCCAAAAAGCCCATAGCTCATAATAACTCAGTTTCCGAGCTTCAGCGACTCAAACCAGCTCTGTGTCTTCAGCCTGACGGAGCCTCTGCCTGCCTGAGCCTTGACCCACTGCTCCACCTGGGGCTCACTGTTGATGTAGCCTGGGACAGAGGCACAACAAGACAAACAGGTGGTCTGAGCAGAGGAGTGAAAGGAGAACAGACTGCTGTTTGGCTGTTTTATACTGGTTTTAGGTGTTGGGGAGTTTAGTCATCAGAGTTTCCAAGCAGTTTTCAAGGACAAATTATTTCAAAATCACAGGCCAATAATTCAGAGATGTTCACATATACAGTACCAGTCTCGTAAGTCCTCAAATGCAAATTTGTTCCCAGTCATGCCTACACATCGGAATGAATCATTAACACTTAACATGAACTCAAAGCAATCTTGACAGCGCAGCACTCACAGTGATACTGTAGATAGGAAACAAGTGTATCAAGCCTCGCCCATCGATTTTGAGATGACAGAGCGCACAAGGCTCAAACTCAGAGATTCAGGTAGTTTTTTTTTTTATTCAAACACTTTCAAGCACTTTGCAGACCCGTGGCAACCCTGAGTCATAGACTATACAGTAACACTGTCTTGGAGTGTGGCGTTGTACTGAAGACTGATGATGACTCACCAGTAACTGTGGTTTGGCCCTCGGCCGTGCTGCGCTCCACTCCATGCAGGGGAACCTCTGGGCCGATATCCACTGAGGCTCCACTCAGCTCTACCCCTGCTGTGATGGAGGAGGGGACGCGCACGCACACTGCTCCTGAGCAGGAGGAACAAACGTGTTACAAAAGAATGAGGGATAGAGAGATGAGAATGGTAGGTAAAGTTAGTGGAGGGAGACTCAAGGGAGATGCGCATAGGAAGGAGGATTTAGGAATGATTAGACCAAATAAGGTGATTAGCCTTCTTAAAACTACCGTATTTGATATTTCTCATCAGTTTACCTTCTTGACTGTGGATTTCAGCACTGCCACTGTCCCCCACATAGACATCGATGTCTCCACTGTGAGAGGAAACATTCATCGAGCCACTCGAGCCATCTATAAAGGAAAAGCAAGCAAAACACGTTTTTTGTATTTTGTATTTTTTATACCAGCGATCAATATAGACATTGTACTAGTTCATTGTGCAATGCAAAATGAGTAACATAAAGAAAAGAAGTCGCACACTCAAAATCTCCTCTGCTGTGTTTTAATGGTTACACCAACATGTTTCGGCGAAAGTGCCTTCGTCAGGGTGCAGTGCAGACTGCACCCTGACGAAGGCACTTTCGCCGAAACATGTTGGTGTAACCATTAAAACACAGCAGAGGAGATTTTGAGTGTGCGACTTCTTTTCTTTATGTTACTTTGACTTTACATTAGTCTGCACCTCTTCAAACTTTTTGGGTGTGCTCCACTCTATATATTTTGCAATGCAAAATGAGGAAATCAGCTTGCTTACCTACAATTATATCTCCAGAAACGCTCTTCACAGTGGCATTGCCTTATAATCAATGAAAACACAAAGTCAGGATTAACTAGTGTAACTACCTGTCAGTGCATTGTCAGTTTCTAGTAGACAAAGTACATCATATCTAAAAAGGTATAGATGATAGAACCAGTGTTGGGCAAGTTACTTTCAATGTGTAATATACTAACAAATTACTAGTTACTCTCATTTGAAAGTAATAAGTTACTTTACAATATTACTGTCTGTGTAGGGTAACTCGTTACTTATTACACTACTTTTGCATTACTTTCACCAAAACAACAGCAGCAGCAGAATGACATCGCTGCCCCGGAACATCCCGAAAAATAATTTCAACCGCCTTGAAGTCAGTGTAAACCATCCAAAATTCTAAATGTTATTCTTTTCCTTTGTTATTGTCATCTGTAGTGGTTATTTGCATTAAATACAGTTTGATTAGGAAATGATTGTAACTTTATTTAAATATGTGCTTTGATTAAAAAAAATTTTTTATCTCAATTTGTAACTTGATATGACTCATAAAAACATGACGCCTATAAGTAAAATCCTATAAGTAATAAGTTATATTACTGAGTTACTGCTAAAAGTAATATATTACATGTAATATGTTACTTTTGTAATGAGTTACCCCCAACACTGGATAGAATATGGACTTGTTGACAGGGAAAGCGGCTCTTCACAGGCTGTGCTTACAGTAAACCTATATCATTGAAGTTAACACGATAATTGTTTCCATATATTCTAGGAAGAGGGGCTCATCTAGGTCAGGAAGAAATTAAAATTCTATATGGATGACACATCTTCCGCTCAACTTTATGCTACAAAGCTGTCACTGTCCTTGATCCAAATTCCTGTCCCCTTAGTCTTTTTTTACAGCGAACCCTTTTTACGACTAACCTTTTACAGCCAACACTTTTTACGACTAACCCAAAACAAACAATAATAAACTACGAATCCATACCCGGGGATACACGGGCCACTCTGTGCAGACTTGCCAAAAATGGCAAAAATGCTAATAAATAGCTTAAGTTTGGCAAAATGGAAAAGTCTGCTTCGTCAGTCCCTGCCTGGTGCCAATGCTCAATGTCCATGACGTGCAGTTTCAGATTGATTGGCCAACCCATTAGTAAGAAAATTGCATTTGAACTATATACGGTTTATTCCAAATTACAATATGTATGCATGTTTCATACAGTGAATACATTTTATTATTATGTTATTTTAATTAATTTAGACATTTTACGACATAATTTGTAAATACACGTTTTGTAAATGTAATTAGGAATACTGATGTCAAACTAGCATCTCATCTCACACAGTTTACACAATGTTTATACTTTGATTTTTGTTTACTTAGCAGTAGCACTAACCGTGCAGACCCTTGACATAAAAAAAACAATAGCTATCCCTCATGTCATGATGAGGGATAAATAATTGTTTTGTTTTTCCTCACCATGTACATGGCCCAGCTCCACTCTCCCAGAGGAGGAGGAGACGGAGGTGGACTCAGCATAGATAGCTTTGACTTTCAATGGGCCATGCTCTGTTGACACGTTCATCGTGGTGCCCTGGAGCTTCTTCACATCCACTGCCTGTAAACACACACAAATCACTGAACAGCACTGAAATTGTATGTAGTCTACTGCAGGGGTTCTCAAAGTGAGGTCCGGGGACCCCCAGGGGTCTGTGCTGTGAGGGGTCCGCGGCAAAAAGGGAGGATAATTTATTTTCACTAATACATCCATAAATTAACGCAATGACAGGATGTATGACTATTTTGGTCATGGGTTTCATACTTTCTGTAATAAAACATCTAAAAAAATCTTATCAGATGGGGGACCATGGGACAACATCTTATCAAATGGGGGTCTGTGGTCTAATTTGTGCCAGTTTAGGGGTCCTTGAGACCCATGCATGCAGGGTGAAAGTGTTGTTCTGGTCTGGTACTGCCCCCTAATGACTACTGAGTGTAACAACCAACAAGGACCAGATCATGTGAAGCTCTCTAGACTCACACTGTCTCCACCTGTGCTGATGTTCACGTTGCCGTGGATAGTGCCCACACCTGTAACATGTCCTCCATGTGACTGCACCTCCACCTGATGACCCTGTGAGGGGAGAGACAGCAGTGAGTGGAGGACAGGGAGCCGGAAAATGCCAGCCTGACCCCAAGCCTTAGATAGCCTTTTCACATTAGGGTCAGAACACAGTGGTTTTTACCACGCGTGTGGTCAAGAGAAGGTGTTTTGGGGTGAGTCAGGCATTCATTCAGTCAGTCAGTCAGGAATGGATAACGGTGATGATGTCATCAGTGCCAACGTGGTCCTGGGCTGAAGTTGCCCTTGTTTTATTTGACATTTGAGAGAACTCACAATCTGCTTTTGTACAAAACAGAAAATACTTTTTAAGATGCATCTGCTGCAATAAGCGTTGGTTGATGTGCTTTGATGTAGGCTAGCCCACCTTGACAGAATGGAGCACACAGTGGCCCTTCTCAGTCTGCACCTTGCAGACGTCACACTCCATTTTCTTGACTTGCACACTGCCTTTTCCTTGAGTAGTAATGTAGAGATCTGACACACAAAGACACAGACACATACAATTAGTATCATTACTGATTTAAGCAGCTGCTTAATATTTAAATCGAGAGGCTCTCTTGTGGCATCCACCATCTGTCTGCAGTTGTTTTGAAACCATTAGGGCAGTGATTCTCAAATATTTTCATACCAAGGACCCCTAAAATGACACAAATTAGACCATGGACCCCTAGTTATTAAGATTTTGTCCCAGGGTCCCCCATCTGATAGGATTTTTTTGCTTTTAGATGTTTTATTACAGAGTGTGTATAAAACCCACCCATGACCAAAACAGTCATACATTCTCCCATTGTTTTGCTTGTGGATGGAATTATAGTGAAAATAAGTTATCCCCCTTTTTGCTGGGGAACCCCCTTAATGACTCCTGGGGGTCCCCGACCCCCACTTTGACAACCTGGAACCTCTTCAAGGACCCCTGGTGGACTCGGGAGCCCACGTTGAGAACCACCGCCAATGCCATAAAGATACTCACTACTTTTGATAGGTGCTGCCAGCTCAACAGACACATTGCTATTGACCCTATCGGCCAGGATAGCCAGCTCTTTGCTTTGCTCATCATAGTGCACATGGAAGTTATCCAGCTTGACACCCTGGTCGGCGCTGGTCCCGTGGACGGTGACGAAGGCTCGGTTGGCCTCGGGGAAGGCGTGCGGGTCCAGCGGGTGGACGGAGATGTTGCAGCCATGCAGCCGGACCCGCACCGTGCTGAACGGACTCACCACCAGAGTCCACTGCTTCAGAGGCTTGTTCGCCTCTCCGCCTGTCGGAGATGAGCAGAAGGAGCGCGGCGTGGGCACACACCGGCGGGGCAGTGGGAGTGTGCTGCTGGGTGGACTTGCCGTCAGGGATTGGTAGCGCAATAGTCCAGCACAAACCCGCTGACTTGTCGAGGACCGAAACATCTCGGTCACCGAACCGTCCACCTTTCTGATGGTGGTTAGTGGGGTGTGTAGGTGGACTGGAAACCAACTACTGAGGTAAACACAAAACTGTTTTGGTCAACCATGGGATGTCACGGGACAAGTGTCAAGCCACTCAGAAATAAACAGTGTGACTTCCGGTCAGAATTTTAAAAAATAAAATCGTGCAAGTCTGCAAGATGACAATTGTGCTGCTACAATTGACAAAGGTTCTAATACGAACTTACCATAGGATACCAGACAGCTGGAAGGATGTGTATCCATTTGATTTGCACTCTCACAGCAGCAGCATCATCATCAAGTCTGCCGGAAAAAGCCTCCACTGAAATACCCTGGCCTTATGATTTCAATTTCTTTAATTAATATGATTTCAATTAGTTGCCCCTCTATGATTGAAGGTGTGATAATTATTGAAATCAGCTGTTGGAGTGTTTGGTTAAATGAATGAAAACCTGCATACGGCTCTTGATGTGATAGCACATGATTGAAGACCACTGGCAGTCCACTGCTGTAGCCCTACTTGCCATAGGCTAAATAGACTGCCCAAAATTTCACAGACTAAAATGATGTCAGTTGGAAGGATGTCATTTTCAGGTTTCAAGCTTTTGATAGGCCTACCAGTGTTGGGAGTAAGTAACTATAGGCTACTGTAATTAAACTTGTTTTTTGCAGTAACTAGTAATGTAACTAATTAGCCTACTTTTTAAATTTAAATGGGTAGTTACTTTAGGATGTGAGAATAGCGCACAACTTCAGGATGATCCGGTTTATGATCAGACCTTGTCCAGGGAGAGAAGCCGCCTCCCTGCCCGGCAAAAATGCTCCACATACCGCAGCCAGAGCCCCAGAGGCTAAATGTTGACCTTGAGTAGGCTATAACAAGCCTGTATCCCATGCTGGTACAATGGTAGATACAATTTGACAGTATGCCTTGTCCCACACCACAGCAACACTAAAATACAATATGTGCATTAATAAGACAATCTTAACAGACTTTTAAAAGTAATGCAACAGTTACTTCCCCTAGTAACTAATTACTTTTATTATGCAGTAATTAGTAAAGTAGTAAAGTAAAGTAAATAATCCATGGGCTCTGGTGAGTTTTGGGCAGGTGCAGGAGCTTGGTCATATTTGACTGAATTTTGAAGGCCTACTCGTCAGGGTTCCGGTCGTATTCTGCGTTTAGCTTGACGCAGCCGACGAGACTTCTCCAGAGCCGCCCTCCTCTCCTCCTGTCCAATCATACGCCGTCCTGCGCATGATCATAAACAGGTCGAAGGTCGATGTCTCCACAAAGGATACTGGGAATTTGAGTTTTCGCCATCGAAACTCGTTTGAAAGTTAGTGCGTTTTGATAATCACTTGTAATAAATAGCCTATTTCAAAATGTGTAGCCCTCGAAATATTTTTATACACACACACACACACGTGTATTTATTTTTTTAAGAAACAAATGCATCACTTTATGTACATTAGTTTTATTCATGTCAAAATAGCAAACAAAAGTACAAAACAACCAACCATCAAATGACATAATAAAATATAGCAGTCTCTCTATTTCTCATTGGTACCCATGAGGTTTACGTTTATTGACCTTATTGACTGATATAAAAAATAACTCTTTACAAGAGGATTTCTCTTTCTCGTCGTAGAACAAAGTCTACTTCCAACAACAAAACATTCAATTATGGTTGGATTATGAAGAGATACTCTGAAGTCGAGAATAACCTTTGTAAGTATAAGCGAGCTTGTGACCGGAAGGTCGTCAGTTTCTATGCCCCAGACCGGCAGAATAAATCTGGGTGGGGGAAGTGAAAAAGCAGCTTGCACCTAGCTACCACCACTGAAGTGCCCTTGAGCAAGGCCCTTAACCCCAACCGCTCCAGTGGAGCTGATCAGTGGCCAACAGGTCAGACTGTGGTTGTACTGGTCAGCTTCCAGGGATGAATGTGTGTGTGAATGTGAGCAGGGCCCACTTGAAAAAGAGATGGAAATCTCAATGTGATTACCCTGGTTAAATAAAGGTTTAAAAAAGTATTATGTACACCCTTCCTCAGTGTCATTATGCTTCATCTTTCAAAGGAAACAGAACAGTATTGCAGAATAGCTTATCACCACGAGGTGGCACCATAGTGTCAATAGTGTACAATAACACATCTGGGTTGGGAAAGTAAAGGACTGTTTGAGAGCTTATGTTTGAAGTTATAAGTTATGATTACCCTGTATGCTTGGAAATGTTCCATTTTCTCGTCAAGCATGCCCAGATTGTCAAAACCAATTTAGCTCATGGTACAAAGCCCTTTGGTCTGATCATCATTCTGACAGTTTTAAAAGACTGTCTGTCACTGGTGGGATAATACTCTGTCGATATGTTGTGCCACGTCCCCCAGTAGATCCCGTCCCGGACCCCTTTATACCTCCCCACATAGTACTTCCCATTGAGGTTTGCTGCCATGCAGGCATCAAACCACCAGCCTGAGCTGTAGTAGGCCCCACAGTTGCCTGAGGGGTAGCGGTCGTGGTCCCGGTCTGGGGTGGTGAAGGCCCTGTTGTGGTGGTCGTACGTTGTGCTGAAGCGCAGGGCATCCCCCGCAGAGCCTGAGTATCCACCTACTGTCAAGCGGTAGCGCAGTCGCTCGCTGGCCACCTTAAACTGCTCGTACTCTGCGTAGCCCTTTGCCCCCTCAAAGTCCTCCAGCTCCACCCGCAGGACCATGTCCCTGGCCCGGGTGAGGAGGTAGATCTGCTCGTTACCCAGCCAGAACTCCCCTCTGTCCGGTTCCCCGAAGCCCGAGCGGTACTCCGCCCAGGTCCGGTTGAAGCTCACCCTGCCGTCCTGTCTGCTCTGCAGGACAGTCCAGCCCCCGCCCTGCAGCTCCATGTCACACAGCACTGGGAAGCTTCTGTTACGGAGGTCAGGGGTCACCAGGTAGACGCCGCTGGTCTTCTCCCCCCTGGTCCTGTGGTCAGAGCAGTCTCTCTTTGCCGTGGCAACTGTAGACAGGAAGATAAGGCTTTATTAATGACTAGGATAAATTATCTACATGATCAATAGGTTTCTTTTTATGCTCAAAGCCCCCCAAAATCACCCAAAACTAGTTCATCATCATTTAAGGCAGGAGACCCCTTGGTTGATAGAGAAACAGAGTAGGGACCCCCTACAATTAAAAATGAAATAAACTTGTGTTGCATTTTAAGCGTGGCCTATAATAACATTTATAACCCAGTGCACACCAGAATATCAAGATTGACACTTATTTTTATTAATAGATTACATTAAACAAGGCTACGTCAGAACCTAGCATATGGCCAGCGCGATAAAGCGTTCACCAGCATCGGCACTCAAATCGGCACGCAAATTGGACTGGACAAAGCCAGATATAGGGCCTGCTTGTGCTGGCCAAAAAGCAAGAAGGAGCAATGTGTTTCACATACTGCTTCATCAGATTTGCTTTGTAAATATTTTTTGTCAAAAGTAGCTTATTATTGCCTGTTAATGCTTGGAGTTTACTCAATATTATGATTTTTCTTTTGTCTAAAATACAATCTAAAATATACATTTTTAAAATTGTCACTACTACTTTCACTACTGACAAAAATTGGCAGACCCCCCTGCAGTACCTCTGCGGACCCCAGACCCCCTGTTGAAGACCACTGAATTAAGGTGTGCATGCACACAGTATGTATTGATATTTAACACCAAATTTCATTGAGGAGATTCAATATAAATACAGATTATTACATTTGTAACTTGGATATCTTTTGTCTTACTTTTCAGTCTATCACCAATAGCTATTTTACATATATAAATGACATACAAGTTCACACAAAAAGTGTAGTCCTGAATGCGTGAGCTGGTATAAAAGCAAATCCTCCTGACCTTTATCAGATCAGGCCTACAGTTACGCTGCATAATAAGGCCATTAGTTGTTAGTCTAAAGCAGTGGTTCTCAAACTGTTTTGGCTTCAGTACCCCCTTTCCCTGATTTCTGAATCCAAGTACCCCCTTTACCCAACTACACCATTTTTCGTAGAAAACTGCAAGAGAAAACTATACATATGATGCCATAAATGAGTGATAACCCACCATTTGAAGAATATAACATTACAAAATAAGAAATTTAAAAAAGTGAAAGAATTAGTGCCTCCTGAGCAGATTTATTTGAATGTTTCATTTATGTGAATGATGTATTCTTACATTTTTCAATTTTCCCCTTTCTCTCAAGTACCCCCTGTAGTACCTCCACGTACCCCTAGGGGTACGTGTACCCCAGTTTGGGAACCACTGGTCTAAAGGATTTCCCTGTGTTTGAACTCTTGTGACTTGGTGTGTTTGGATGAACAATCCATAAGATTGATTTGATGTCTAATCAATCATTGGCTTTAAGCCATGCTGCACTCAAGGATGTTTCAAAGCTGTTTAGTCTGACTGAGACTGCACACTTGTGGTTTCATCCCTACTCACCACTCAAATTGTGACACATGCATTTATGCACATAATGCAAATTCCTCATATGGCAAAGAATAAGCCACAATGTAGGCTATGTTGCAAAGATGATGATCTCAGACCTCCATGGAGGCTGATATTATATTATAGGCTCATTAGTGAATACCCTTCTTGTGGTCTTCTCACTTCTCCTCTTAACGCTTTGTTCTGTGATGTTGATCTCATACAGTACCAATTACTTTGATTGAGTAATAAAATGATAAGCAGTTATAGAGTATGATATACAATAAAACCAATTATTGTACAGTTTTCTCTCTGCATGATATGCAGAGTCATTTGTATAAATACTAAGTTGGGGAAATGTAATGTCATCAAAAGAAATTCACTCTTTACAAGATGGTTGTAAATTGCGTAGAAATTAAGTTGTATTGGCCTGTTTTGCCTATAGTGAACTTTAGAACTTATTTGATGTTGAAACAACTTGTTGACTTGTTGAAACAATGCAGCCATTAGATTATCATATAAAATAATGTAATAGTTTGTCTTCGGTTATTTCATCTGGTAGTCAAACATACGGTAATACAAGCAGTGACAATAACAACTAATACACACAGTGAGAAGTTGACTGAGACACCTACACACTCTATGTGTAAATTCATGATGTGCATACAAAGACAAAGACGTGGTGAAGCACTGTGACATTATGCAAACCATATGTCTTGCCTTTAGATGATATCACTGTGGAGAGCTGTCTGTCCCCCTGGCTCCCCTCAGGCTTTTTTTGATTGCTCTTCAGATGCCTGTCCGGTGGCTTATTTCCCAGACTGTTATTCAGGAAAGCGGCCACCTGGTTAATCTTCACACGTAACTCTCGTGCGCTGGGAGTGGTGGAATCAGGAAAGGGACTGGGAGGAGGGGGTGCGGGGTTGGAGGTGGCAGGAGTTGTTGATGTGAAGTCAGAGCTGAGACTCGGGTTGAGCGAGATAGTTTGGGGAGTGGTGTCACGGATGGGGCCATAGCTGACAAGTGTAATTTTATCTGGCTTAGTAGTTTGGCTTGGCGCTGTCTCCTGTAGACTTAATATTATCTTTGTCTGTAAGCTCGAGTCGCTATTAGCAACAGGACTAGTTGTTGCTAGATCTGGTGTTGTGGATCCTGGACTTGTGTGAAGGGTGTCGCCGGTGTTTTTGTTTGGTCTTGTAGTCCTTGGGGTTGAAGCTGGTTGACTGGTTGTTTGTGGTCTTGGATCAGACATGATCCTGCTGTTGGGGTCTGTTGTAATGTCCCTGGAGAGAGTGTGAAGGTGAGGGAGGAGGCCAGCCTCCAGGAAGGGGCTAGTAGACATCTTTGGACCCAGGGTGATAGTTTTCACTGCATTTGTCCTGAACTCTGTGTCCCCATGGGAAAGATTCAGGTCACTAATCTTTTTGACAGGGCTAGAAGTAGGTGCATCAGTTTGAGAATTTCGGATGCTGTCTGAAGTGACTGGAGGAGAATCCAAATGTGTTTTGGTGTTTGGGCGTGTCTTTGGTTTGACTGCAGGTCTTGGCTTTAGAGGTGGTGTTGCACCCGGTTGGGGTCTAGGTCTTCTTGGTGGCCACTGTCTATGTGGGGGCTTCGGTTTGCTTTTTTTGTCTGATTCTGGTGCAGGGCTTTGATCAGGTATAGATTTAGGGTTTAACTGAGGCATTTGGTCAGGCCTAGTGGTTTTGAGCTTTTGGTCAATTTTAGACTCTTGGCCAGTTTTAGGCTCTTGGTCTATTTTAAGCTCTTGGTCAGGTGCAGGACCTTGGTCAGGTTCATACTTGACATCTGGTTTAGTCTTTTGGTCAGTTGGAAACTGTGGATGTTTATGTTTTTGGTCAAGTTTAGGCATTTGGCCAAGGTTTGGATCAGTTTCTGGTATGTGGTCATGTTTTGGTTTTGGTTCAGTCACAGACTTTCGGTCAGGAAAGGGCCTTTGGTTAATTTTTGGTGTTTTGTGGCTGGGTTTAGGCCTTTGATAAGGGGGCATAGGGGCATGATCAGGTTTTGGCTTTTGGCCAGGTGTTGAGTCTTTGACAGATTTAGGCTGTTTGTCAGGTAAAGGATCTTGATCCAAATTTCCAATTAATTCATTTACAGGCTTTTGGTCAGGTTTTAGACTCGGGTCGAGAGTGGGGATAGTTTGGGGAGTGGTGTCATGGACAGAGCCATAGCTAACGATTGGCATTTTATCTGGCTTAGTAGTTTGGCTGGGTGAGGTCTCGTGTAGACGTATTATCTTTGTCTGTAAGCTCGAGTCACTATTAGTGACAGGACTAGCTGCTAGATTTGATGCTGTGGACCCTGGACTGGTGTGAAGGATAATACTTGGATAAAGGGTATTGCTAGTGTTTTTGTTTGGACTTGTAGTCCTTGGGGTTGAAGCTGGTTGACTGGTTGTTTGTGGTCTTGGATCAGACATGATCCTGCTGTTGGGGTCTGTTGTAATGCCCCTGGAGAGAGTGTGAAGGTGAGGGAGGAGGCCAGACTCCAGGAAGGGGCTATTAGACATATTTGGACCCAGGGTGATAGTTTTCACTGCGTTTGTCCTGAACTCTGTGTCCCCATGGGAAAGATTCAGGTCACTAATCTTTTTGACAGGGCTAGAAGTAGGTGCATCAGTTTGAGAATTTCCGATGCTGTCCGAGGTGACTGGAGGAGAATCCAAATGTGTTTTGGTGTTTGGGCTTGGTTTTGGTTTGACTGCAGGTCTTGGCTTTAGAGGTGGTGTTGCACCCGGTTGGGGTCTAGGTCTTCTTGGTGGCCAGTGTCTAGGTGGGGGCTTGGGGTTGGGTTTTTTGTCTGATTCTGGTGCAGAGTTTTGATCAGGTATAAATTTAGGGTTTAACTGAGGCATTTGGTCAGGCCTAGTGGTTTGGTCCATTTTAGGCACTTGGTCAGGTGTAGGACCTTGGTCAGGTGCAGGATGTTGGACAGGTTCAAACTTGACATCTGGTTGAGTTTTGTGGCTAGTTGGAAACGGAGGATGTTTATGTTTTTGGTCAAGTTTAGGCATTTGGCCAAGCTTTGGATCAGTTTCAGGTATGTGGTCATGTTTTGGTTTTGGTTCAGTCACAGACTTTTGGTCAGGAAGGGGCCTTTGGTTAATTTTTGGCATTTTGTGGCTGGGTTTAGGCTTTTTATAAGGGGGCATAGGAGCATGATCAGGTTTTGGCTTTTGGCCAGGTGTTGAGTCTTTGACAGATTTAGGCTGTTTGTCAGGTAAAGGATCTTGATCCAAATTTCCAACTAATTCAGTTACAGGCTTTTGATCAGGTGTTGGCCTGAGGTTAGATGTTGGATGTTTTTCAGGTTCTGATGTGGTTTCAGGTTCAGGCTCTTGGCCAGATTTAGTTTTTTGGCCATTTTCTGGCTTTTTAGGTGTTAGGTTTAGCTTTAGGTCAGGCTTACGGGTGTCGAGAGGACGTACAGGCTTTGGATTAAATATCGGGTTATCAGATTCTGGTTCTACGTCAGTTACAGGATTTTGGACGGATTTAGTTTTGCTGGTAGTTAAAGGCTTTTGATGAGTTGTAGGTTTCTGGGGAGGAGGCATATACTTTTGATGAGATTTTGGCTTTGGGGTAGATATATGCTTTTGATCAGTTGGCAGATGATCAGGTCGAGGTCTTTGGTCAGGCTTTCGAATGTGGCCTGGATTAATTTTTTTGTCAAGTTTAGGTTTCAGGTCAGCAGCAGGTTTTTGTTGAGAAGGCTTAGGCTTTTGGCCAGGTGTTACTCTTTGGCCAGGTAAAGGAGCTCGGTCAGGTTTAAGGTCATAGTCCGATTTTGGTGCTTGACCTGGTAAAGGCTTAATCCCAGGTCTATGCTTTTGACCCGGCTTTGGTCCTCGGCCTGGTAGGGGTTTTATGTTTGGTTTAGTTTTTGAACTAATATTCTTTGTAGTTGTCCAAAGGCTGTGGTTTGTTCCACTTGAGACTGTTGTGGTGTGTAACTTCTGACTAGCATTAGTGGTGGTTGTAGCTGAATTTGAAGTTGAGCCAGCTCCGCCTCGGGAGCTTGCCACAGGTCTCAGGCTGGTGGTTGTGGAGCTGATCCCAGAATTGGGACGGCTTATCTTTTGTGCAGGATCAGCCAATGGGCTGGTTGCAGCAGTGGTCATTGTTGGCCCACTTGTGGTCCTAAAGGCATCCTCAGGGTCAGGGTTTGCTGTTTGTTCACTGAGTCTCTGCGTCGTTATTCCAGATTTCACTGTCATTTTGCTGGTTGTAGACCATCTCTTAGTTGTTGGGTTAGGACTTTGGTGTGCAGTACTGCTAGCTGTCCTGTCACTAAGGACTGGACTTTGTGTTAGTAATCCAGATGCAGTTGTTGTGGTCCCTTGACTGACAGTTTTGAACCTTTCTCTGTCTTGAGTGAGCTCGGTGACTGTGTTTAAACCAGCGTTAGGCCTTGTGCTCGATATGAAGGCAAAACTTGAGAGCTGAGCTGAGCTTGTCCGGGAAGTTCCACTGTCGCTGCCTGTGATCAAATGTGAGCTGGACATGGATGGAAGTGGCGATGTAACGGTTATAGTTTCATCAAAGGCTGCGGAGTCAGACCTTGGAGCCAAGCTGGCCGAAACCACGTCTGTCCTCTCACTTGCTTTGCTGGATGCCAACTCTTCATCACTGTCTCGCTGTACACTCTGGACTGGTTCTAGTCTCTCACTTTTGATCTCCTTTCCCGTCTCCCTCTCCACCTCCTGCTCCCCCTTTTTTATAGTCTTCTCTTTTTCTGCCCACCCGATGCTTTCAGTCTGTTTTGTCTTTTCCTTACTTCTCTCCATATTGCTTTCCTTTTCCATCTCCTCTCGGTGTTGCTCTTTCTCTTTAGTTGTATGGCCATGGTCCATCTTTATTATCTCACTGCCCCAGTCTTCTTCACTTTGGGTCTCCTCCACCTCCATCTCTGTCTTCTCCTTATTTTTGACATCACTTGTCATCTCGCTCTCCTTTCCATTCTCCAACTGATACTCTCTCTCTCCATTGATGCCTCTGTTACTATCTTCTTTCATAATCTCAGTCTCTTTTCTCCCATCCTTTTTGTCAATGACCTTTTCTCTCACACTACCCACTATTATCTCCTTCTCCCCACCAGCTGGTACCTTTGCCTGCCGTACTGTATCCTCTTCTTTCGTTGCCTCTGTCTCTCTTTGAGTTTTTCCATCTTTCCTCTCCTCTTCTTTTAGATTTTTTGCTCTCTCATTTTCTTTCATGACAATTCTCTCTCTTTCTGTTTCCCATTTCTTCCTCTCCCTCTCCTCCAAAATCATTTTCTTCTGGTCAGTATCTCCCTCTTCCTCTTCCATAATCCTCCTTTCCTCTTTAAATCTATCTGTCCCAAACTCTTTTGGTAAATCTCTCTCTTTCATCCAGTCCCTCCTTTCAGTCAGCTTGTCATGCTCTCTTTCCCCCACTCTTCCACTCGCTCTCTCATTTTGGCTTACTGTACAATCGGTGCACATCTTCCTCAGTTGATCCACGATGTCTTTCAGCGTCTGTAACTCCGTCACAATCTTCTCCAGCTCTCTGAGCTGTTTTGGCAAATGGATGGTCAGTGGTGGTAGATTGACCCGGTAGGGGCACGTGTCTCCATCCTGCCCCCGTCCGCACGGTCCCACAGGTCTCAGAGTCACAGCACACGGCCCAGATCCCTTAGTCCAGAGGAGGGCTCCTTCACCGGAGTCTGCTGTGGTCCAGGACCGGCAGGAGAAGGCCAGCAGGGTCCCACATAGGCACAATGCTGTTAACCTCATCGCGCCCCGAGAGTGAAGAGTAAAAGGGGAAAGGAGGGAGAGCGGGGAAAGAGGGTGCGCAGAGACACCAAAGACCCACCTCAGTTTGTGGGAAGCTGTGACAGAGAGAGGAGGAGGCAAGGTGGGAGGGAGAAGAGGAGGGAGGGAGAACTGATGGAGCTCTTCAGATGAGAGTGGCGTATGCGAGTGTAGGCGGAAAAAACAACAACCCCAAAAGCAAACTGCATGAGAGCAGGATTGGGCATGGATGTATTATTTAATAAACTGTTTTCTATTGAAATAGGGATGAGAGCTAATGATAGCGTGAGGAAACGGTAAAATATTTCCACTTCGTATAATATCAACAAAGAGTTAACAGCCGCAGTCCTAAATCAATCATATAAAAAGCATGAACCAAGAAAGCATTACCAAATTCTCCTCAACCTAATCAAATCACCTAATGAGGACCATTTGTAATGCATTCTCACTCCATGTTGTAATGATAAGCACACATTGTCTCCTTGTATATCACTGCCATGAATCTGCATGTGTGTGACAGACAGTTGCTCTGGCAGGCACTTCCCACGCTTCCTGTCAATAGGTCTGCAAACATGTGAGTGACAGATGCGACAGGTCAAAATATGCATTTTAAGGCAACATATTGTCTGCTGGCCTGGAGCCAATTGGGTTTGTTGCAGGGATTTGTAAGGACATATTTCATTTTGTTGCAAGTCCTGTGCTTTCATTTGTCAGGAATGTAAGATCAGTTCATGTATTTATCCCGAGGCCTGCTTGATTCAAACGTTATGCCACACCAGAGATTCTAATGGAATTTTTCCCCAAATCTTATTGACTTTATTCAGACCGTACTAATCCTCAAAAATAGGGACAGAACTGGCTAGGCAAAGTCTGGAAAAGACTATATGGCAGAGTGGAGAGTCCAGGCCAACCACAGGCAAACTATCCAAGTCTGGGCTTTTAAATACATCTCTAGGTAACAAAGCTGAAATAAAATGTATAATTTGCTTGTAATTAATGATGAACACAGTGAGGCCATTTACACCTGGCATTAACATGTGTTTTCTGTCATCAGATTGCAATCAGATTGTGCTTGACCACTTGATCACTTGATCACGCCCCCAAGACACATTGAAGACGGCTTGCAATCTGATCGGCCAAACCAGCTCCGGAGGTGGTCAGGGATGCATTGTGTGTACACATTGAACACAAGTATAAATGCAATGTGTCCTCTCAATCTGCATACAGCAACTTTATGCAGATTGAGAGGACACCCATTTCTGCCATCAGATTGCAATCAGCTTGCAATCTGATGGTAGAAAACGCATGTTAACGCCAGGTGTACAGTAAATGGAATCAGGCTAATGTGGTCAAGTACAATCTGATTGCAATCTGATGGCAGAAAACACATTTTAATGCCAGGTGTAAATGGCCTCAGTGACACAAACGATGAGGTAAAGTATATAATGAGGCTTTAGTTTCTTCAGACCCGAGGTGTAAATGTTAGTCCTTCCCCTGGATATTTGAGGCATGAATATATTATCTGATGCCTGTGTAACGTGTGATATTACTTTGAGTGTCTCCATACGTTACTGTGTTTTTACTGGCTATTTGAATCATTATTCCACCATCAGAAGTGTCTTGTTTAGTCCGCAGTGAAACATGACCCATGTGTCTTTTCCTCCTGTCTCGGTTCGCTGGCCCATTGCTCTGACTGTGGAGGGGAGACTTCTCAGCTGTTCTTAAACGACAAAGGAAACCATTGGTTCAACAAGACGACTGTGTGATGCTGCACTACGGTGGAATTGAATAAATGGTGGAACAAAAGGGAAGAGAATGATAAAACAGCAAAGGCCTGCAAGTTAGTTTTACAGTCATCTGTTGCTACAATTTGTTGAAATCTCCAGGTTTGAGAGGATGGATCAAAGTGAAGAATCCAATCAATTCCATTTATAACATTGGGAAAAGGCTGTAACTTTAATGTTTTTTTTGTAGACTTTCAGGGTCCACTGCTTTGTGTGTTGTAGCCTTATAATCCTTGCATACAGTAAATGCCACTACTATGAATATATGCCACTATTATTACATTGCAAGTTGCGCTATATTGCAGCTATGGGCTGACTTGACATTTGACAACTGTTGGCAGGACAAAAAAAACAGAGCGAAGTATCCTTTCACTTCTCACAACCACTCCACTACTTAGGCTGGGAAACAGTGTGAGAGAAGTGTTTACACTCTGGAGAGACTTCTGTCTGACCGCGAGGCCGTGTTGATGCATTATCATAGATCCACATCTTTTAACACGGCCAAAGCCCCAGACAGCTGATCCTTTAGTCACAACAAATTGCCCTTAGACACTGATCTCAGGCCATCGCTGCAACAAGACATCTAAGCCTGGGGAATGACAGCCGTTTTCATTGATTAGGGTTAATGAGGTCTTTATGGGGTGATTTTAGACAATTCTAGCTTGAAGCCTCAGGATCCGATCCACTTTGGCTGCACGCAGCCCATCGTGCCCAATGCCCACAGTCATAAATGGCTTTACCCATTTATGGGCAACAGGTTTTTTTTTTTTTTTTCCTCAGGGTGCCCTCTTGGGAAAGAGTGTTTTGAATTCCCGCAGTGAGTTGGCTCGGCCCACTCTCTGTCCTGGATTGTGTAAACACTGTGCTTTTTTCCAGGCGGACTAGAACAAACATTTGACCATCAGTCCAACTCTGCTGCCTGGGCTTCCTGGCAAGACCACTTCATGTCTATCCACTTTGGGCAGATCCATTGTCGTTGTCATGTCTGCTATGCGCATAAGTGTCCCATTTCCAACTGAACTGGAGTGAACCCCATGTCTTTGCGCAACAGTAATACCGCACTCAGTCTGCCTGCCCGATGGTATAAATTTACCTGAGGAAATTGTTGTTCTATTGACTCATTGTTTTCATGTCTGGGACACTGAAAAAAAGAAGAGGAAAAAAGGAAAGCTATTACTATTGATGGGGGAAAAAATATACTCACAGCAAAACAGTCATGATACAACACCTGCCTCGTTCATGTGAGTCTGTGACGTACAGCAGTATAAAATCCAAATCTCTCTCCTCCTCGCTCTGTTGCGCACACACACACACGCACGCATGCGCGCGCACGCACGCACACACACACACACACACACACACACACACACACACACACACACACACACACACACACCACACACACACATTGCTTCAGGCCATTCCTTAATTTACAGTAACTGATACATTCCTTTTCCATGTGTGAGAATGTTTTTCAGTGGTTATTTTGCTGATAGTGTGATTATTAAAAGTGAAGAGGAAAGAACCGGGTGTCCCTCACATCTGGGCTGCATTTTCTACACCCAGCCAACACAAGATAAGGGCAGATAAATTTGTTTCTGTTCCAAAAGCCTGGATTTCATTAAAACATAGTTTGAAATTTATATTTAAGAATCCTGATGAATGTTATGGAAATATGAATCTAACATGGGAATGGGCGGTGTGCTTAATCTGACACCTCTCACCCTGGGGGAGTGTCATGGACTTTGAGGCAAAAACAAAACATTAAAAACGGTATTGTTTTACCCCGCAGGAGAGATTATTGCACATTAAAAAAAAAACTTTCTGTAAACAAATCGCCATAAAGACATTTTTAGAGAAGCTGTCCAATTTTTACAGTAGGTCTATATCCCGAGGGGCTTTCATACTGGGTGGATTTGCGCTGAATCTCTGCATTACATTTCCCAGCTGTGCTTAATGGAGACCATGCACTGGATGAGCTGGGTGGGAATGCTCACCAAGGTGTGACTGAATGCATCTCAAATTCCTAATCTTCTCTAGTCTCTGTAGAAATCCCAACATTATATTTAAGAGGAGAATCTGGAGAAAGTAATTAGGCCTGTGCTCACTCTGCTCACAGGCAGAGGTGGAGACGGAGCTGCATTCCTCTTGCACTGTGCAAACTATGCACGACTCAGAGCACGCTACCGCCCCAAATTCAAAACAATATGCGCAGATTTTGAAAACATCCCACCAAATGAAAATCTCCAATGCCTATAGGAGAGAAAAAGGAGTGTGTCACTGCTGTAGCCAAATATCTCTCGTCTCACTGTCTCAGACAGGAGACACACTGTCACATATTTATAGAAATTGATTGACTGTTAATTAATTGTTGTATATTTGTTGGCATATCAATTGTATATTTAAGCATTTAAACTGGATTAGGCTACTATTATTTGAATGGGTTGACTTTTGAATTTCATGCCAATAAAGAATTGAATTGAATTGAATTAGGCCTACATTTGGTTACCAACTCTCCTTCTTATCCAAAATACTGAAAATGCTGTAAAACATGATACCCTTTTCTGATTCACCGTCTGAGTATGGCTTCATGTCATGGAAGCCAAAAATAACCCTTGCTGTTATTAACCTGCAAACTATCTCCCACTCTTTGGCAACTGGCCCGTGTCAGGGCAGTGTAACATACACCCGATGAACAATTTAGGTCAAAAGAAATAAACAAATCTCATTTAAGAGTAAGCCAGTGTCAGTGCAGATGAACAGTGTGTATACTACCTTTCCAATCTCCTTGGTAGAAAAGGACTTCTACTTAAGTGGCTGCAAACAGAAACAGTTTCCTAGCATAGGCCGTTTCCCGAGGGAGGACAACTTCAAAATGGTTTAGAGAAATTACATTTTCCACAACTTTATCGGATTTGTTTATATTTTCTGTCATAACAATTAAGATAACTTTGATGCAATATTAGCACATTATGACAGAAAACACTAAGATATTTGTATTCAACTATTAATTGCATAATGTTGACATTGGGCTATGCTGCTATATCATACTGGTCTACATCTTGAGTGAAATAAACAGTGACAAATCAAGTCTTTTTTATAATTGAAATAAAGAAGCCAGATGTCCGATATGTGTGTATTCGGTTGTGCAATAGCAATGAGTCATTTCTCGACTGACATCACCCAACATTTATAACTGTTTTGGTTCTGAAAGAGCCACGAAACAGCTGTTACTGAATGAATGCAATGATTTCTATGACACTCACTATACTTCATCACTATACTGCCATCTAGTGACAATGTAAAGAATTGTTTAATAATATTAGCCTTCATGTGACATGCGTGAATCTCCACAAGGGGGTGGTAAGGATTCAGTGCCTTGCTCAAGAACACTGTGTGTGTGTGTGTGTGTGTGTGTGTGTGTGTGTGTGTGTGTGTGTGTGGGGGGGGGGGGGGGTAGATTTTATGGGGTGTATTGCTTGTGATTCAGGCCGAATTTTTCAAACAAACTGGAAATAAACCAACATCTCTGCATTACATAAACATCAATTATTCATTAAAAATTGCATTAATGGAGACACTAGTAATTTGGTATCCTTTTATGCATGGTTTACAGGGGAGGGCTTATTAATTAGTTATTAACGGAATGAATTTGTCATATTTGAAAGTAAGCAGTCAAATTAAGGGGTCTTTACGATTACGAATTTCGATGGGTCTCCACTAATAACACATTTTAACATGCTTTTGGATGAATTAAAGCATTAGGCTATTTAATGTTGATCATGTAAATGTACGGTTATTTTCTACCCCCACCACACATTTTTATTGGATTTTGCATGAATTAATGTAAATGCACGATTATCTATGCATCTATCTATCTATCTATCTATCTATCTATCTATCTATCTATCTATCTATCTATCTATCTATCTATCTATCTATCTACGGTATCTATCTATCTATTGTCATACTTGAAATGCCATGCCAACTGCCATTCTTCAGCTGTGCCCGCGGTGGCAGCAGTCAGACCTACTACAGTACAGTATGTTATGACACTGTCTGCAATGCAATATCTTTTATGCCAGCGCTTCCTGCAGTGTTGTAAACAATCGTGTTGACGCGCCCCTCTCCTCCCCCATACTGCGTCCGTGCGCGACGTGCAGCGCACGCCCCGCCCCCGCCTGTCTCTCACGCACCAGTTACGTCTGGCCGTAAAAAATAGAAACTTCCAAGATGGCCGAGTCCGTGGACTCCATGCATTTCGCAGCAAATAGCAAAACAAATTCCCCTAACGTTAAACCCTTGATAGCTAAACGACCGCCAGAGAGCCGACCGCAGTCTTCCAGCGACATTTACCCCCCGCCTTCCAAGAAAGTGCGAGTCGAGGAGAAGAGCCTGAAACACAGGAAAGTGAACGGGGAGCTAGTCTGCGCGGCAGCAGGGGAAAAACACAACGGGAAGCAGAGTTATGGAAGCCCAGCGAAATGGAGTTTCGGCCCGGCCAAGGCGAGCAGCAACTCCGCCACGGCGCTGCCAGCAGCTCCCGCTCGAAACGTTTTCAAGATCAGCAACTTCCTCGCCTCTCCCGCGAAAGTCAAGAAGGCGAAAGAGAAACGACACAAGGAGAAGGACAAAAGCGTCCAGGCGCAGCAGAGCTCACCCGTGGCTGCTGCTGTGGAGAAAGTGAGCCCTGCTAGCTGCCATACAAAGACGGAGAACGGTGACGTGAAAATGTTACAGAGAGGTAGGGCAACACAACACCACGGCTAACGGCGATCATGTCAGTGTATGGTTAAATTGAGAATTGTATATAAGTTACAGCGTAATTATAATAAAATCGTTATTGAATGATTACATAATTTGTTACACCGATAGGCCTCAATATTTATTAGGCCCAGATGGTGATATTATACACGTGGAAATGTTTGCTCGTCAGTTATCTTTAGCAGCGCTTAGTCTATGGCTTCAGCTCATCCTGTCTGTGTTGTATTTATTTACCCCTTTTCAGATGATCGTGTTAAGGACAAAGAAAGAGATAAGAAAAAAGAGAAGGATAAAGAGTTGAAGAATCACAAATTGCCACCTGTGAATGACATTGCTAGGGAAAATGGAGAAGCGATTTCCCCACAGAAAGGTATGGCATTAAAAAAATATCATTAACCCCTTAACCCTTTGTGTTTTTTCATAATTCTTTGATTATTTTGAATTACATAAGTATTTTGCAAGCCATTCATAATTCTTTGATTATTTTGAATTAGGCTACATAAGTCTTTTGCAAGACGTTTATTATGTGTTGTCTCAGTTTTATAGGCCTTGATTTGTCCAATGATGCACCACTGATGCTTTTACCTGAATAAAGTAACTTATCCTCCCTCTTGCCTGCAGAGTTGAAGGAGAAGCCCAAAGCTGTTTCAGAGGAAGACCTCCTGCTGAAGAAACTGAAAAAGAAGAAGAAAAAGAAGCACAAAGATGGCGAGCGGGAGAAGGAGAGGCGCAGCCGACCCAAAATGTATCACCGGTCAAGCCAGACCGTGTGCTCGGGAGTGTCTCTAGATCTACCGGAATTCCTCAGTAAAATCAACGGGAACAACAGTAACCACACCACAGCGCAGCATCAGGACCACCAGGAATCCCCTCTCGCCAGGGAGAGGTTGGCTTATGGCTCTCAGCTCCACTGCACCCCATCGCCGGGCCTGGCCAGTCTGGAGTTCGGCCATCTGATCTACATCGACCAGCAGGCCAACGGAGGGGCGTCGGTGGCACACGCCTACACCGAGCAGCTCTCCGGCCTGTCTCCGGCCCAGATGCAGCGCTTCGCCCAGGAGTTTGTCACCCTGTCGTTCAGCGAGGACCAGGCCGAGGCGGCGCACTACGTGATGGGAATCATCCACGGGGCGGCTTCCTACCTCCCGGACTTCCTGGACTACTTCTCCTACAATTTCCCCAACTCGCCAGTGAAGATGGAAGTGCTTGGGAAGAAGGACATCGAGACGACAACCATGGCTAGCTTCCACTCTCAGGTGAGAAAGTTTTTATTTTAGTCGACATTGTAGAGCCTCTCTACACAGTTCTGTCAAACTCATATTGTCTCTCAGCTAGAGAGGCGATGAGTTTGACAGCACTGTCGTGTCCACATTGACACTTGCACCAGTATGTGGTCTGGAGGCTTGAGAGTGACACATCCTAAACTACCACATCGTCCACCAATTTTGTGTGTAATGAAGTAATTTCTGTCCAGGTCTTCGATCAGACCGTTAATAGCCGGGGCTTTTCATTCACCGCCCGAGCCATCTTTAATCCTGTGTTTAAAGTGGTTCAGTATCATCCAGGACATCTTACGGCACAGTCTAAGCATGATCGTAATGGTCCCTGGAGAAACCCCTCTGTTAAAGTGCTTTGTAGTGATTATTCTACTTTCAACTGGAGGTTTGCTTTCACGTCAGCCTCCAGCATACTCCCTAAAGAAAGTTTAATTTTCTGCAAGTAAAATAAAAAGCTATTTTTATCTATAATAAAGTAAGGTGACTGTATCTAGTTCGTCTTTATTACTTTTTCTTTGTAGCCTTTGATTTTTCTTAATGATCTCGTGTTGTCCTGGAGAGCCTGAGTCAGCTCTCTTAACAATTCAATTTAGGCAGGCTACATCCTCTGGTGATCATTTAAAAAATGTCAACATCTTTTCTTTCCCGTCAATTTGACTTCAGCATAGTGAGCAATGAGCATGGATGGTTTTTAGTGGTGTCTCTTTACTTCTCCACCTGTTCATTGTTCATCTAATCCTAATAGGATGTTGCTCACACTTGATTTTTGGTGGCTTGTTACTGATTTAATGTTTCCAGTCATCTTATTTTCAAAGCCTATGATGATGGCAGCTTGACCGCTCTGTTGGCATAATTTATGTTCTTTGATTTCTTAATTATTTTTCATTACAAATAATGTTTTTCTTTTCTTCCACAAATGTGGCAGCATCCATAGATTTCACAATTTAGAAATGGGATTTTGTCATTCATAGATTACAAAAGAAACTAGAGACCATAGTTGCGATAGGAATAGATCACACCATTCGATCTGCTTCCTACTCCCCTACTTATGGCCAGCATGTTTTGATCATTCCCATCTTCGAACTCAGCCTTCATTGTGATCTGAACTACACGTGTGAAGTTTCATGACTGCATCTTGCACGGTTGCAACACTATCGTGTTGACAAAATCTCTCCACAGACAGACAGACAGACAGACAGACAGACAGACATATATATATACCGTAAACACTTGGCAAAGTACTCACAACCACTTCTGTGCTGTGGTAGTTCCTGCTACAAGAGGTGTACAAATTAGGACTGCATTTTTCCATGATGACACGCACACACACACACACACACACACACACACACACACACACACACACACAGTGAAAACAATACCAGTTGTCAGTCACGGCTGTCGGCTGGTGGTAATATGAAAACCACTGTGAACTGCCCATTCTGATGTCCATTTTTTTTGTCATCTACATATTTGGATTTGATTGTGTGTACAAATAACCTTTCATAAAACAATCATGTGTGAGTTATCATAAACTTTTTTATTTATTTAAATTGTTTTATATACGCTATATATTTTCTTTTCAACATAAGACTAATGGCTGTTACACATCAAGAGCGATGCGAATATACAGCATGAAATTGTGATGCGAATTTTGACCCACCTGTCAATCACAGCAACAGATGCGTACACGTCGGACGCAAATTTCTGAAAAATCGACCGTGGTCCGAAAAATAAACACCACAATAACGCTCAGTGAAACTTTGCCGTTGGTTTGCACGGTTGCATTCACTGATATAGGTTCGAAAAATATTATTGACGTGCGAATTCATCGCACGAGAAAATGTTCCCGGTGTGTAAAGGACCTTCAGAGTTGTGTAGCCTGGCAACAGTTTCCTCCCCTGCAGATGTTAAGTGTCGTAGGTATGGCACCGCCTTCAAGTCAGTGCTTAGGTGTGCCGAAGTTTTCAAAATCACATCAAGTCGTAGACTAGGGCTGTCAACGCTGAAGTGAGGTTTTTTGTTTTATTTTGGATGTTTTCTTTATTGCGATAGTATGAAGGCTGAGAAATCACAGTATCAGAGACACAGGGAACAAGGCTCAGACAAGGCTTCAACCAGTGTAGGAAATGTAAAAAATATTTTGGGGGCAACTTCTGCCCCACTGTCTAAAAACTGGGGGCATTTACAAAATTTTGGGTGCACTTTAAAAAATAGTAATTAGTGCATAAAGTTGCTAAAACATAGTGTAAACAACAGCGCTGTTTGTTTGAGTGTGTTCTTCATCGTTGTCTTCTGGTGCTAAGTGCGTTAGAGATGGAAATTAAATTAATTGAATGAAAATAAAATTATCAAAATATTGGGGGCAATTTTTGCCCCCAGATCATGGTTTTTAGGGGCATTCTGAGATTTCTTGGGGGCATTTTTGCCCTTGCCCCTAGCTAAATTCCTACACTGGCTCCAACAGAGGTTGGAGTCACTTCACTCTCTCGTGGTTGTTTAAGACTTTTTAAATAATAGAAATGTGTATCTAATTCAGTTTCATCATCCCTGTAGGGACTTCACTTCACTAGGACTGCTTACTGTGTAGCATACTGTATGTCTTGTGCAGCATACTGTGTTATGTTTACTGGAGCTTCTGTGTAAAGGCAGAAAGATGCACAATCAACGGTTCTGTTGTCATCACGTTTAAACTAGTGCAGTCAGTCTGCAGTGCCCGTTCAAAACCTGCCTGTTCGGAACGGGCCGATTGCTGCTTGCAGCCAGACAGTGTAGTAATTTAGCCAGGGGCAAGGGTAAAAATGTCATAAGAAATCTCAGAATACCCCTAAAAACCATGATCCAGGTGGGAGAATTGCCCCCAAGATTTCCATTTTATTTTCATTCAATTCGTTTAATTTCCATTTCCATCTCGAACATGCAATCAGCACCTGCAAGCAGGTTGCCAGAAGATGATGAGGAACACACTAGGGGTGGGACAAAATATCGATACTCACGGTATCGCGATATTTCCACTTGCGATACGTTATCGATACACTGGCACCAAGTATCGATATGTTTATTTCATTTTTTTTTTATTTTTTTTTAATAAACAGGCTAAAATATTATGCTGTGTGTGGTAGTTGAAACATAGTTTCAAGTTGACGTTTATTTATGTTTGTAGTTGAAACAAAAACGTAAATACTGTAGGCTACATGAATGGAAATGTTTGATCATTAATATCTACTTTTAGAAATTATATAGGTAGGTAGGTTATATAGGTTTTCTTGTTTTAATAATAATAATAAAAATACTTAATGTGTAACTTTTCCTCCGTGGTATCGAAAATGGTATGAGTGAGTGAGTGAACTCGCATGTCAATTCTGCTAATAAATACATAATACCTGCTTTCCTGCCTTTTAGGGGTATTTTTTTCTCTTCAGTTACACAGATATCGTGATGTATCGTAGGTAAAATTTCTTCCAATATATCGATTATCGCAGAATCGCTGTATCGTGATAATATCATTATCGAGGGCCAAGTATCGTGACCATATCGTATCGTGAGTTACTCCACGATTCCCACCCCTAGAACACACTCACACAAACAGCACTGTTGATCACACTACGGTTTAGCAACTTTATGGAGTCCTTTTTGAAGTGCCCCCCCCCAATTTTGTAAATGCGCCCATTTTTTAGACAGTGGGCTGGGGGCAAAAGTTGCCCCGAAAATATTTTTTAATTTTCCTACACTGCTAGCAGCTTTCTTGAGAACCACACGTGCCTGTACCACTCGTGAGTAGGGATGGGCGCGAGTACTCGGGTACTCGAGCACTCGTTCATAACGTCAGTACTCGAGTAACGTTTCCGCTGTCCGGGTACTCGCCCCACTCCCCACCCCTTTAAAAATGGTCTAAATCTACGCATGCATCGTTATGTGGATCTGGCAGCATGAACTGCACGGGCGTCAAGTCAGCCAGAATGTACAAGTACGTCATCCGCTTTGTTGATTTAAAAATAAAAGGCTTATTGTAACGTGAGTTGTAACCTTATTGATTTTGAGTAATGCGTTACAGCCATAGTTTCACGCCATATAACATCACAACGAGTATTTTGATACAAGGTTTGCTGCTTCGTTCGTTGAAATACTTTTTCTCCTCCAACGTGCATCAATAAGCTATTTACTTTTGTTTAAGTAACATTATTTTGAAAGTTTTAACCGGAAGTTTTCCAGCTCATCCCGAAAATGGTGGCTGAAGATATGCTCCCGAAGGAGACAGATGCACGCTTCTTCATAGCGCACGCCCGATAAAACTCATTCACAACTTTGCAGTAGTTTACCGACTACACTGTCGTTTCCCATAACGTTAGTCACAAGAAATGTGGAGAAAGAATCGCTTTTTGGGAGACAATCGTTTCATGGTGATCACTATTTAGCTGCAGCTGTAACGTTAATCACACTGGTCAGTGGTCAGTTTTCACTTTTTGGCAGAACACCGGACCTTGTAAGCCGTGGATTTACGTTAGTGTAACAGTGATCATAAAGTAAAATGGATGATACTGGACAATGGAAATGTATTGGAATTGAGCCTTCGCTTGTTTCACAACAATATTGTCCGCTCCGAAGCGCTAATGCCATCCATCCAACCATCGGAGATGCTGTCTGAGGTAGGCTTTAGACGTTAGCTTAGCGTCACCTCACCTAATATCACAGTCAGTCAGTCAGTCAGTCCCTCTACTCACATGCTCCAGGTTAACGCTTTCTCCATGCAAAAATGCAAACGTTATGTGTGAACAGCCCCACACACAGCAGATTACCCCTGCTCCGTCATTACCATAGTAATCACATAGACCCCCACCGCCCCCCCCCCCCCGCGCGCGAGTACTCGAGTACTCGTTCATAATAGAAGGAGAGTACTCGAGTATTTAAATTGCTTAAAATGCCCATCCCTACTCGTGAGTCATGCCTGTAGTGCAGTTTTCTTGAGAACCTTGCGTGCCCTGTTCAATACATGCATGTCCATAACGGGGCGATTGCTCATCCAAACAACTTCAGTCGACACTGTAGTTCCTTGGTTCCCCAGCAAGTGTCAGGCCCATTCACCCCATTCCTGGCAGCTGCATAATCTAGTGATGTCACTCGCGCAAATGTGATGTCACCAGTGATGTCACTCGAGCAATTGTGATGTCATCAGTGATGTCACTCAAGCAATTGTGATGTCATCGGTGATGTCACTAAGGAGTTACACACCCTGAATGACGAGGTGCTGTTCGTGCATGCATACAAACTTGTCACCTTTCTGCAAAATTCGCCGTTTTGAATCCCAAATCGGCCAGTGATTTGCGCAGATCTGAAGTGTGTGTGGTAGTAACAGGCTTTACGCTAGACTCTTTTTTTGACGGGCAGTAATATATATGACCGTTAATATCCCAGAATTCCGGCCGGTCCATCTTGTTATATTCCAGTTTATTTGCGACGACTTCATTGAAGAATAGAAGTGCTATATAATATGAGTGACAGCAAGTGTGTGGTACAGATAGTCACCCTGGTACAGGTCAGTAACGGTACTGTTGCAGGAACAATATGGAATATACACATAAGAAACAGATGCAGCCTGTGTTGTTTGCTCGTGCAGCGCAGACACCAGAAGTGGCAATGTGCAAATTTTGCGCGAAGTAGAGCGCAAGCTGGTATCGCGTTAGGCTACAGGAACATATTTTCATCTTTCCAGATGGACTAGCGGGGTCACCAGCAGTTTATTTAACAATGTTTTCTGTAAATACTGGTAGTGTTTTTGAAATGGTGTAGATGAAGCCAGACTTCTGAAGCCTTGCAGCCACAAACATATCATGAAAGGTCACACAATATTAGGCTGTTTAATATGCTGTATAGAGAGCCTCAGAGCCAAAGTCGACATCACTTCCTGCTTCAACATGGGTACCAAGGTCTTAAAAAAATATGAATGGTGGTGAACGGAACAATTTAAAAGATAACTTTGCATGTCAAGCAGGTAGGATTGTCAAGAAAGTCGCAGTTTGTTGTAAAACTGAAATGTAAGGTTTAGTTTTGTATGAAACCGCTCAATGAACTGTGAAGGATGTATGTGAAGGATGGACAGACAGACAGACAGACAGACAGAGATTTCTGGAAGTAGTAGCGAGATGTCATGTTGCAATGCTAACATAAGACGACCATGGAAACAAGTTCAGGACCTTTTTGTGTTGTTCTTGACCATTTGTTTTGACATGTTATGTGCTGTAAGTTTGTCAGAGGAAGAAGGTTTTGTTTGGTATCTGCTGGCTGACGATGTGAACTCTCTCCTGGTTCCCTGCTGCAGGTGAAGCGGACGTATTCCCAGGGAACGTACCGAGCCGGAGCCATGCGGCAGGTCAGCCTGGTCGGGGCTGTGGATGAGGAGGTCGGGGACTACTTCCCTGAGTTCATTAACATGCTGGAGGGGTCTCCCTTCTTGGAGGTTAGTGTGTTTTGTATGTGTAGTGTGTGTACGTATGCATACTTACATGTAGCTTAGATAGTGGACGTGTGAAAGTCTTGTCTAATTTCAGTGTAATATCTGTGTAGCTGTCATTGTCTAACTCAGTGTCATGCGCTCTGTGCAGCGGACTCTTCCCTGGGGAACGTTCTCCAGCCTGCGGCTGCAGAGTCACACTGAGAGTGACGACGGCCCCATCATGTGGGTCCGACCTGGGGAACAGATGATCCCTATGGCAGACATGCCCAAATCGCCCTTCAAAAGGAAAAGGTGGGTTTGAGTACCGTAGTTCAGCTGTTACCAGTGGACGGATGTTATCAGCCAACCGGCGTCAAAGAAACACAATTTGGTTTGAAGTAGGGCTAAAAAAATCTTCTCTACATCCCATGCAGTGTTATAGTCAACTCACCATATCTCGAGACCAAGTCGAGTCTTGAGTCCCCATTACCTGAATCCGAGTCTGGAGTTACTGACTATGAATACGCATTTGGGTGGAATACACATGCCTGCCCTTGCACCAAATTGAATAATGTCCCTGTATCAATAGTTTATGCCAAATTATTATGTTTTTATTTTTTTACAAAAACAACACACGTTTTTTATCAATTAACAAGTCTGAGTCCTCGTCTCCAACTTCTGAGTCCGAATGCATGAATGCTCAAGTCCGAGTCATCAGTGGTTAAGTCCAAGTCGAGTCACAAGTCCCCGAAAATGAGTCCAGGACTCGGGACTTCAGACAAGTCGGACTCTCGACTACAACACTGATCCCATGTACAGGTACTTAGCACTTCCTTGAATGTACTATATCTGTGTAAATTTATATATTTCAGGTCTACCAATGAGATAAAGAACCTCCAGTACCTACCTAGAGTCAGCGAGCCCAGGGAGATGCTGTTTGAGGACCGGACGAGAGCCCATGCCGACCACATCGGTCAGGGGTTCGAGAGACAAACCACTGCTGCCGTCGGTGTGCTGAAGGCTGTGCGCTGTGGAGAGGAGTGAGTACACTGGCCTCTTTCCAATCAGAATCCTTTTATTCGGCCATAGTATGTTTGCACATACAAGGAAATTGACTTGGTGTAGTACTTGGTGCACAAGTTACATGAGATATAGACAACACAATAAATACAAATACATTTTAACATTATACAAGATATGGACAGAGTATTTGCAGCCAAGTGTGCCAGAGTACAAAGTTAGCAAGGTAAGGTGAAGGGTACACTGTTGGCAAAAGTTATCAGAGATGGCAATTTATTTTAACTAAAATATATACACCATACAGAGTATTAACAGGTTACATTCGCAGTTAATATGCATGAATTGCACATGTTAACTGTATAGGGAGGTTGGGGGTACAACATCAGTGCAGGAGCACAGTGCATTGTGTTTGTGTGTGTGTGAGTGGGAGGGAGGTATATCTCAGAGTCATTTGGGGGCTGGGGGCTATTTGTGAGCCTCATAGCCATGGGGTAGAAAGTGTTCAGGTAGCGTGAGGTTCTGGTCCTCATATACCGGAACCTTTTGCCAAGTGGAAGTCTTTGGAAGAGATGGTTGGTGACCACGATGGGTCTATCACACAGACACCTGTACACGTTTACACAGAATACAACTGTCCAACTTGGACTGGTGGAAAATCACCTTTGGCCTCACACCAAAAAACACAGTAGAAGATGATAGACAAAGATGATAGACAGATGACGTCAGATTGTGTTCAGATTTTCATACCAAACAGATAGTGAACACAACTGTGAATGAGACTCTCTGTATTGCCTTCCAGCAGCGACGCTCCTCCGCGGATCACCAAAGACGTTGTGTGTTTTCACGCTGGAGATTTCCCCGAAGTGGTCATGAGGCTGCAACTGGACCTCCACGAGCCTCCGCTGTCACAGGTGGGTCAGACTCCTCCCTGCGTCCAGTAGGATGGGGGCGCGCCATTAACCGGAACGCACATGGCACTAAAACTGCCGGTACAGACTCAGTGCTGAACAACAAGCATCGGCTGTTATCAAGTATTTTTAACTGATGCATTACTAAAAAATCCCCCAAAAATATGACGTTACTTTTACCGATCGAATGAGACTATTAGTTTATGAGGATTGGGGTGATAGAATGAGACTATTAGTTTATGAGGATTGGGGTGATAGAATGAGACTATTAGTTTATGAGGATTGGGGGTGAGTGGGGGTATTAAGATATAATCCAGTTTTCTCTGCTAAACCGGAATCCAACACAGATACTGTGTGGAAAAATGCAGAAAATCAAGTTGCTTGGCTGTGACTTCTGACATGTCACATTAGCTCTTGTTAATCAACTAAGAATTGGAAATGTTCCAGTGCCGTACTTTCAGCCAGTACTCGGTCAGATATTTAATACATGAGCCGACAATTATTACTCTGCTAGCCTTTAACATTTCCTCGTGCCTGTTCATTTCTATGAAGGGATTATTGAATTTCCTCTGCTCCTGTCACCCCCTCCAGTGTGTGCAGTGGATCGACGATGCCAAGCTGAACCAGCTGAGGAGGGAGGGGATCCGATATGCCCGGATCCAGCTCTACCACGATGACATCTACTTCATCCCCAGAAATGTGGTCCACCAGTTCAAAACGGTCTCCTCTGTCTGCAGTCTGGCCTGGCACATCCGGCTCAGACAGTACCACCAGCAAGAAATGGAGGGGGAGGAAGAGGCGAACGAAAAGGAGGAGGGGCAGAGTACACCCATACAAACGCCACTTCAAATCAAAGAAGAGGAGGTAGAGGAGAAGAGAGAGTGTCAGCCTCCTATACAGACACTGACGAAGCTGGAGGATCTGGACGCCGAGGAAAGGGCGGGGCCACCCTCACACGGAGCCACGTACATTTGCAAGGCGGAGGAGCCGGAGGAGGAGGCGGAGCCGGAGAAAAAAGCCGAGATTGAGGACTCGTCACCGACAGATTCTCTGCCCTTTGTCAAGAAGGAGAGAGATGACGGCATACTCCCACACACACTAATGGAGCCCAAGGCCGAGGAAGAGCAGAAAGAGGAGGTGAAGGGAGGGGCAGACGTCAGTGCAGGCGCGTGTCAGACGCCGCAGAAGGGGGGCGAAGACGGTGGGGAGGGTAGCGCCCCCTCAAAGTCACTACAGCAAATTAGGGAGGAGAACGATGTGGAGGAAGAGAGGCAGCAAAGGACAACTCCACAAGGTCAAGGTCTGAAAGAGAAATCTAAAGATAGCATTACGAGCGTTTATACCCCGCCGCAAATCAAGAAGGAGCGGGAGAAAGGAAAGACAGGCAAAGACAGACCGAGAGATGACAAGGAGAGGGGGAGAGAGAAGGAGAGGAAGGAAAAGCATAGGAGTAAAGAGAAGGAGAAGAAGGAGCGGGGGAAAGAAAGAGATCAGGACAAGGAGAGGATGAGAGAGCGGGAGAAGGTCAGGGTGGAGGCCGGTAGAGAGGTCAGCGCATCGACACAGCCGCTGCCACAGATGAGGAAAAAAGAGGACGAGGACCGGACGAGAGAGGACGGCAAAGCCCCTCACGCGTCTCTGCCGCCTCCGAGGGAAGACAAGGGGGTCAGGGAGCCTCACGTCAAGAGAGACAAGGAGCACGAGAAAGACAGAGGCGGCGCGCAGACGGCGGCGTCTCACACGCGGCCGGACAGAGATGAGTCCGGCACGCACCGACACAAGCCATCGCACGGGAAGAAGGAGAAGAGCGGACACAGAGAGGGCAAAGAGAGCAACGCCTCGTCCACGCCGGCGTCCCAAACCAAGGACGGGAAGACGGGCACTCCCAAGCACGCGCACATTCAGGTCAAGAAGGACGGGAAGAAGGATAAAGACGTCAACAACAAGGAGGAGAGGAAGAAGTCTAACCCGGCCTCGGGCTCTGCTCCGCCGGAACATAAAGCCCCACGGACGCTCATCACCTTTGACCTCTTTACGCCAAACCAAACCCTGCCCCTCTCCTTCACGGACACTAGACCTAAGACCCACCACCACAGTGACTCTCGAGGCACTTCGTCAAAATCTGGATCCGACTGCCGGACAATTGTGCCCTCCAAAGGACCAAAAGTAAAGGACACAATCCAGGCAAAACCCGCCACGCCCCTACAGGACACGCGGCCGCAGCACTCGTTAAAACAGACCCTTAAACCACACACACCCCAAATACAGAAAGACTTTTTAATATGAATGTCTAGATGTCTAGTATTCTTTCTACTGTACAACTTACGCCGAGGCCGTGTTGAAAGATTTGAAAGCGCATCCTTCCTTCAGGCACGAACTGCTCATTTCTTTAGGGGTTCAAGCCTCGAAGGGGCTAACAACCCCTCTTGCGTTTCGCCTGGTTGTTATTTTTAAATGGGGTCGGAATAGGCGAAAAGACGCATTCCGTCACCGCAGCGATGTCATGAAGAGAGGGTGCGCTCTCAAAAGTATTTTAACACGCCTAAGAATGTAAGCTAAGTAGCTCACTTCACGTTTGTTAGCGAATGTATGTAGGCTCTATATAAAATCTGTTATGTGACCCGTGTGTCAGTGCCTGTGCACTACTTAGCTTCGCTCTTAAAGCACCTATTTTAGGTACTCGACTAGCCGATCTGAAAACAACCCTCCTTACTCCCTGCTATACTGTAGGAATTACCCACATTCACTGTTTGGAACACATCAGAAACTTAATAAGCTCCGATTTAAATCCTCTCTTCTCCATGTTGCTTTAGTCAATCTGGTTTGTAATTTAACACTCCAAAAATAAGAGCAAGTGGTTGTTTTCAGATTGGACTTTATTTGTTTGACTCACACAGGGCTGTAAATTATACTGTATGTACCGAAACTGTACAGTATAGATGTATTGGCACCAATGTGAGAAAATGTATACAGAAATTGCATATAT
Organism: Poromitra crassiceps; assembly: GCF_964638095.1. Classification (NCBI taxonomy): domain Eukaryota; kingdom Metazoa; phylum Chordata; class Actinopteri; order Beryciformes; family Melamphaidae; genus Poromitra; species Poromitra crassiceps. The sequence continues at coordinate 14,859,318 of NC_139636.1, read as the reverse complement.
TTTTTGTAAGACAAGTTTTATTTTCCATAGAACTTATTTATATCATTTACCGTCTGTTTTTATTTGAAACCAATGTATGTGAAAATTTTGTTGTAAATACATTTTATTTCCTAAGATAAGACTTGGTAGTGTGATTTATACTCTGATCAGAACCTCTAAATAAATGGTTCGAAGTATTGACTTGGTCCCTCATTGTTGTGATCACTGTTAATGTCTAATGCATTTTTTATGTGGTTTCTTAAAATACACTGCACTTAATTCAGCTTACGGTAATTAATTTACCATGTTTGGTCAATTAATTGGTCAGAGGGATACATTTGGATGAAAAATTATTTTTTATTTTTTTGGTCTAAACCTTTTAAGTACCTTCAGATGTCATACATACTAAATGTTTATTCATTTTCAGAATTGTAACCCTTTAAATGCCAGTAGTTGTATGTATAACAGTTTCAGCTTATCACAATTTCCCACAAGATAAAATGCAAAGTGAATTTTTTGGGTGGGATTCCCACAATGTGGTATATGTAAAAGATTAGTACCATTATTGAGTTTGATATACTTTGATTTTTTTGTGCAGTGTCCCAAAAAGCTGTTAATTTAGTTCCTTGACCATTTTTGGTCAGTTATTCACAAGAAGATGAAATTGGGTTTGAAAACTATGTTTCAATTACTTTTGGGCTAAACCTTGTAGGTACCAGATGTCTTCATACATACCCAATGTTTATTCATTGTCAGAATTGTAACCCTTTAAATGCCAGTTTGTTGCAGTTTTACTTTCAGCTTTTCACAAAAAAAATTCAAGATAAAATGCAAAGTGATTTTTTGGGGGTGGGATTCTCACAGTGGTATTATGTAAAAGATTAGTACCATCATTGAGTTTGATAGATAGGGATTTTTTGTGTGCAGTGTCTCAAAAAGCTGAAAAATATACCTAAAAAGACCTTTTTACAAAAAGCATGCATTTTATTAATTTTACCAGGCATTGTGGAGGTAAGGCTTCCAATTTTAAGATTTAACTGTTTTACGATTTTCCACCATGTTTTCCCCATTTTGGTATAGGAATCAATTGAAAATGATGATGTGAAGATTTCATCAAATGTCATCAAAATTTTACAATTGGAAGCCTTACCTAAAATATGCCCAGTGAAAATAATTAAATTGATGCTTTTTGTAAAAAAGCGGCTGGAGGTGCAAAAATTGCACTTTTTTTTCTTAAATTTCGAGTTATTTTCAGTGCAATGTTTTTTCCCCCCAGGGCCAGAAATTACCTATAGATACTCTGATATAAGCCCAAAATACCCCCAACCACCCCCCCGGTTCATAAGGTTTATGACCGTTTATACCACAATGAATGTAATATGAACAAACCGAATTGACCAGAAATGGTCTAGGGATTGTTAATCATTAGATCAGCTGTCAGTGCAATTCTTTTTTTCTTACGGATTTCAAGGATGTAAACCAAATATTTTACAGGAAATAAACGCATCTTTACACAGTGCAAAGGAGGAGTTTTTAATCCAAGTAGTTGCTGGAAGTTATGGATTTACATTCAAATTGTGTCAGTGGCAGAGGGATATTTTGGGATGAGTATTGGCAAATCATTTAGATGCGACACATTTTAAACAGTATTTTTTGGTGATTCATCCAGCTCTACAGTTTGACAGAAATGAAATAAAACACTAGAATTGTATGTAACAGGGTTTCATGAACAGCCTACAGGCATCATATGGCTCGGTGACACGCAGTGTGCAGATCACATTATTTCATGCCGTCAAGACAAGGTTTCACGGTCAGGCGGTTTCCCTGTGACAGGGATCCCACATTCCACAACCGTGTTTACATGCGTGTGTGTGCGATTGTTGTGTTATCTTTTAAAAAGTGAAGAACTGACTTATTAAGTAGATCAACCGTTCGGTTATTAGAACAAGGTCCTTGAGTGGATAGCTGCACCATGTGACATATTGAGACAGACTTTCGACTTGGTGACATATTATAATCATGTAGCTGCATCATGTGACAATTTCCTGCAAAGGATCAATAAAGTATCTATATTGTAGATCTGAGTGAAAGATCATGTGCGCTTCAGTCATCACTGACCACTTGAACACATCAAATAAGTCATTTTGACCATTTCTAATTAATTACAAGCTGCAGTGAAAATGTCCCCCACAAAAGATGCAACTGCCAATCAGTGACAACAGTAACTTAAAACATTATGGATGATAAACTGCATATTCACAAACCCATTGTGACCTAGCTCAAATACCTAATACCAAAGACCTAACCATACACCCTGTTTGAATACATGAGTTTTGTTTTGTGTGTGGTCTTCTATGTTTCAATATGTTTGTATTTTCAGAAATGGAAGTCAGTGCAGTTGGGTAAATGCCAGATCTCAATGGCAAGATGCATCGCTCACTAAAGCACATAGCAGAGACATGGTACATAGATAAGATAACCCCCATGTCTGCTTGTTTTTTCTGTTAACATGCCATCTTCTCACATCTTTTCCATGGACATTCTAGTGAATCGCTCAACAGGTTTCAAACATATTTCCCCCCCGGATCTAGAAGTCAGAAAAATAAGAATTTACTGTCATGTTTACAATACTATTACCCTGTTGTTCTTGGGCCCAGTGAGTCTCACTAGTTTATTTAAAAAAAATCGAATTCCCCTCTACTCCAGTTACTCGTTCCAGTTACTCGTGCCATTGAAAACAAGCCAACAGTCAGGTAGTAATGGCACTGCCCACACAAAGCAGAACATGGCTTTATCTGAAAACTAATGGTGTTTGACTGGTGTTCAGAAATCCTTCCTCTGAACTATGCTTAGTATTGCATAAGGGGCATAGATGATGTTCATGTCAGAAAAAAGGTTTTCTCCCCTTTAGTACATTTCTTTTATAGAGAGCCCAAACATTTCAGGGAGGGAAGAGTCCAATTTATAATTTTGTCCAGCTCAGTCCCTCCTGTAGTGAAATACACTGTAGCCCAGCTCCACCAGCGCCCCACCCAGCAGCACCCACAGAGGGATGCACACGACGCTGATCCAGACGTCTGTGAGTTTCTCCAGGCGGGAGCACAGAGTCAGGCAGAAGGCCAGCTTCAACAGCAGGGCCAGCAGGTACCACAGCCTCTGGGTCAGGTTCTGCTCTCCCTCCCTGGGGTCGTAGCCCGGCTTACAGCGACCTGCCATCTTCACAACCAGCATGAGGAGGAGGATGGTGTCAAAGGTCCAAACGGGGAGGAAGATGAGAAACCAGTTCCAGTGGATCTTGGAGTCCAGCTTGAGGACCAACATGATGAGGAAGACGAGGGCGAAGATCCAGGAGAGGAGCACTCGCTGGGCCAGGGACATTTTCATCTACAAAGGACTGACAAAGAGCCAAAATCCACAAGACACCCAGGCCTGTGCACGACCAGCCTGGAATGAAAGTCAAGGTGCCTCAATGAGAACAGGATGTTTTGAAAATCTAGTCACTGAGTCTGACATCATCCGACCATAACACTCATTACTGATGACATAAAATGCAGATGACACCACACAAAAAACGAACCTAAATATGTGTCGACACGATTAGCCCACGTTAGCTAACGTTACTGATCATCATTAGGTTACACACACATGTACACCTCAAATTAGCAAGTCATCTCTTCTATAACGAGCTGTTAGCTTAGCTAACGTTAGCTACGATCCAAGTAGCGTTACAAGGTTAGTACAACTTACCACGTTCACAAGAGGGGACACTCTGTTTAAAGTAAGCCTGTAGTCTAAACGACCAGCTGCCCACCATGAAGAGAGATGACAATACTTTTTAACACATTTTACTCATTAGTTTTTGCAACAAACAAAGCAGTGTGAACCAAGCCATTGAAGCCAATGCGATGAGTGAAGTTCTCCGCAGTAACGGAATCACTTCCGGTAAATACTTTCAAAACAAAAGCACACGTTTAGAGCAGAATGGAGCAGAGCCACATAGAGCCTTATGTATGTATTTTATTTTGAAAACTAGATGCACTTAGTTGGTAAATTATTATATTATAGCTAACCTTACGGAGCTTGTGTTTATCTTCCGGGCAGCTGCATTTGCGTCCTCCCCTTCTTCTTAACGACCAACCAAATTAATTAATGCATTTAATATTCTAATCTACACACAATACTTTTTGGCAATGCTCATTAGGGTGATTAGGCTACTTAATCTCTACTTAATCCATTTGCTTCAAGAGACACAGACAGTTACATGTTATTCAAATGTATTTATTTATTTAAATTTTAATGGGCTAGTATAACAAATTAATAGAAATTACAACTCCATAGACATCATAGATTGTCAAAAAAAGTAAAGTACAAAACGCTTGAGGTAAAACATCATTGAAAAAGATTCAGTTTAAAAAGCCCTTATTAAAATCTCAATTCATTTTAAGCTCACTTCACAATATCTAGCTGTCCTAAAAAAACAACAACAATGCACTTTTATTTACAAGGTAGTGGTGGTGCAAAATACAGTGCATGAGACGACATTCAGTCAAAATGTTCATTTCTTTGTCAAATGTAAACAATAAACAATCATCTTCCTTAAACTCCTGTTGTAGATAGCCAAAAGCAGATAAAATAAATGTCATCACATTGATATTTGCTCTAAGAAGCAAGTTTTGCAATAAACCTCTAGGAGCGCTGAAAATAACAATTCAACAGTAAGACACAGTATCAAAGTGAGGGCAGAACACTTGAGTCGTTAGTGTGCTGCTGTCGACAGACACAAAAGATTGGGGAGGGGGGGGGAATTCAGGTCGGCCGGGGGCCTTCGGCCCGATGTCACGTTTGTGACACAAAACGTGACTGACAGACAGACAGACAGACAGACACTGCCTGCCCATCCGCCTAGGCAATTTTATTATAGGATAGCTGTAATTGAAGGATTACGTGCTTCTCTATGGGTTGAGATCATTCTCCTCCTACCTCTCTGGCTTATGAAACCCTTCCAAAACACATTTGATAATGTCCACAAAAAAAGCATCGTCATCAAGCTAAAAACAAGGCTGTTTTTCTTAGTTCCAGGAAAGTTGAAAAGCCAAAGTTTTCACCCGAAAGTGACAAAATGCACTTGGAATGGGCTCACCATGGAATCTGAACATACGAAGTAAGGAAGATTTGACCTCTTTTATCAAACATAAAACGTAACATTAAACGTAAGATCTTTATTCCCAAATGATAAGTACACACACTGGGGGCGGGGAAGGGGGGGGGCATGGGCCCTGGTCTGGCTCTGCAATAGCTCCTAAAGGCAACCACAGCTACACAGTGCTCTGCCTGCTGTCCCGAGTGTATCCCATAGCCTCTGAGGAGTGGGGCGGGAAATCAATGAATATCCCGTCCGAGTCCGAGTCTGCGGACTCTAGCACTTGTCCGATGATGGTTTCGGGACTGGACGAGCCGCTAGGAGGCGTGGAGAATGCACCTTTACTCAGATCGGTAAGTGTTGTTGTGGCCTCGGTCCCGTGGAGTGGTCCCGAGGAATGGATGGAAAGGCTTGGAAGGATGGAGGGAGAGGAAATAGGAAACTCCATGGCGCCGGCTCCTCCTTGGACGATACCTGTGAGGGAGAGGGTCAGTTGGCTCGGTTACACTGGCGGAACCAACGCACCACTAAGATCTTTGTTCAGGTGTCATTCTTTGATTTCATTTCATTCATAATGACCAATGCAATGATGGACAGTGCTGTACCATTGAACTGAGAGCTGACACACAGCCTGTTGGAGGAGGAGGCAGGCAGGTCAGATCCTGAAGTGAGGTCAGCGTATGTGAGTCCTTGTTCCTCCACACAGGATATGATCTCGCAGGCGGAGTGCCGCCGGATGCCTCCGCTGCCGACCGAGCCGGCGTCCGGGTCGTATTCAGCCACTGGGGTCAGCAGGAGAGGGATGTTGTAGCTTTTAGATCGGACCACTGGGTTTTTAGATGGCTGATCCGCAGCTTTGGGCCAGCACCACAAACGCTTCTCTGCAAGATGAGAGAACAGTGAGAGGAGGAAGGTATGAGCTGGTAATAGATAGAGCAGCAGTGAAGTGATGATAATGGGTTTGTTGCTCTTTTCTTGTTGTTCCGTTCTGCTGTGGGGTTTATGTCATCTTACCCAGAACGCAGCAATGAGCCTCTGTACCATCTCCAGAGTAGAGCCCATGGGTGCCCAGGTAGGGGGAAACCACCCTTTGAACCAGAGACTCCAGTCTCAGGTAGTCCTCATTCGCACCGCGTGGCTCATGGACCCCCTGAAGACAGACAGCAGACAGACATGTAAGTGCAATATATGCATTAAGGGTGTAATCACACGTATGTTTGTTTTCTTTGGTCCAAATCAGAGTTGAAAAGTTACTTTCTTGCATTTATGTATTGGCTTTGTTTACGATTGAACTGTCCAGTTGAACAAGGGCTTGTAAACAAACGTCACATGATCTCTCAAGTAGCTTGTTTACTGAACAGAGAACAGCACAACAATGATTTCCTGCCCCCTGGGAGCGAATACAGGACTAATCTGTGGGCCTAATTTGAAAAATGTTGAAATTAAGAACAGGATTCATGCTATTCGCTAAACAGTATAGAATCTAGTTAGTGCTGATTGGCTCTTTGAGAACACACGAGGAAATAGCTGAATAGGAGCATCAGTCCAGCTTGCAGGTTGCCCTCAGTTCATTTTGATATGTTAGCTAGGCTTTTCCAAGCATGCGGAACTGCTGGCTATCAGATGTCAACATCCATCACCTTATATCCCCAATATTGCATTTTGCTGTTGTTTCCTGTAGTGGCTATGATGACGTTGTCACTCCTTACAAACTGCCCCCAGAATTTGCTTGGAAAAGGAAAGGTTATTTAGTGCCACCTGAGTTCAAAATGGCTTTATTTCCCCCAGTGAATGTCAAACGAACCAAAGTAAAAGATGAATGCTCAATCAAACTGCTCCGAGTTGAGTGAGTGAATGAGTGAGCATGTGAGTCAGTCAGTCAGCTCGCCTGTGTTGCACGCGGCCCACCTGTAGAATGAGCAGCATCTGTGTGACAGAGGGGGGCACACGGGCCCGCGGGCGAGACAGGGCGTCCTCTAACTTCACACTCAGGACGATGGTGTTCCTGAAGTGAAGCAGGGCAAGCTGTCGGACAGAGGGCTCCTTACCCTGCACAGAGGAACCACAGACAACAACACAGAAAACACTGGAAGTGAGCAGGAACGGCTATCGAGTTTGGACGATTCAGCTTGTTGATGCTGTGGGGTAGAGTAAAAGCCAAGAGACAAAAAGCAACAGATGGTGCTACCTGGACGGGGTGGAAGATGGCCTGCAGCATTGAGAGAACATCACAGAAGAAGAAGTCCCACGTCTCTGCCAGAGAGTCTAGTAACTTCTGGCCTACAGCGATCACAGAGGAGCAAGGCGTGAAAACACACAGAGTTGATTTGAACGCTTGATGTCACTTGACTGCTATATATTGTGACTGTGTATCATACCACTCGTACCTTCATAGAACCTTATCTTGTCCCGGAGAATGACCATGCCCTTTGTCAACAATTGGTTCTGTGAAACACAGTGGAAAGAATAGATGTCTTATCACTATAATAACTACAGCTGGGTATGCTCTACATGCTGCATTACAATACATACTTCTGACTCGTATGTCAGTGGAAGATGTGTTCTACTGCCTGTTATTATGTTATAACAACAACTACAATTATGACCGGACAGCAATCCTTGTTCTGTTTCATTCCACATCAAACGTTTGTTACCTGAAGGTATTCTGTGAAGAAGGACCCCACCTCTGTCTTCAACAGATGCCTGAGAGAGCAAAAATCATGACAATTATATTACATGTCACTTTCTGACTCTGACCCAATGTGACTCATCATCGGAGAGGCAACACTCGACCATTGTCAATAACTAAAAGTGTTATTTTCTCTTTTCTAGTTGTTGGGAAACGCATCATCATGATCCTAAACCTTCGCCCCGTTAAGGAAAAGCTAAGTTTGCAACCTTCATTTAACAGTTAATTAGATATCGCTATGCAGTTAAATAAACTTCACAACAACAGGGTATAAACGCCCGACTCGGCAGCACTAAATCCCTGTACACGTACATAACGTCTTGTGTAGTAAAAGACGCACCAAACTGTAACAGATAATGGACACAGGCCTCTGACCTCCACCTGGCTTTGCTCATGTGTTTACAGAAGCTATAATCCAGGCTGGTGTGAGTGACGGGATGAGTCTGCTCTGGAAAGATAATGAGATATCTGGCGTGACCACATGACTCCCCGCTCCCACATGTACAAACAAACAAACTCATTCACCAGAAAACAAGCCAGTCATGTCTGCACACACAAGACATAATTATACTAATTTTAGCACAGAATGATATCAACGGTCTAGAATAAGGATTTCTTTGTCTGTGTGTGCATGTGTGTGCATGTGTGTGTGCGTGTGTGTGTTGTTCCTGTTTGTGTGGCTGTGTAAACGTACCGGACACCTTCATTCAGCACGTAGAGCTCGTTGTCTGCCAAACCTTTCTTCTGGAAGACGGCGATAACGGCGTTGTGGATGCTGCAACGCCACAGAAACGCGAGGCAACGTGATTTTTCCCCTGTATCCATTTAACATAATTATGCAAATGCACAAAATATGACTTTGTCTTTTGTTTTTATTACCTGTTCCATGTGGCGTTGGCTCCGGCTCTCTTCTGCTTCTCCCCTCTGTCCTCTGGTGAACCTTTCTCACTTTTCCCCAGCTCACTGAGGCTGGGGGAGCTCATCAACTTCAACCTGTGCAGGGTTCTCATGGCGCGAGAGAGAGAGAGAGAGAGAGAGAGAGAGAGAGAGAGAGAGAGAGAGGAGGGGGGGCGGGGATATGGAGAGAAGTAACAGAGTATAGACTAAGTACTGGACAAGAGGAAAATAAGGTCACGCCAGGAACAAGCGACGTATACAGGGAAGAAACACAAGAAGATAGCTGGAGGGCAGAAGAGAACAGAAGAAGTGTGCATGTGTGTGTGTGTCAGAGAGAGAGAGAGAGAGAGAGAGAGAGAGCGCACACAGAGAGAGAGAGAGAGAGAGAAAGAGAGAGAGAGAGAGAGAAAGAGAGAGAGAGAGAGAGAGAGAGAGAGAGCGAGAAAGAGAGCGCACACAGAGGGAGAGCACAATGACAATACAGAGAGGGCCCGGCAACAGAGGAGTAGAGCAGAGAGAAGTAGGGCAGACTGAAGCATGGAGAGAGGGAGACAGGCTGTTAAGAGCAGGAGGGGAGGAGCCAAGCTGAGAGGTGGGCCGCAGTGTCACCGCGCTCCTTGATGCCGGAGGTCTCAGAAGAGAAGGGGAAACAATAGCACATCCACTGGCGTGGCATACTCTTCCTCCTCGCTCGCTCCCGCCCCCTCCCTTTAGCATTATGGGAGCTGCGGGGTGCTGAGCAGACTGATGCCGTCGGGGACATTGTTGTGCTTGTCAGTGTGTACAGTCGAGGCGGAAGGAGGAGGAAGTAAGTCTGGCTCATTAACAACAACAGGGACAGGAAGCAGTGACACAATACAGGGACAATAAAGAGCGTTTGTCCTGCTCTTCCATGTTGTTCAACACAGCTGGTGTCGCGTGGTGGTAGTAGTAACAAAAAAGTACGTTTATCCCGCCGTTCGAGAGCCACCATTTGACTCATTCAAGGATTTGTTTGGGGTTCAGTGCTTTTGCTATTTGCCACCCTATGTTGCACGTTTGCGATGTGTGAAGATGAGAGATCTCATCTTATCCTGATGTATACTCAATGAGCACTTTATTAGGAACACCTGTACACCTGTTTATTCATGCAATTATCCATTGAGCCAATCACGTGGCAGCAGTGCAATGCATAAGATCATGCACATATACAGGTCAGCAGCTTGAGTTAATGTTCACATCAAGCATCAGAATGGGGGGGGGGGGGGGGGGGGGGTGACCTCAGTGACCTTTGACCGTGGTGGCATGGTTGTTGGTGCCAGACGGGCTGGGTTGAGTATTTCTGAAACTGCTGATCTCCTGGGATTTTTTTTCCACCCACAACAGTCTCTTGACTTTACACCGAATGGTACGAAAAAAGAAAAAAAAACATCCAGTGAGTGGCAGTTCTGCGGACGGAAACGCCTTGTTGATGAGAGGTCAGAGGAGAATGGCCAGACTGCTTCTAGCTGACAGAAAGGGCACAGTAAACTCAGATAACCTCTTTACAACTGTGGTGAGCAGAAAAGCATCTCAGAATGTAAAATGTTGAACTTTGAGGTGGGTGGCACTTTGGTAGCCGGTTGGTTGACACTGAGCTGAAAGCAGACACCTACCCCAGTATTAGTGTGGTGTTACTAATAAAATGCTTGGTGAGTCTATGCAAAAACATTAACATGTCCCTATATATGAAAAAGCTGTCAAACAAAAACAAAAACATGAATGCTTGTGGTTCCAGCAGGGGTCAGTGGAAAGTAAATCTGTGAGCAATAACAAGAAATTATGTGTTCAAACCCACACAGTCCAGAAAGTGTCTGCTGACAGCAGGGCAATGAACAATAGACCCCTTCAACCCCCACTGCCCCCCCCAAACACACACAGACAGACATGGAAGCACCTCTGGTTAGACTTTTATAATCAACAGACATATCGTCCCACGAGAGATAGAGATTCTTGGATTGTTATGAATACTAATGAATAGGGATGTCACAATATATCGTCCCACAATATATCGCGATATCAAAACATGACAATATGTATCGTTGAGATGAAATCTCATATTGCGAGAAAAAGAAGCTGAACATGGTGGCACTGATCTGCATCTGATTGCATGCTCGCTCTGCTTTTCATTGCTTTGTTTGAACAGACGAGGGACGTTACAGACACGGAGGATGAAAACTTACAAATCGATCGCAAAAAAATATTGTTAAAATATCGTATCGTATCGTTATCGTGAACCCAATATCGTGTATCGCATCGTGAACTGAGTGTATCGTGACACCCCTACTAATGAATATGTCATAACCCCCCAGGATGCTTGTACTGTATCTGGAAATGTTAATCCTAAGAGTCGATCCTTACCTCCTGATTGGATGACCACTGCTGTCCATGTCCGGGCTGGGGGGAGGGGCTGAGAAGGTGGTGAAGTTGAGTGACAGGGGCCGGGGGGAGGGGCGTGAGGCGTGCCTCCTCCGGAGTCCGTCAAGCATCTGTCAATGAGAGAGTAAATGGTGCAAACAATTATTAAGGTTTCATTGAAGGTAAACAACAACAACAACAACAGCACATACACACACACAAGCAAAGACACACAAAAGTAATTATGCTAGTAGTCTAGTCACGTAGAGATTGATCAAATGTGAGGCGGCAGCCAAACTGATGTGATGATGATCTCACCATCACAGCTCATCCTGCAATCAGTCACCTCTGTGACAATGGAAAAAAGAGAGAGCAGTAGAACAAAGAGATGAAAACACAACATATAGTACAACTTACTTTCACACGCCCGTAAGTTACAATCAAAAGACACATCCAGACCACGGCCTTCTTAGAGGAGATTCTTTGAAACCATGCTGCTTCCCACCCCACCGGCTGAATGTTATTGTTTGCTAATCTGTCACTAACTGTCTGTTATACCAGTTATTTCAACACTGTGGGGGAGGGATTTCTCTCAAGTATTTTGCAATCAACCTCACCAGAAAACACATTATTACATCAGAGGGAAAAAACGGAGACGTGTAGGTTATGTGAGTGTGAGTGAATTATTCATGTGAAGGCCACGTAGCCACGATTCTCCTGGAGTATGACATTTTATATTTGGGTGTCTCTGTCTGTGTAGCAGCATACAAAAGCACCATCGCCTGGTCAGAGCGGAGAACAACAGTCTGGGCTGTCACTCAGACAAAGACACAACACAAACCAAACAGGACTTCACATGCAAGAGCCCCCCGAGTGGTAACGGGTGTGGGTGACTCATCTGTTTTCAGAGGGGCTACTTCTGTATAACATAATGGATCTATAATAAGAAAGAGAGAAGTGAGTGAGAGAGGGGGAGAGAGAGAGAGAGGGAGGGAGAGTGAGAGAGAGAGAGAGAACACACACACACACTGTCTACCCGACATGCCATGTCACGCCAGTCTGGGCATTCAGCTTTTGTTCTTTTTTCGGATGGCAGGAGGAGCCAAACTCAGATCGATACCCATTCATATGTCACACAACTCCAGTTTATTTTCCTACTCGTCGTCGCCTATCGCTATATCCCACTGTACTGCCCCCCCCCCCCCAGCCATGTTTTCCATAAGAAATCGACTAGACAGAAGAGAAGAACAGTCCACCACCACGTTGATCCTACAGGGGGGGACGTACTGCCAGTCGTGCGTACGTGGAGGTTTTTTTTCTACCTGTGTGTGCACATTATAGCAAAGGGGGAAAGTACCTGAGCAAACAATGCGCATAGCATCCTTATGAACATACACAGGCGGTGATAGATGTACAATACATTCCACACACCGCTTCAGATGTGTAGCACAATGGCCACAAAGTTGCCATAATACCACACGCCTCTGCCCGCCCACTGTAATGTACTCACTGTTCCTTTCTGCTGTCGCGTTGCTCCTGATGCCTGGAATGATCATGTATTGATGAGGATCGATCCTCTGGCCGCATCAGCAGCACACTGGCTCCTCTACAGTTCCCCGCTGTTTGCCCGGACAGGCGACATCACATCGGGCTGCAAAGGGATCCTGCTCCGGTGACCTGCGGCGAGGAGGGAGTCATTCATGAAGCATGCTATACCGCCGCCCGCTCGCCCCCGCGTTGTTTTGACGAGATGCGATCCTGCCGTGGACGCGGCGCCGCGCCGATCGAAGGGGGGGGGGGGTGGCACTGCGCGTTTACGAGCACACGTGGACGCGCAATTCGCGGATTGTGGTTTCGCGAAAAGAAAAAAAGTGGTCTCGTTATCCTTCAGGAGGAAGACACAAATCAACAAAAGGCGGGCAGGCCCATACAGGCTAGCTTTTTACGAGACATCAAACACATCAGGCACTAATTGGCCCAATTGGTAGCCTACAAATAAACGAAACGCATACAGCGTATGTATGAGTATGTATGGAAACGCCAAATGTCCAGCACTGACCCCAATCTATATAGCGTCCAACACAGCAGGGGTCTGCCATCTGTCGGTGGGGGGCGCGCGAGCATTAGCAGATAGATAATCCCTTATGTCCATGGGCCTAAATCTGAAAATGTTGAGCAACTTCACTAGCATAGAAATATGGTTCTGTTCAGAGTGATGGCTCTGGTTCTGTTCATCTAACAACTCAGACATGTGCTGCTTTTGTGTGTAGATATGGGCGCATACTACGGACGGACGGTGCACTCGTTCAGTGGAAAGAAGAGCGACCATTAACATGATCCATTAACAGTTAGCTAGCATTTTAATGGTTTAAAAATAATTTGCTTTTAATGACGAACCATCTGTTTCTCATAAATAATAACAAAGCATGTGGCAGAGGACACGACAACTGCGTGTAATATTTATTGTGGGAATACAGGGAAAGTTATAGCAGAGGTAGACACATTAGACCATGTCTCATAGCTGTCGTGCTATCTGTCTGGCTGTTTCCATGGTTTCACTCAGCACATGAACCCAACGCTGTATTCTGATTTTCCGAGGGCAAGTGAAGGCAGCATAACCCTGCTGCCTCGCCCCCTCTTGGGATGTATCGAAGCGGGAAGTTGAAAGCAAGTTGTTGTGTTTCCGGTTAACGTTAGCTCACTTTCAGTGTATTTCAGCTGGTGAGTTTATGGAAATATTTAGCGCTTTCACCTTTTATGAGCGAGAGTTAGAGCAGAATGAATATGGAGGTTGTTGGTGTCTAGCCAAATTATGTACGTAGCTAGCTAACTATAGCGTTAGTATCTCGAGTTTCAAACGCCGTTGTAACGTTACAGACTTGTGGCATTGTCTCTGAAGTAGTGCTGCTAGGAAGTAATGGATTCGTTTCTATTGTTGTTATATTGTTACAAATCACTGACATGAGCTGTTGTCTCTTAATTCAGTCCAGGCACTGAAGGAGCTGCAGTCATGCACCATGACACTGAAGAGAAGAGTCCCCCGGCACCCAGCAGGTGCTTCGGACAGGTGGGTGGATTGCTGCGGGCTAAACTGAACTGAAAACGATTGAATGACTCATCTGAGCAACATGAGGGTCAGTATGAGATGTCACAGCTGCTCCTGTCTCACCCTAACGTATGGTCTCACCATCTGTTCATGTCTTCCACATTTCATGGGGGAAATCTTTGGTTTCAAACAATACCAGGATTCCTACGCAGGTCTGGAAAAGTATTAAAAATGAACATTTCCAGGTCTTGAATAGTTTGGGAATATGAAAAAGAATGTCTGGAAAAAGTATAGAAGCTTCAATGTGGATAGCTTCTATGTTCACTAACAAAGACTATGCCACAATCAAAATGTATTTAGACGATTTATTGATGGAAAAGGGTTGAGGCAATGCTATGTGTACTACAGTGTTTTTGTAGTCAGATGGCTGACCTTGTTACCTGGACTGTGTTCACAGTATAGCTTCACTCCGGAAGAGTACCGGGCGGTGCAGAATGCTCTGCAGCAGCGGCTCGGACCCGAGTACATCAGCACCAGAGTGGCTGGAGGCGGGCAGAAGGCTAGTTTGTCTCTCTTGGTTTCTCTCTTCCTGGCTCTTTGCTCAGGGTTCCATCCAACTGTGAAGCAAATTTGTCATTGACCTTTTGAAAAGTTGCACAAAAAAAAAGGAAATGTGTACTAATGGGATTCCTGAATGTAAAACAGCTATGACAGAAAAACTATACAAAAATGGAAAGGCTCTTTATGCTATGTGATTATTCATTCAACAAATGGATTTCCATCACTAGGGTAGAATTTATGGAGGAAGTTTTATTTGAATGAGCCCTTTACATCCCCTCCTACTTGTCTCTGTCTCATATCAACATTGACTTTTCCAGGTGTGCTACATCGAGGGGCATCGGGTAATCGGCTTGGCCAATGAGATGTTTGGATACAACGGATGGTCCCACTCCATCTCCCAGCAGAACGTCGGTAGGAACCGTGGAGCTTCATGTTTTGAATGTTGAGGCACTGTGATAAACTCATACTAACAGTCCCTGTGTTTTGGTTTTGCAGACTTTGTGGACTTTGTCAATGGGAGGTTTTATGTTGGAGTCAGTGCATTTATCAAAGTGCAATTGAAGGTTAGATGAACAACAATCATCAATGAAAATACGAAACAACAAAAATGACACAAGAGAATCAAAATACGTCATCTTTAGCTTTCTGAATACATTCAGTTCAGACTAGATTTCGATTTTGTCACAAGACAGATCATCACATCAAGAGAGATAATATTAATTTGACATAATACTACTTTTCACAAGGGTTGCACATCGGGGTGGGGATCTAAAATTGCACTATAAACTACTTCAATTTCAATTCAACTTGAGTGGCAAATAGTTTGCTAACATGGTATTCTGGTGCTACATGCCATGCATAGTCTATAAATTGTGTTGCACATTGTAAAAGAACGTTAATTGTATTGAAACACGATAAATGTTAAGCAACATATATATTTTTTATTAAAACGTTTGTTTTCTGAAGTCGAAAATATTGAAAAATCCATGTAAGTTTACTTTAAAACCATACCCTCTAAAAACAACATGCAAGTGTGTGTGTGGTAAGAGTGTGTTTTCCTCCAGGACGGCTCGTTCCATGAGGATGTGGGCTATGGAGTGAGCGAGGGGCTGAAGTCTAAAGCTCTGTCACTGGAGAAAGCCAGGAAGGAGGCTGTTACTGATGGACTGAAGAGAGCACTGAAGTACTGCCACAGAATGTTGTTTTTATATAGCTTAGACAGAAGCACAACATATCACATGAGCCCCAAGAATGCAGCATGTATTTGTGACAGCCGAAGGCGTGTTTGTTTCTCTAATGTTCTTTTTGTAAGCAGACTGAGCAAAAGGCTTAGCTGATAGTCGTTTTTTTGGGTTGTGTTCAGATGCTTTGGCAACGTCCTTGGAAACTGCATCCTGAATAAAGAATACCTCGTAGCCATTAACAAGATCCCTAAACAGGTCAGATACATCCCTTCGTTGTTATATTCTTTTGTGTATTTTTTATTTTTGTTTTTTTCATCCAATAATTATGTGGTTTTCTCTCCCACAGCCGCCTCCTCCTCTCAACCCAGCACAGACCAAGCGCACCGAAGGCGAGCCCTTAGTGGAGAAAGCCCGGCTGTCCAGCCTGGTCCGAGAGAATAAGTTTGGCTCTGCGGTAGGATCTACCCGGACCCCCCTGGAGCCCAGAGTCCTCAACCAGAACCAGAACCTTTCAGACGGGAGCGGGGCCGAAGCCAGAACGCCTGTGTCCCGCACCTCTGATGCTGGCCCCGCCCCTACAGAGACATACTGGAAGAACCACAACGGCATCTGTCCCAAACAAGAGGACGACCGAACCTGGATTCTGTCAGTAATGGTTTCATGACTCCATGTCTCTGTCATGCTGATCGCTTCTAACCTCCAGGGTTCCCACAGGTCCTTGTAACCAGGATTCCTACAGATCCTTCTAACCTCCAGGGTTCCCACAGATCCTTCTAACCTCCAGGGTTCCCACAGATCCTTCTAACCTCCAGGGTTCCCACAGGTCCTTCTAACCTCCAGGGTTCCCACAGGTCCTTCTAACCTCCAGGATTCCCACAGGTCCTCCAGGGTTCCCACAGGTCCTTCTAACCTCCAGGGTTCACACTTTTCAAGCCTTTAATTGTCTGTGAGCTTCTGTAAAGCCTGCTAGTTCTCATTATAAAATGTCTCATTCTCTCCTTTCCCCTCGGTCTTCCTGCAGGCCTGCAGACTCTGCAGACTCTACGGACGCTGGCCTGTCCGAAGAGCACGCAGACCCCAAACAGCTGAGGAAGCTCAAGCAGCAGCAGCTCCAGCAGAAGTTCAGGCAGGAGATGGAAGCCAAGAAGCTGCAGCAGGGCCCAAAAGGCCAAGCATCCTGTGGAGGTAACAGCTGCACACAAACAGCCAGGATGGGTGAAAATGCATAACATAACTGGGTGTGTTCGTGTTCCCTTGTCTGTATTCTGGAGCCCCTAGAAACCCAAATTCAGCAGACACGCCCACACAGTTTCAGAGCAGAGAATACTGCTTAGTTTTTCATGATTTTGAAACTAACTACGGTAATTTGATATACTTGGCAAAGGGTTGCCAACTGTCCCGTATTAGCCGGGACACCCCGTATTTGGTTCGTCACTTGTCTAACTTGTCTTGAAGTTTAAGCAAATATTAGATAGATCGTTTAATAGCCTATTGTCCGTTCTGAATGCGAGTTGGGCCACCAATAACGTTAGACCCGCTTGGTTTCAGAAAATAGTTTTAAAGGTAGGCTATGATTCATGTTTCTCTCTCTCTCTCTTGTCTGCATGTCCACCTGTTAGACTGAGAGAGCTGCTGACCAAGGCACCGCACATTCAATCAGAGTGCATGCATCCTAACTGTAAATTAATTGTTTGTTCATCGCATAAGGTAGGCTATATAACATACAAATCATCAAATATTAATTTAGGCTAAGCCAGCCTAAGTGAAAAGTAGGGCTGTGCAATAAAATTCGATACGGCAATATATCGCAATTAGGGATGTGCGATGTCACCCAAATAGCCATCACGATGGTTCTACAGTGAAACATTGCGATGGACGATGGCATCACCATTGACGGGGGGATTAATTAATGATTTATGAAGTCGTTGCGGTGCCGTTTGGCTGCGCCGTTGCAATGCACGTTCATGTTTACAACAGGACAGCTGAGCGACCGGTGGCCTTATAGGCTACTACTACAGCACAGAGTCAGGCGACAGTAGGCTATCACTACTACCAGCAAAACAAACGTTAACGTTACAGATCCTGACCAACAACGTGTGTGTGTTGAATTTAACTAGCTGGCAGAAAACGGGCAGAATTACTGGCGGCTAACGTTAGGTTCATGTGGGCTCAGTTTTTAACCTAACATTACGTTAATGAGAGATAGAAACACCGCAGCAGGCAGCCTATGTAATGGAGCAACTTCATGGAAACAGGCGGGTTGAATTCACAGTTGAAGACTTGTTGTAACATTACTCACATTGGCCTGAAAACAGGAAAGAATGTGAAGTTTCTTCTTTGTCTTAACATTTTCACAACAACACAAACAACTTCTCCTTATCCTCCCCTCCCCCTCCTCTTCCGCTTCTCTGAACTGGGGACAGGGTACGCTTGTTTAATGACGCCCGTGCGTCGCGATTGAGTGGAGTTGGCTTTTGTTATTATTAAATCTGCACAATTTTAATTCGAACAGATAATCATGATGGTCCAATGTAGAGGGCTCAGGGTCGATGGGGGTCGGTCCATCAACGATGGTCAATGTCATCGTCCATCCTGCCCACCCTAATCGCAATACTTTTTTCCGCAATACTGTATCGATATTTCAGCAAAATATCGTGATATATCGCCATATCGATTTTTTTGCACAGCCGTGTGTTCAGTGACATAATAACAATACTTTTTTATTTCAGTGCATTCAGTAAGACACTCAACACTCGGTAGTTTTGACTCAATTTGTCCACTAAGTTATCAATATAAAGTGATGTACATATTATTACACTACCTGGGTGGTACACAGTGTGTTGTATTTTTAGCTCTATTTTTTAATTTTCAGTAAATTATGCAGAGTATTCCAATATATCGCAATATGTATTGTATCGCAATGTATCGTGATACAATCGTATCGCGACCCCCATGTATCGTGATACGTATCTTATCATGAGGTCCTTGCCAATACCCAGCTCTAGTGAAAAGAAGGAGATGTGTGGGAATTGTAGTGGACGGACGTGCCCGAGTCTGACAACGTGAAGAGTTGAATAGTGTAATTTTGCATGTTGTCCATGTACATGTAGTAAAGTGCAAATTTTCATAGTAGATTGTCCTATTTTTCTATTTTGGTAATGTGTGTTTGAGAGAGAGCACTGCTGCTGTCCGCGGTACTGAGAGGGAGAGAGAGAATGAGAGCCTGTGTGTGTGTAAGAGCGAGAGAGTGAGAGAGAGAAAACTGATGTGGGTGTGTCATTTTGTGGCAAATGGGCATTATTATTATTTTTTACTTTGGGGGGGTTGGGGGGCGTTCGTCCCGTCCCGCCCCGTCCCATCCTGTTCCGTGTTCTTGGAATGTAATGTTGGCAATCATAATCACATTTGGCTGGGTGGTTAATTACATATTTTTCTATGGTGTGACAAACTCAAAATGCATTTATTTTTTGTTTCCAGGGGTTTTAAAGTGTATACATGTTTTCTTCTACTGTTTATGTTTTTATAAAGATGCCTCTCTTCCTCCAGATCATCCAAGCGCCCCTGGCAGTGGCCACAGCGCCCCCGCTGGAGACAGAGAGCCCAGCAGCAAGGACGAATATTTAGCAGGTACATTGACACACCACCAGGGGTCTCAAGACACTTGGACAGTGTGATAATGAAGCCTGTTTCTCTCTTTACCAACCAGCCTTGCTTGTTTTCCTCTCCAGAAGATCCAGAGCTGTGGGATTTCACCCTGAATGGGATGGAGGAGCTGGATGTGCCCATGGGCAGAGACCTGCGGCCCGGCACGCCCGGGAATCACATGATGCAGACACGCAGTAGGACCCCTCAGAGAGAGCCATCCAACCCCCCAAGGCCCCCGGAGCGGCCTCAAGACCAGGCTCCATCCCACAGTGGAGCACAGGCCAGCTGTGCTCACGACAGACCTCAACATCAGCCAAGACCAGGTGAGGCTTCACAAGACAAGACCATTTTTTGTACAGAATTTCATGTTCTTCAAATTGTTTTCTTTCACCTTTTTCAGGTGAGGCCTTTAGCCCATGTAGACAAGGGCAGTACATGAAGAAACGCAAACTGAACTGAAAAAGCAATGTTGCTGGTCCACTGCCTCCTTAAAGCCTTCTTTGATTTTTTTTTTCTATTGTGATTTCAGTTCTTAAAATTTTCACATGGAAATAATGAAAGAGGATTTTATTGTTTTTCTATTTATTTCAATTCATATATTCATGTTTATGTTGCAATGCCTTGGTGCTATTATGTCAAATGTTTGTAAAAAAAAAAGTATGACAAGTATGATTTTGTAAAAATAAATAAAATTACCAGTCCAGTCAGTTTAACATTTTTAATGGGATTTTTAGAGTATACTTCACTTGCCATATTACAGTAACTAGGAATTTGTATCTTGGCTTTTTCTCTTTGAGAGACACATGCCTTTTCACATTTCATAGGAGGGGCCAGAATGCACGGTGCCCAGTGAGTTCAGTGTCAAAGGTGTTAACTGCTCAAATAAACCTCAGCAGCGATCGGCAAATTTAGGCAGGGAACTGAATTAGTTCTGCTGCTCCATTTAAATTATTCTCTTGTATTCATTTTTGTAAACCGGACTCAAATGTATTCTAAGACTGGACATTCCTGCTTTTGAGAATGCAGATTTTCTCATTTAGTATTGTACATAGTACTTCTTGGTTTCTCAACGAATTTTTATAAGCATAAAATCCCAAGCATTGTCTCTAAACAAGTCGAGATTGCTTGGAAATATACGTTTAAAGCCAAGCACGAGCAACTAGAGAGAAAGCTATTTGAAAGAACGAATAATGACACTAAAATCAAAGCTGAGTCACAATCGGAAGCGGTGCTACAGCAGAGCAAGGGAGATAGCAGCCCAAACCCCCCTGTTCACCCTGTATTGATAGTATTCTGTTACATCACCACACGGCCATTTTGGTAGAAAAACAACAGGTGATTACAATCAAGTGACACTTACAGCCAATGAGCTGTGTATTGTAGCGCCATATTGGTAGGAAAAAGGCTTGTGACATCGGAATACTATGAATAAGGATAGGTTCACTAGTAACAATTTACAACAATAAGCATGACAAAATGCCCAAATGTACATTTTATTTTTATTTTCGTTTTTACATTTTGTACAATGTGAAAAAACATACACAAAACCAGAGAACACTGAGTCAACAGGAATTTAGAGGGGTCAGAAATAAAGAGACAGTACAACATTACTGCGTGTCAGTAGCCTCATGAAACGGTATTCTGTAGGGATATTTTTGATAGTTACTGATAATGGCATAATAGCACATGAATATTAGCTTTGTTGTGCTGTACAGTGGTCAGTTGTGAGTTGGATGTCATTTGTAAGATCAAAAACCAGTGAAGCTAGCATGCAGAATACATACTGATAGATATAAGAAATAAGTTGTGCCTGTGACAGTGGTGAATGGCAATTCAACAGATCGGCACTTTGTGAGGACTCACAGGAAGGCAAAGAATAAAAAAACAAAAACAGGATCTCTATATTCCAATATCAAAAACATTTGTCAGTAACAACCCTCAACAGCATGCAAATCTTTCCATTACCCCTCAGTCCTTATAAAACTTTAAACATTGCATATTCTGCATTGCAGTAACTTATTTTTTCTCTAGAGAAGTTTAAGTATTCATCCAATCTATAAGTAGGCGAAAGGGTCACGATGAGAGAATGGCACTCGTGTGTGAGGTGGTGAGAAACGGTGTGCCAGCATGAGGCATGACAACTGTTAAACTGTTTACTGCTCATTCTCCGCCCGAATAAGTGCCGCTATGAAATGCTGTAATGTAATAACTCCACAAAAAGACAAAATGCTATCCAAACCATGTATGAGCCAAAACATAAATACACCGCTGATACACAACCAACACAAAAGATAAGAGAAAAAAAGATAAACTGTTTCAAAAAATTATATCAGTGTGCTCTTTATTCTGCAGTCCTGTGTGTTGTGTCTGCTCGGATTCTCCAGGGAGCGGTTATCCTTTAGATTGGCCATGCGACAGTTATGGAGCTATCTGTTGCGTTTGTGGTGTCTTGTACAGGTTTGATAATTGGTTTTCTGTTACTACCCCGGCCTAGATGGATAATATGGAACTTGTCATTAGTGAGGATGCAAGGCACTAAAGTGTTCCGTGTTTACAGGGCAGAGTGCGTATGCATGTAAAGGATGGGTTACAGCAAGCGCATAGTACTCTACAGTGACTGAGCGTTACGTGAAACAATTTACCTCACATTAATATATACAGTATATATACACACTAAAATAGAAAAGGGGGGCAGGGCGGTCAGATAAGAGCTTAATAAACTCAGAATTACTCCCATGTTAAGAGTAGATACCAATAATAACAACCCCGCAATTGCACTTTTATATTCCTTTAACTACATGTTGTTTAACAACCTTTAATAATAATTACAGTGAAACAACATCAAAATCTGATGGCTGAATACAGGTCCATAAAGAACATCTTGTTTGTTTTATTAAATATACGCATACAAAAACAGACCACAGGGAGAGAGAACCTCAGACACTTGTGATTTGAGAAGTGACGGCAAAAGGTTAGAAGATTTTGTTTGACATGACTTGAGCAAAGCGACCTGTGTAATCTGTGTATCATGCACCATATCTGTGTAAACCACTGTGAAGGGGGCGGGGCATCCCGTCAAGAGTCCCAAAAACCATCCAGCAACAGTATCCAAATAAGCCAAACCTATTGCCTATTGTCAAATATGATCAACAGATTCTGAAGTGTTTAAATCTAATAACAGTACTCATTATACTGGGTGATGTGGTGCCGCGTGACTTGGGTTCCATAACGAAAAGATTGTGTAAAAAAAAAAAAAAAAAATCAAGTCAGTTGCAAACACGCCCTAACCAAAATGTGATTTACAGTGGCAACACCTTATCAACTCAAAATCAAACTGAAAATGGTGGTCAACACCAGAATATTTTTTATGTACAGTGCACTGCACACAGATCCACTTGCTTACACTAAGATGTCAGATTTGAAAAGTAAATCAGTATATCAACTAACCTGTATGTATAGATGAGAGACAACTCAAATCACAGACACCAGACTTTCTCACAGGGACATAATTTATAAATAGGCTAAACATGGAATCATAAGCCATTAAGGAAATATATACAAAATCAATGTTTGCGTGTGTTTTGGGGTTAAGGCCACTGTTACAAGGGACAGTATATCTTCTCTTTGCCGTATTGCAGTTTACTGTAGAATAGGTAGCCACTGGGATTATATTCAAATTCAAAACCTATCCACTACACTCCTGCCTAACTTACCAAGTCTTTCTTCTCCCAAGACCCTCTCTTCTCTCACTCCTCACCCTTTAACCAGGGCAAAACCTCAATCCACTTTCTGTGCAGTCATAATCTCCCCTCACTCTCCTAGACAACTACCATCCTACAGTTCGCTCAACCCGGTGAATGTATAGTCAGGCATGTATGCACTCATGTCTCTATTTTTGTGCAATGGATATCGGCCCAACTCTCTCTGTCCTAGGCAGGAGCAGCATACCCCCCCCCTCCCTCTTCACAGAAATGATGACTTTGAAATGGGTGCTCTCAATAGACATCTTTGGCCATTGTTGGCTATGCCCTTGGGGTCATTACTTCACTGGACACCACCAACAAACTAGTCACAGCTCATTTCCACAGCCAACGGCAGAGCAAGTGTGACTTGTGCTGTGGGTGTGTATTGCACGCTCCCTCCAATCGGCAGACAGCTTACTTTCTGCCTAACACGACTGAACAACACCACAGGTCAACTCTATTACTGAAAAAAAAAAAAAAAAAAAAGTTAAAATAAAAATAAAAATAAAAAGCACAATACCCAACCAGCCAACCAACCAGCTTTAGAAAGAGCTAGTGGTTCTCCTTGTAAGGCTGTCCACCGTGTCCGGCCCGTCGTCTCAGCCCAGAACCAGGGCCTGGACTGGGCTACGTGGGCCGCAGGTTTGAACCTCCGGGGTTGACAGAAGATTTCGGGGGGGCTGACGTGGCTCCCATGTGGTAGCCTGGCTGTAGGGGCGCCGGAGCCGAAACGGGGGGCTGGTACTGGGCTAGTGGCTGTGTGGCGTTAAGCACACCGACCTGGCAGGGGCCTGGCCACTGAGGAGCACTGTACGGGGGAGAGGTGTAGCTAAACCCCTGGGAAATGGGGCCCAGAGAGCCTTTACGAGGCCCTAGAGGGACAGATGGGTTGGCGGGGGTAGGGAGGTGGGTGGCTGTGGAGGTAGGCGTGGGGATTGTGGGACAGAGGTGGCCTGGAGCTGAGAATTTGCGCCCCATATTGGCCGGAGGCATAACCTGTTAAGAGGGAGAGAGGAAAAAAGGATTGTTACCATTTATAGGATTATCATTTCTGGCATGTAGCCAACAGGAAATCATATAAGGTGGCAATGCCTCCAATGACAGATATTCTAATTCGAGTACTTACATCGTGCCCCAATGCTCCCTGCGCTCCAGGTTTGGGACCCTTCTTGCACTGGTTGAGGCTGATGGCATCCCTGGCCCAGTTATCCACCAGCAGGTGCAGGTCGTCAGTGAAGGTGCCCTTACACTTCTGAGCGTTGGGGGCGGGGCCAGTTGCCTGGCTCAGTGAATTACTGTGGTCCTGGCTTTGACCTGGGCCACTTGGGGAGCTCCTTCCACCTGCTCCTGGGAATACAGAGAAGAGAGGTGAACCAGGAAATCAATTCAGCCCAAAAGCTCACTGTGACAAGACAAAGTGCTAGCACATACCTGTGGATTGAGTGCTAAGGCTGGGCATGGACGGGGAGGATTTGAGCTTCTGCAAAGAGGTCCTACTGGCAGTCTCCGAGGCCTCTGCTGCTGTGGGCGAAGTATGCTTTGGGGGGGACGTTGAACCATAGAGGCTCTGGCCTGAAGCTCCTGAAAACATGAGTTGTCCAGACTCACCAATAGCGAGCACACTCAATCCAACAAGAAAATTTAGGTGCAGGGCCAAAATAGACTAAGAGTAGTAGAGTATCTACTCCTGAAAACATGAGCAAAACTAATAAGCTAAAACAGAAAGATTGTATAGCATGCCCTTCGAACAGCTTAGCCGTTTGGTCAGCCACACATGGGGCAGAAACCATAGTATTAACTTCAAAGTCAAATATTGAACACAAATGCCTGAAAAAGCTAATACTGTCCTCACCTGAGTGCAGAGGACTGGGCTGTCCACTGCTGCGAGCAGATTTGTGACCCTTGCTTCTGGGTCTACGCCGGCCCCCGGCCATCGCTACAGCAGGGGAGAGGACAGCTGAAGGAGGGGGATGGCCCAGCCGGTGGAACAGGGCATCTATCTCCTCCTTATGACGAGACTGCAAGCCCTGGATCTCAACCATATGCCTATTGGAGGAAGAAGAAGAAGGGTGGGGAAACATGGTGGTTTTCTTACATAGTTCCATTGAAATATCAAGTAACTTCCATGAGGGTAAATCTATTAGCCTGAAATAGGGATTTGAAAGCACAACGTACTTTTCTCTGAGGCGGCTAACTTCCTTCTGTAAAGCCTCGTCCTCTGGACCAGAGTCGTCGTCATTGTCACTGCTGATGTAATGAGTAAAAGCGTTATGAGGATCAGAGGTTGAGGATGAGGGCCCATTCTGTATACTGGAGTCACGGGAGCCTGTTGCTGGAGCTGGGGTCACTGAGGAAAATGAAAGACATGACATTGTGTTACACATGGTCTATCAAACAACAACTTCTGTTTCTCAAGTCAGGCTACGTTTTTTTGTTCATGTCCAGCAGTCTTTCAACCTGGTACGCACCAGTTACTGAAAAACGTCCCACTTTGGAGCCACTAGGGGCAGTGTTGGGCCCAGCGATGGCGTTAGCACTTCTCGACACTTGGAAGCGCCCAATAGTGGTGGGCTGACTGGCAGGAGCAGCAGGGAGAGAATATACTCCATCTATAGTGTCGCCTCCACAGACTCCTTTGATCAGAGAGGACGACCGGTGGAGGGTGTTTTCTGGACTTGAGAGGGAGGACGAGGAGGAAGAGGACGAAGAGGAAGAGGATGAGGACGGCGTGAGCGAGGAAGAGGAGACTATGCCGGAGGGGCCTGGGAGACTGCTGGAGGCACCGTCAGCAGCAAGAGAGACCTGAAAAAAATGAGGGAAGGGTTGGGCATTTCAATGAACTGAGCAATAAACCTTTTACTTCAAAATATGTACACTCAAAGTTTTTAAGAGGTTAGGTTTTCGTTTATCCATTTCAGACTGAATAAACGAGTCATTTTCAGCTGTGACTACAAACTTACTTGGAAACGTCCCAGAGTGAAGCCTGCTTCTGGAGCAGGGGCTCTATTGCCTCCCTGAACAGTCTCTGGGCTCAGTGCTCTCCTCAACTGGGCATCCAAATGACCCAGGGGCTGCTGGGACTGTGGGGTCACACAAACAGGGGATATAAGGATTGTGAGGGAAGGAAAACGCTGTTGCATGAAACTCACAACTAACAGCTGTCATACTCAAGAGTAAGATCATTCCTAATGACCATATAGGGACATAATGGGCCTCACCTGACTTGGTCCAGGAAATGGGGGTACATGCTCTGAGGAAGGGGTACTTGCTTGATCGAAACCAGTAGGTAAAGTCTAAAAGAAGATGGAAGAATAAAAAACAACCATTATCACGATCAACACAATCATCAGCTTCGGTTTTCCTTGAATGCTGTGAATTCCACTCACCTGTGCCCTGGGCTTAGTTGGAGGGGTCTGGGCATGTCCCTGCCCTGGGGTGGAGGTAGGGCCTAGGACACCCTGTACTCCAGAGGTTAGGGGAAGGTTGGATGGGGGCACCAGGGCTCCAGGTGGAGGGGAAATAGTTCCAGGAGGAGAGGAGGTGCCAGTGTTTTGGGAGGGCTCCATCGAGGCAGAGGATCTGGCCGAGCTTGGGTCTTTAAAGAGGGCCAATAGCTTCTTATCTAGGGCTTGGATGTCGTCAGGGGCCTTGGTCTGGGGCTCAGCCCCCTCGTGCTCTACGGGCTGGGGTTGGTTCTGACCAGGCAAGGTGGGAGGTTGGGGCTGAGCAGAAATAGACTGAGCTGCGTGGACGGACAAAGTCATAGGTTGAGAAGGAGGAGCAGTACTATTGACAGGCTGCAGCTCTGCGGCAGGTACCATGCCAGTTGTACTGGGTGTGATACTAGCAGAGGAGACAGGGACAGGACTAACGCTCAGCTGAGGCCCAGCCGCTGGAGGGACAGAGGCCTGAGAGTGCTGGGACACAGCTGGAGGAGAAATGGTGGACGATGGGGGAGCCACGCTGGCAGCAGCTGCAAGCTGGGATGGGGCTGTTTGGTGAGAGGACTGGGACGGCGGACTGCCATCATTGGTGGCAGGAGCAGGGGTCTGGGATTGAGCGGATACAGGTGCGGGGGAAACCCTGCCAGTAGAGGGACCTGGTAACGAGTTAGCAGTAGAAGTGACGGACGCAGCAAGCTGTGTGGTGCTAGCGGTGGAAGCTACAGCTTCTGGAGGAGCCAGGAGGACATGGTCTGAGTTTGGGAGTTCTGGTTCAGTAGCAGGGTGGTCAAGGGTGCTGCCTCTCTCTAAACGGGGCTGCCTCATCTCACTGAAGGCCTGCTGGAGAATTCCAGATGGAGCTGACAGAGAGAGGCCCAGGGTCACAGGGACACCTAGGAGAGATTTGACAACAGATATCAATTACAATCTGCAAGTCATTTCCACTGAACTTATGAGAAAAACAGAGCCTTTCCTCTATGTTTTCTAGATTCTCTAGAGTTATCTAAGCATTAGAAAACAGCCATGACGATCAGTTATAAAATAGTACCACTAGAAAAAACCATGAACTTTTCTTTGTCCGTTACACATATTTTTTATTTCCCCCCCATTCATGTAATCTGCTGCATTATTTTGGGAACAACTTCTGACTGAGGAGACATGCTGTTGATGAGTATTTGCTTGCCTTTCAGATAGATAACACTGTCTGAGTTCTATTTGCATTTTGCTTACACTGAAAGATCATCATCAATATCAGCATTTTCCTGACTCGTAGCGGCCATACTGCACACAGTCACTTGGGTAACGTTAAGATTAAAATGCAAATTAATCTTCCCTTTTCATTGCACTACTATTCTGATCAATCTGTTCTGGAATGCTGTGTCATTAATCCACAGCCACTCTCAGATATTATATACTATAATGATTATTTAAAAACATGCCTGAATTGGATTACAATAATCCAACAATTCAAATCTAAAATGTATTTAGCTGCAGAATATAATCAAGTGACACATTTAGAATGGATTCCACAGCTGTCAAAGAAAGACCCCTCTCACCTGGGGCAGCCTCATCTCCAAAGGAGGTATTGGAAGAGGGATGGCCGAAGAACTGCTCTCTAAGACGAGACTCGGGCACAGGGCTGACTATGAACCTACGCCCTGCTGAGTGCACCACCTGGGCTGCAAGGCTGGGAGAAATGCCTGGGGGAGAGGTCAACAGGAGGTCAGGTACGAGGCAGGAGTTGGATTTCAATAAAAGTAATAATTCAGTAGCTGAGCATTTAAGTATCATGTTTAGCTCAAGTTGTTTACCTGGCAACATGGGAGTGGACAGTGTAGGCTGCTGCTGAAGATCACTCATCTGTGGAGGGAGAAAATCAAAACGATACATCTTCAGACTTCAGGTTTAATAAGTGAAGATTAGAAGATTAGATTAGACCAGTGATTCCCAAAGTGTGGGTCGTGGAGGTACTGCAGGTGGGCTGCAAGTTTTTTGGGCAATCAAATGGCTGTAGCAGGGTCATTTTGAAAGAGACAGTGGAGATCCGGTTATCAGAAGAAACTAGAAGATGTAGGCATCCATTGCTACCAAGCATAATGCTAGCTTGTCAGGAAGGGGGCTAAACAACGCTCCAAATGTGTATGAAAATAACTATAAAGTCAAATAATAATTGGCATTGAAATCATACATTAGAAGAATGCCTTTTGAGACCTTAACATACATGAGATCAAAAGGTAAAACCACTGAGGGACTGTGAAAAGGAATGGAAAAAGAGAGAACTAAAGTGCATTGTCTTTGCTTCTTTGGCTGTTAGATGGAGTAAAACATAAAAGCTACCGGTACTTGTAAACTCCGAATAACTATAAATAAAGTCAAATAATAATTCAGGAATGTTGTGGGCGAATGCAACCCAATTGTTCAGTCTACCACTCCAAACGCCATGAAAAAACACTCGCTTGGTATTATCAATTTATTTTTTGCAATTCTGAATTTTACATTTTAGAAAACCAAATATAGTCAGATAGTCACAATAGACATCTGCAAACAAATACTTTTCCATACTCTCTTTTCATGTTTCCATACTTTTCCAGACCAGGAAAATACTAAATTCCATACTTTTCCATAATGCATAGGTACCCTGAGAACATACCTGAGTGAAGCCTTCCTTCAATCCCTCTCCTTTCTCATCAGCCATTTCTATGACCTCACGGACCTGTTCGATGAAGGACTCTCGCTCGCTCTCCAGGATGAACTCGCTCTCAACCTAAAGCCGGAAAGGGGAAGATGTTCAGTTATCGAGTTCAGACTAGATGCTCCGAGCAGCTCTGAGCTAGATGCTCCGAGCAGCTCTGAGCTAGATGCTCCGAGCAGCTCTGAGCTAGATGCTCCGAGCCCTCGGTGAGCAGCTTTCGGCGACAAGCCTCCCAGCTCAATGCTCACAAATGGGCGCTCGATTGCTGCGTGTGAATTGTTCAAAAGGTGCGACCGGGGATCTCTGAGTGCTTGCCAATAATTCACAGAGGCCCGACAGATTTCTAGCAGGCTAAATATCTGGTTGTGTCGGAAGAGCAATCAACATGTTTCAGCCACCGCAAGTCATGGGGTGAGGAGTGCTGACACAGCCGGCGTTAATGACAGCAGAGCAAACTCCTCTGCTGTCATCTGGGGTCACGCTCCTGTATGTACAAGCTGACTGAAGCTCACCCAAATGTACTTTGTGTGCACTGTGGATGACATTTTAGTGAGCCTTGTACATACACCTTGCCCAGCTTTTCAGAGCTAGTAGGAACAACATGGATTGTGCTGAGAAAGAACTCTACCAATCAACATCATCATTGGTAAGTAGCAAATAGGGCTAGAATTTAGAAAATGTGAACTATCCCTTTAATAACCGACTTTGAACCAATTGTGTAGAATAACTCGTATGTTGTGCGAGCATGTGTTTAGAAATAAAGCCGTGAGCAGAAATTTGTGGACTTGGCGATCACCTGTCGCAGCTCAGTCATATTGTGTGAAAAGCACAACACAAAGACACACGATTACAAGACAACAAGTTGTGTAATCTGAACAAAACAGCGACTGATGACTGATGACAATCGTCGTGTAGTGCAGTGGTTCTTTTTCATGTCAAGGACCCATAAACTGATACGAATTAAGACCAGGGACCCCCATTTGATACATTTTTGTCCCATACAGGGTTCTCCATCTACAGTCATAAGATTTTTGCTTATAATTCACCTTATGTTCCAACACAGGGGTCAGCCAGTTACTTCCTATTGTGTTTACACGTCCTGTGACAGTACA
This sequence comes from Poromitra crassiceps, assembly GCF_964638095.1. Classification (NCBI taxonomy): domain Eukaryota; kingdom Metazoa; phylum Chordata; class Actinopteri; order Beryciformes; family Melamphaidae; genus Poromitra; species Poromitra crassiceps. The sequence goes on along the minus strand of NC_139636.1, from coordinate 14,828,811 downwards.
TTTACTAGTGACCAGGTAACAGGAAGTCATAACACACCTGGGTCAAGTGGGCGGGGCTACATAAGGTGAATAGAAAGTGTATGAAACCCATGACTAAATGATTCCCTTTTTGGCTGGGGACCCCCTGGAACCCCTTTAAGGACCCCTGGGGGTCCCCGGACCCCACTCTGAGAACCACTGGTGTAGTGTGTCCCTGCTATTACTGTAATTGGATATAGTTCTGTGAACACTTTCCGTACTTTGTGTCTGAATATTAGTGCTGGGCATTGATATCTGTTTAGGTTACAGATATTGATATGGAAAACGTCCTTTTCACTTGTTTTTTATGTGTAAATTAATATTTTGGGGAATATGAAACTGAAAGGTTGGTACAAAAAATTGCAGGCATACAAGCAGGCTAACATGGGTTCTCTGAAGAATATTTAATTTACTGTGACAATTAGCCAGTAAATAGTTGTAAACCTTTTGCGAATAAACTGGAGAATCACTTTTACCATGATCTGTGCAATTTCCTCAGGATTATCACCGTCTAGGTCAAATTTGAAGGTCACCATCTTCCTGTTGTGCGTTTCTAGCTGGCACTCGGCCACTCTGTCTCCCATGTTAGAAATCTGAAAAAGATGTATTGTGTTAGAATACTACATCAGCAGAGCTTCAGAAAGAATATGAATGAAATCATCAGTCCAGGTCCGTACATTGAGAACATTCAGCTTGGCTTTAGTAGTCTTTTCATGGCGAGATCGGCTCCGTACGGATCGTCGCTGGTGTCGTTTGAGTGAGCGCCCCTCGTGTGGGCCTCCTGATGTAGAGGTTCCCTCATTGCCATCACTAAGACCTGAAGCGGCATCTGACAGGCAGCTGAAACAGACGTGGATCCTTTAAGTGAGATATCTGGCTGAGATGTGTGGTGCTGATGAAACTTGCCATTTTTAATGATGGGACTTCTAACCTTTCCACAGACGGCGGCACTAGTACAGGTCCTGCTGGCTGCTCCAAAGGTGCTGATTGAGGAACACTCACAGAGGCCTGAAACACAGACAGCATGAATAAAATACTTCATTACAACCAAACGGAAACTGCCATTATTATGGTTTGGGCATTAGAGTGGATTGAAATGAATGTGCTTTTGAGGGACTCAACACATATACCACAGGGAACAGGTACGTGTTGATACAAACAATCTTGTTATTATTACTACTGTAATTGCTACTGTTGTGTCAGCTAGATTTAGCTAGACATTTTCTGTGAAGTCCTCTGAGACATGCTTGTGAATTAGGGCTATACAAATAAACTTGACTTGACTTGACCTAACCCACACACATACACAACTGTTGTGTGCTCTGGAGAGTACCTGCAGAATAGAGAGGCATGTAGCCTGATACAGGAAGTATAGATGCTCTGCGTTGATTGGAGGAGACAGGATAGGAGGGCTTGGCTCATTGGCCCAAGACTAATAGTCATGCAGGAATAAGCAGCATGCACAGAAAAAAGAAAAGCATAGTACAATGTAGGAGTGAGTCCAGAGAAAAGAAGAAATGGGTTTAGAAGAAGCTTGAAAGTAAATAAATGGAGAGAGCCTAAACATTTGTGCTATACTGTAATATAATTTAACAAAACTATTAAATTCATGACTTAGGCAAGTGTACATGCAAGTATGTGCCTTAATATGCACATGACTTTGATCTTGCATCCGTATGAGCAACGTAGGTGTGTGTGTCACCTGTAGTTGCAGAGCTCCAGGTTGCGCCTGTGGTAGAGTACAGCTCGGAGGAGCAGCGCTGCTCTCTGGCTGCTGCTGCTGCTGCTGCAGGGGAACAGGCTGAGAGGATGGGGGCAACATCACCTGCTGGAAGGATGAAAGGGACAAAGATGGGCACAAACAAGAGAAAATACAGAAGGGTGTGGAGAGGAGAGAAAATGAACTTCAACAGACATCCATGTTGGAATCCATAGTACTTCTTGAAAACCATGTTCCTGTCTAAAGCATCCCTCCCCCTTTCCTTCACCCAGAGGCTTACTGTAAATCTTTCAAAGCTTTATACTGGCTCCACTCCAAAGCCACACACTTACCTGCTGGATAGCATAGCTACATAAATCACACCAGTTACCAACTTGGCAGTGTAGGTTATTAAGAGCATTGCTCACTGAACACTTAATGTCAATTCTATAGACATGTCCTTCACAGTGTATTTGCAAGCCTTATAATACTCTTGCATGAGATATTTTTCTACCTTCTGCCTACCACAACTGAATTAAGGCTTACAGAAAATCTAGAAACTGGCCAGAATGGCCGTGCCTCTGCCAAACAATACTATTGTTAGACAGCAACTTTATTTATTTTGGGCAAAACATGGCACCAGAGAGGCTGTGGGTGTAGTTAGAACAGGCAACAGGCATAAGGGACATTTTATCTACCTGAGGGGGAAGCGTTGGTTGGTAGTAACCTCCATACTATAAGAAACAAAACAACACAGGGTAAGAGAAGGGAAGTTGAAGAAGGAGCGAGAGAGAGAGAGAGAGAGAGAGAGAGAGAGAGAGAGAGAGAGAGAGAGAGAGAGAGAGAGAGAGAATAAGAGAATAGTGTGGAGGACTAGGGCTGGGGGGCTCCAACAAACTCAGCTGCTTTCAGGGAGGCAGCCCCAAGCTGAGCATATAGGCTTACAAGACTAGAGCACAATGTACCTGCTGAGGTGCCATTGGAGCAGACTGGCTGTTGGGAGCCACTGGGACAACTGCGGTCGGCTGGACACCTTGCATCTGGGGCTGGACCTTATGTACCACAGGAAGAAAAGCAGAGGACATGTAGAGAAGATGACAAAGAAGAAACTGAAAAGTAAATTGATGATAATGAAATTCTATGGGCATGAAAGAAGTATAGCCTATAAGTGATTGTATTCTTCAGTGCAACAATTGTCACATGACTCACCACCGGCATCTGCTGCTGTTGTAATTGGTCAGCTTGTGCCTGAGGGTATGACACCTGGGGCTGAAGCTGCTGACTGGGAGGAGTGCTGTAGGACATCACCGGCTGAGCTTCAGGGAGGACAGAGGAAACTGGTGGTCTGTCTGCCATTTGACAAGCTGTAAGAGGTGTGGGCAAAAGGCAAGAGGGGTACATTTGATGAGGGGTTGCTACGTGCACTCGCCTTCTAAAATCAATCAATCAAATATCATCTTTGATACAAACCTCCCCCAGCATGCTGTGGCTGTTGGTGCTGGTCAGCCTCAGGCTCCTCCGACTCCGGCTGGTTGGGAGCCACACTCTGACCTTGAACTGGAGCTGGGACTTGCCCATTCGACTGGGGGACGTAAGGGACGCCCTGTGCCATGCCAGTCGGCTGGGCGGAGGGAGGAGTGATGTAGTTGGAGGTTTGAAGGCTCTGCTGAGATGCAGGCAGAGGAGCCATCTGCTGGCTGTGGTTTTGGCTTGGTTGTGGTGGGACATATGGAGCAGGCTGTTGCACTGCCTGGGGTGTCGGCTGAGGGGCTTCCATGCTAGATTGCTGGCCTGGTTGCTGTTGCTGTTGTGATGGCAGTAATTGACCGTGCTGTTCTTCTTCTATCCTCCTCTTCTCCTGCTCCTCTCGGACCTTCAATTCAATCAAGGGCACATGTATTAATTCCTGAAGGAAACTTAGCACAATCGGCTGCATCCTCCTGCTGAGGTAGGGCTACAAGCGAAGCATGTGAACAAATAACCAGAAAATCTTTAGATGCCATTATGTTGAGCAAGCACACACCTGCTGCCGCTGTGCTCTCTTGCGCCTGATAAGGGATACCCTATCCTTTATGGCCTTGGCCATGGTCTTATGGTCACCGTCGCACACATAACCAGACTCAACCTGAAGCACAGAGATACAAGAATCACAACTCAGCAATGATTATACAGATTACATGAAGTTACAGCCCATTAGCTAATTTTCAACTTTTCTTTTGATATTTTGTCTTTACCAGTGCCACATATGTACTAGGTGTAGTTTTTTTTTTTATCTGAAGGTTTAATGACTGCAACATTTAAAGTTCAATTCACCATTTCCTGAGCCACATCTTCTGGCACATCCTTGCTGAGGTCAAAGGAAAACTCAATAGCTTCATTGTCTTTGTACTTTCCCTTGAGCTTCTTCACATCCTCAATTCTCAGCCACAACTTAATGGCCTCCATCTCGCCATCCTCCTCCTCTGCCAGCTCCACGCGCACCCCCGTCTCCTCCTGGAAGAAGGCATGGGTCAGAAGGTCCTTGATCAAGTACCTATGGAAAGGGAGACAGACAGTGAGCAAATGGAGAGAGACCCATGTAGGTGGTCCTACGTCGACCCTTTAAACTGTAGGTTTAAAGTAAAGTGTAACTGCATAAGATTTACAGACCTCTCATCCTTGTTCTGGCGAATACAACCCTCGATGATCTCCTTCACTTCAGGAATGGCCACCTTGTCGAAGCTGCCTGGCTTCACCCCCTACAGGAAACACAGAACAATGAATGAGAACAATGAATGAGAAAAGTTCTTCCAGCATTTTCTTAATTTGGATGCTATCCCATACCTTTTGATGTCTTGCCTTTTCTGACAGACACGTCAGTACTGCAAACATAATGCTGTCATAGCCCTGATGAGTGGACCCTTGAAATAAGCAGTCACTTTCTTTTAATAGTGACAGTTTTGATTTGGAACATGTCTCTCAAGACACATAATAGTGTATGTATAGTATGTGTATAGTTATAGTGCAATGGTTGGGTTGCTTCCATTCATTAAAATTGTATTTCCACACCAATCCAATCAATTCATGTTGGAAGTAAGATGTGTTCTCAGGCTGGAGGAGTTTGGACTGTACTAGTGTTTCAAGTAGTGGGGAGAGGAGGGTGGAGGACAACAGAGGAGGTCTGCTGGCGAGTGACTGATTGAGCCAATGGCAGCAGGAGACTGCCTGGCGCTACAGAAACATGAGGTCTGGCTGAGAGCTGTAATCTGTAATGGCAGTCTGAGTCTAGAGAGAGCAACAGTATATCTCCTCAAGGAGTACAACTGTCAAATCACAGTATGTGACACTCTAAATGTAGGCTCAACATCACAATAGCACTTCATGTTTGCAGAGTGAGTCAACAGTGTTTGGTGCTCTGTTCTAGATACTATTTGTGGCACTAATCTAGAGGGTTTAAAGCAGCTAGGGGGAACTTTCACTTTGTGTTGATTGTTGCAGCAGAAGAGAGTCTCCACCCGGTTGTCCGAGCCAAGCTAGCGTGCCTCACCAACTGTTTTATTTACTGCTGCATAAGGTTGACGTCACTGCTTCATCCACTGGCTGGAACATAAATTACAACCAGTTTCACACGGACCTAACACATCACGGATGCTATGCGCTATACTAGGGATGGGCATTTTGAATCAATTTCCATAATCGAAATTCGGGAAAATTAATTATCGATAATATATAATAATAATATATTTTTTAATATACTTTTTTTTTTTTTTACAAAATGCCTATGTGCGAAGCGCTATGAATCTCTTTTCAATCCGCCTGGTAATAGTGCTCCATGAGGGAAGCTCATAAGCTGGCTCAATCACATTGATCAGGTGTTGAAAACCGTTGCCCTCAACGATATGGGCAGCATATCCGTCTCGATGAGGTTGCAGACGGCCTGGGTGATCTTTTCCGCACGCCGGCCGAGGACGAGGCGCCTTCCTCGTTAACCAGGCTCGGATTTACGCTGTTCAAGTGGTGAAACATTGGCGTCTTAGCCGTGTTGTACTTATAAACGGCATCAAAGTTCTTGCAATGAACAATGTCTTTTAACTCGAAATGGTCGCACGCAAAACTTCACTTCGCTCGCTTTATTTCCTCATCTGGCTGAGTGCTGACAATGTGCTGTTGCTGTTCTCACCGCAGCCAGCCCAGTGAGACCACGCCCATAGGTGTTCTGTTCAGTTTTCTCTGTCTCAATAGTCCCATTGGCCCCTCACCTGGTTGCGACCACGTAGTGAAATCCAATCTTATAGTTTCAGCACATTTACGCCTATTTGATTTTATTAAAAAAATATATATAAAAATCGATAAAAAATCCACATGATCGAATCAATTCCTTAACGATCAATTATCGATTTTCGATTATTGATGAACATCCCTGCGCTATACCCTCACGAGGGGCATTTAGAAACACTATATAAAACAAAATTGAGAAGGGAGCTCCTTGAATTTTACAAAAGTAGTATTTAATCCCGAAGTAATATATTCGTGTACACAGCAGTGTTACAGACAGAATATATCTTCAAAGGGGTACACGGGCAAACAAAACGCTACGCGCGTTTCAACCACACTGGGTCTTCATCAGGCTGGAATAGCCTTGTTTCTGTGCTCCCTCAGAAACACTATATAGAAATCACCGGTCTCCTCGCTGATGGTCTAATTCGCTGATGGAGGTCAGATGAGTCAGTAGATAGACGGTTTCATAACCAGTTAAAAGTTCCCCGTAGCTGCTTTAATATTTAGCAGCCAAGTTAAAAATAAAAAACATCCTGTGTCCAATCATATGGGAAATGTCTAAATGTTTAATTTCGGTTAATGATAAGCCAGGGATATCAGTATAGATTAAGATTTATAGGCCCATAATGTGTAGATAAGACTCCTGGAACGGGTTCAACCTCTACATATCAATGAGACTGGTAGCAGATGATGAGTAATTGCAAGGACGTGACTCATATCAGAGACTATGCATTTCAACACTGAGCCAGTATGCAAATTTCAAAACAATGTACTTAACTGAACTGGGTATGTGTCAGGTGTCTGTTTCAAACAACACAGTCTATCAGGAAAAACCATCAGCCATCATACGTCTTTTCCATTGATTTCAGCAGGCAGTATGTCACTTCAGCCTACGCTTCAGGCGTACACTGAAGGAGCTTGTAATGTCTGACATGCTGCTGAAATAAATTCAGTGCCGTTTTTTTTCATGATAGAATTTGTTGTATGAATGTGTGCCGTGCATGCGGGAGTCTTTCTATCACAGTAGTTAGTTACTGGCCTTCCGGCATTAATAAGACTCAGTTATCAGCGGTTAGAAAAATGACAGGACTGTGCTAGCACACGCCCTTATCAGTCATCTATGCCTCAGGTCTACATGCTTAACACACATAGCATCAATCAGAAGGACAAAGCAAGAAAAACTGGATGAGGAGAGAGGGGAATGAGCTCCCTGGTGTTGAATTACAATGTTTTTTCACTCTTAAAGTCCAGCTGAAACGAAAAATGACTTTTTAACTATTTTAGATTAGATCTCTGCTCATAGTGTACCTATTTAACAACTAGGCATCTCTCGCACGCTACGTGCTGCTCGATTCCTAGGCTCGCCCGCTGCGTGGCCTCTCCCGCCCTGCGGCTCACTTGCTCTTATGCCGACTGATGAAGTCACAACTTCGCATCACTGATCATGACATCACAATTGCTCTTATCACTGATGATGTCACAATGCCTATGACATCATCAGTGATGTCACAATGGACAATTGCTCAAGTGACATCACTGATGACATCACTTCCGCGACAAAATTGAAACGGAGAACATTGCCCACATGCTCCCTTTTATAATAAAGATATGTGTGCAAAAGAAAAACACAAAAATCCAATTTCTTTGTATTTTTACATCAAACTTCAACCATGTTTTCTTCATTTGAAAAGAAATATACAGTGTGCTTACGTCAGCATGTACTACCCAATTTCAAACAATAATATCATGACATCCGACAGCAGTCAATCTTTAACTGTCATTCTCCGGGAATTGTGCCAGAGCTACCGTTAACGGTCTGATTTTTCTGCGGGGGGCAAAGGCAGCTCGAGGGGTACACCTGCCTGCAACGATAACGGGGGAGTTGAAGGGGGCGGGGGGGTGGGGGGGAAGTAATGTTAGTCCTCCACAACGGAATGGAGGCTAACGTTAGCGAGGCTAGCATCCAACTCATCGCTGTCGGACTATTTGTTTTGGTTTGTTCTGACGCATTTTTCAACGGTCCAATCAAACTCCCCAAACACTATGTCCCGCTCGAGCTGTTGTCCGATAAAATTGCCCCCAGCCTCTGGTCCCGCATACAGCCAACGTTTCACTCGGAAATACATCACGATAAGTTAATACTCTGGAAATGCCATTTCAGCTCGACTTTAAAAGGTATGGTTAACTTGGCTGGAGGGCAAACGGTAAAAGTAACGATCTGGGAGCTACAGGTATAAACCAAAGTTGAGAGGTGAAACAGAATAGCTGAAGACAGAAAGCGAGCGTAGGCTTCATAAAGAGGTGTAGGCAGAGAGGAGACTAGCAGTTGTGTTACGTGAATAGGAAATGACTCCAGGAGGGGGGACACTAGCCGTCTCAGCAAACAGGAAGGGGTGAAGGCAGGGTGCAAAGGGGTGACGCGGAGGGTTGAGAGGAACACTTACACTGGTAACTCTGCGGTAGATCTGTGCAGCATTCTGGCACTCTGAGTAAGGGTACTCTGAGGTGGCCATCTCCAGCATGCACATTCCAAAGGCATACACATCCACTGACTCGTCGTACTTCTCCTCATACATCTCAGGCGCCATGAACTCAGGGGTACCTTAAATCAAAACAACTATTCAGAACTCTCGAACTCCCTGACTGATTGAGTGGGCCTCTCACAACCCCATTTGCCCCTCTGCTCCTACAACCCGCGAGGGGTTGAGGAAGAGGAGGATGAGGAGGAAGAGTGACCAGCCTTGTTGACATCTCCTGGAGAGCAGAACCTGTGAGAGGAGAGGTGGAAGAAAGAGAGAAAAGAGAGAAGAGGGGGAGGAAAGCAAAAAAGGGACAGAAAACAAAAAAGGAGGGGGAAGCCGGGCTCAGTTAGACTGCAGAGAAAAAGGCACGTGTTTGTCTGTGTAAGACCTTGACATTTTGGCTCATAAGGTCTATGAGAGGGAGTCGATGTACAGAACACACTCATTAAAAAACGAGTTATTTACAGCCTTTCAATATCAGCTCAATAGCAAACCACCTGAGATAACACCCACGGCAGAATGCAGTTAATTCTGTTCAAAGAGATGCCAATGATCTTTGAATGAGAAATATGACTAGCTATGGAAGTAACTTGTGTCAAGACCTTAACCTTGCAACCAAATTAAAAAACGTACCCCTTTTAAAAAAAACTCACCTTTCGATGTGTGACTTACCGTCTCTCCTTGACCTGCAGAGGGACAGTGTTATGGTCAAGGCTGAGAGAAGCAGATCCCATAGCTAGTTACCGTGCTCAGCAGTGTGTGTCTGTACACCAACTTTGATCTATATAATGGATAACGTCTCCTTTCAATCTCAGGTCTTACACAGAAAAACTCTGTTTGATTATTTGAATTGAATTGTTTTTGAAATGGAGGTGTGTCACAGCACACTGTCAGACTTACCAGGCCCATAAAAGTTCATACTTACTCAATGAGCAGCAGTACCCTATTCTTTCCATACAGCAGAATGGGGCACAGCTGAAGCTAGAGCCTACATTTTAAAAACATACCCGAGAATGTCAAAGGAAAAAAAAAAGAAAAAGAAAAAGAAAAGAAAAAAAAAGAAAGGCAAAAGATTGGTAGAGAGAAAGGGGGGAGAACTCCCTGGACACAAAAGAGAGCAAAACGATTCTGTTGTCCTGAAATAAGTTATTTTAAAACACAGTAAGAGAGACGAACACTAGCAAAAAAACCTGTTGAGGCAAACCCGTAGAAAGAGATGTTAAACATTATGGCATAACTGGCAAACAGACCACATATTTCCAAACCACAGAACAAAGACCAGTCTAAGACAGAAGAAGGGCATACCTTTAGCCCTGGCCAGGTTAGCCTGCAAGTATAAGGCATGACATCTATTATTATAGTTATATTTAACAGTAAGATAAATTTGAGGCGCTACTTACTTTCAGTAGGTGCCTGGAAAAAAACAAACTTTGCCTTTTTTTTTTTGGAGAAACATAGAACAGAAGATTCTGCACAGTGACTAAACTTAGACTTGCTGTGTGAGTGCAAAGAGAGAAAGCCTTGCGGTCACCTGCCTACGACTGCCACAATGTTTGGCCTCCGTTTGAGCTGTGGTTTGAGAGACAGCTGAAACGCTGTGGTCTGTTTTTGAACCACACTGTCAGAAAAACAAGTCAAAAAGAAACTACCTCCTGTGAATACCACCGTTTTCAGTACAAACATCATACAGCAGCATGACCTTAGAAAAGGTACTGCCCCCACTGCGGGAATGGGAGCAGGGAGTAGTAGTGACTTTGGAGCCGTACCTATGACACTCTTGGCGAAGGACGCACGCTTAAGCGTGGCCAGTCCCAGGTCTCCGATCTTCACAGATCCCGTCGGGCCTGTGATGAAGATGTTGTCACACTTCAGGTCCCTGTGGATGATGGGAGGAGTCCGAGTGTGTAGGAAGTGGAGCCCCTTGAGGATTTGTCTACACCAGCTGCGCAGCACTTTGATCTTCATCACCTTGAACCGCTTCAGATATCTAAAGGAGTAAAACAAAGAACTCTAATCATCAGTTTCACATAACATCTTATGTCAAATTCAGTTTATTTGACAGAGATTGTGGGGTAAAGGAGGGAGAGGAAAAAAAAACATAATCATAATAATAATTGGGATTATAATTTTTCCGATAATTGTACAGGCCTAATGGACAATTATATGTATATGTCCCATATTCATGGATGTTTGTTAGGTGTGTGTTTTAGAGTTTGGGACTCACGTTTTGAGTGTGCCAGAAGTCATGAGTTCAGTGACCAGTACAATGCACTTTCTGCCTTTAGAGGGACCCTCCCACGAGTCATAAAATCGGACAATGTTGGGATGCTGCAGTCCCTTCAACATGCCCGCTTCCTCCTTGAAGCGCTGCCGCTCCGTCTTGGACAGTTTACGATCCTGCAGGGGACAGAAGGAAAACATTTGATTATTTCCAAGTAACAGGTACCACCGCTATAGTGCTATTTATATGCAGAACAATTAAGAGTAATAAAGAGGTTCTAATTACTGGGATTTGGGTTTAGTTTCAATATTAATAACAGCAGACAAGCTGACCTGAACTGAACGTGAAAAACCTGTCAGTTATCATCTGAATGTGTCCACTGGTTAAAAAAAAAAAAAAAAAAAAAAAAAGGCTGCTATTTTAATCTACCGTAAATTCCGGACTATAAGGCGCACCGGTGTATAAGCCGCACCTTCAAAGTTGACTATTTTTTTCTTATATAAGCCGCACCGGACTATAAGCTGCGGGTGTTTTAATGGTATTTTTTTTTTTTTTTTTACAGTGCACACAGTGTCCGCGGTGTGGTGAAAAGAGGGCAAGAGAGGAAATTAAAACAGAAGTGGATTTATAGTTAGAAAGAGTGCTAAAGAAGAGAGAATTCCGTTTTTTATTTTTTTATTTTAGTTACTCACAGTACTATTGACCAGTCCAACTCAAAAGATATTCGGCAGTTTCACTTTGAGCTCTTGTTCCGCCGCTGTCCATCAATGGTTATGACGAGTCTCGCTGGGTACAGTACGCCAAAGCGATATCCATTGACTTTAACCTTTTCGATGATGCTGTTGTATGTTGCGCGTTTCTGTTGCACCAACGCGGAGAGGTCCTGCCGGACGAAAAAGCGCGTACCCTCCCAGGTGAGGGGCTTCTTCCCCGCAGCCTGGAGGATGAGTTGACGGTCGGGCCAGCGGAGTAGGCAGATGAAGATGGCCCTCGGTGGCAGGCCGGGGTCTGGACGTGGCCGAGGCGCCCGGTGTGCCCTGTCCACCTCTGGTGGTTTCTCGCCTTCCTTCAGGTCCAGGATGTAACACAGGATTTTGCCACGAAAGCGTCCATGTCACCAATCTCAGCTCCCTCTTTTACATTGATCAGGCGAATGTTATTTCTTTTACTCCTGCTGATTAAGTCATCAACCTGCGTGTGCAGGGTTTCGATTTGTTTTTGCATTTTATCCACTTTCGGACTCACTGTGTTGTTTTTGTCCTCCAGTGCGCTGATGCGCTTTTCCGCATTAGAAACTCTGTTCACGGTTGCCTTATTTTTTTTAGTGATTGAGTGGATGGACTTCTGCACGTTTTCAAACTTGTTTTCAAGCTGCTCAAACCTCTGAGCGATGTCGGACTTAATCGATAGTGTTTCACGGAGTAAAAGTTTAGCCCAAGCCGTGTATCTCCAGCCTCCAGCAGGTGAGTCATTTCCTCATTCATGGCGGTGATTGCTTCGTCTTTTTCTTTCTGCTTACCTGTGTTGTGTTATGTTATGTTGTTATGTTGTTAAAAGAGGGCAAGAGAGGAAATTAAAACAGAAGTGGATTTATAGTTAGAAAGAGTGCTAAAAAAGAGAGTTTTTTTTTTTTTTTTTTTGAAAAAATCCATAGATAAGCCGCACCGTTATATAAGCCGCAGGGGCCAAAAAAGGCCAAAAAACGGGAAAAAAGCCGCGGCTTATAGTCCGGAATTTACGGTACATGCTTCTTGACTCTCCAGTTTTGAGCAAGAGAGAAGCAGACTACCTTAAGGTTTGACATTTCATTAAAATGCCTTTAACCAGTTCATCATACAGGGCAAGTGCAATATACAGTGTCTTCACCACACGAAGATGCATGCATGCATCCTCAGACATAGTGTGGGGAGAAGGACGTGGCTGTCCTGTTTTCTCTGGCGCAGGCCTGTGAAATGAGAGGAATGTGTCTGGCTTTGGCCTACTTTCCCAAAAGGAAAGCCGAGCGGAGAAAGAGCCACATTATAACGGAAAGGGAGAGAACACTAGCAGAGAATAGGCAAAACAAATGCACAATAGAGAGCCAAAGTGAACGTCACTTCCTGCTTCAGCAGCACTGTACCAGGGATTTTCATCCGCCATTTATTTTCCCATAGACATTTCGTAAAATGCTTATAAAAATAGTTTTACTTGGTCAAACCAAACGGTTCAGCTATATTTAGAATCGGGAGAGACCATAGAACATTTCACTCGAACCAAAACTAAAAAAAACAGTGAATAAATATTTTTCTTGTCCCAATTTCCCCCCGGGGATCATTAAAGTCTTTCTGATTCTGATTCTGATTCTTTAAATCCGGAATCTTTTAATGTTTTGGTCCGAGTTATGTGGTCTCTCCTGATTCTAAATATATCTGAACCGTTTGGTTTGAACAAGTAAAACTATTTTTATAAACATTTTACGAAATGTCTATGGGAAAATAAATGGCGGATGAAATTCTCTGGTACAGTGCTGAAGCAGGAAGTGACTTTGACTCCATAAGTCAGGTCTTCAAAACTAACTATCCTCTTCACAAATAGGGATGCACCGATCCACATTTTTTCACTTCCGATCCGATTCCGATACCTGAATTTGGATATCTGCCGATACCGATATTTTGCCGATACCAATATTTTTCTTGAATATACAGTATAGGCAAAGATTTGGCCAATTAAAGATTTTTTTTTTAAATATACCTTGCAAAAAGCAGACAAAATTAAGAAAATATACAAGGCAAAGAAGGATACTATTATACATGGGCAAATTACGGCCCGCGCTGGAATTGCAAAAAATAAAAAATAAAAATAAAAATCCCCGATTCCGATCCGATTCGGAATTAGTGCCAATATCGGCACCCGATACCGATATTGGATCGGATCGGCCCCATCCCTATTCACAAAGTAACCTCTTTCCTATTTACTACAAAACATGGGCTGCCGCTGCACTCATCTCAGTTACAAGCTACTCCGAGACAAACGGCTACTGGTATGAGGTTGACGGCAAAAACTATTACATTGTTGTTACTCAGTTCACTAAAGCCTAACATCTAAACAGAGCTTTCCATATTTGATAAGGGTCGACAAAATGCCTGGCAACTGCAGGGTTTAACAATGAATCATCGCAACCTAAACGCAAACCTGATAGCATTGTCTGTCGGCTGGGATTTAACACTCCATAAACTGACCGGTACAAAAATAATAATGGCAATAACACCTGTTAGATGTAGCTCTATGTATTAACACACATGTTTCTGTGTACAGTCATCTTCCCTTCCACTCTTCTCAAGTTGCCTGAGCAATTCCTGGTGTGACCTACATTTGCACCAGGACTTACTACAGAGCAGCCAACCCGCCAGTCAAACCAAGCCCAGTGAAAGTCCCCCAGCCAAAGACACCGCTACGCAGCCAGAGGAAAACCTAACTTCAACCAGAGACCTGGCAACTGGCCAAGTTGTCCAGGAAATTCTGCCCATTGTGAGTGGAGAGCAAGTGTGTGTGTGTGTGTGTGTGTGTGTGTGTGTGTGAGAGAGAGAGAGAGAGAGAGAGAGTGAGTGAGTGTGTGAGAGTGAGTGAGTGTGTGAGAAAGATGGAAAACTTTCCATTGACTGACAGAGTATTTTGAGGTTATACGTCGTTGAATGTTTGCAAATCCTCGGGGCCAGCTTAGGGCAGTCAAACGGATGAGTGGAGGGGAAACGTGGAGTCAATTTGGAGGAAAGGGGAAGACAGAATGAGGGAGCAGAGCAGGGGGGTGACGGGGCAAGTTAAGGAGGATCTACCATGCCACGCACGTGGGCCAACTGACCTACTTTGCACAGCATTTAGCTAATAGGGCCAGTGGTTCCCCTTTCTCTTTCTGCACACCATGTGGAAACAGTCACGCAAAACATCCGCGGCAGCATTCTTAGCCACAAGCCCGGGGTCTACTCTGGAATTGGGGTGGGGTGGTCATGGTAGCCCCCCCCCCCCCCCCCCCCCCCCCCCAACCCAACCCAACCCACCAGAGGCACACAGCCAACTTGCTCCCTAGTTGATGCAAAACTAATGCCTTGTCTACTACAAGTAAATATTAGTTGTCAAACCAGTGGCTCATTTTAGGGAGATTTAAATTTCATGTAAACCTTTTGTCAATTATTTTGGCCAGTGAAATATTATGTGCAAGTGACTGAGCCAGATCAGTGTTTCCCAGTATTTGGGGCTCATCAGTGGTCCCAAAATAACAAGCCAAGGGTCCAAGTTAATGGTATGGTGGGTTGATTGATTCACTGGTCGACACAAGTACCACCAAACCCCTTTTCAGAGACCGGAAAAACCCTGCCATGACATCGACGAGGTCTGCTTCTAATCTCCAAAGCAAAAGCCAACTGCCCTGGTCTGGTCTGAACAGAGAAAGTCTTTGACCTCCTGTGAGTTAGTTCACTAGTGGATCAGATGAGAGTTCAGTACACACACACACACACAACACTAAAAGCTCACGTGAAAGGCCTTATCGCTAAGCCTGCAACTCTGGCCTAGTAAACACTCACGTGTGTAAAGGCTTATATTTGGACACGGTCACAATTGAAAAATAATAATAAATCGTGTTGAGTTTATTTTTCCCATAAGGATAATAAATGAACCATGTCTAACAGTATCTCTAATATGAATCACTTTAAAGAGTCAGCACTGTGCCTAATCGCATATCTCTTCATGAGACACAATTCATAAAGTCCACAGGAGCCAGCGTCTCAACTCGCCCGTGCTTCCAGGAATTTACAATCTTACAATCACAAGACCCACGTCACACTGGCTCCCATTGAATGTCACTTGAAAGAGCTCTTTGGCCCGTGTCACGTGACGTCCTGCCCCGACTATGACTGGCAGCAGTGCCTGGCAGCCTCTGGTACACTCACAGATCCTGAAATAAATATCCGTCATTACCATTTGGACAATCCACCAAAGACTAACTCTCACTGCCCTCTCATTTTTTCCCCTCTATTTCATTTCATTTCCTTTAAATAAATAGGAAACAAGAAGACTGACAGAATTCTTTGAATTGGGAAATTAACAGTTGAAGAATGAAGGGCAAGAAGGCAGAGGGAGGGGAAGCATAAGGAGGCAATGCCTTGCAGACTTGTGCCAACTGCCAACATCATCTAAATGCCATTTTGAGGGCGGGGCTATAGAAGCGTATAAAATAGACAATCCAAGCTGGTGGCTGCAGATGAGTCAGAGCAGCTCCGTCTGACACAATGAGTCAGCTCATTCAATGGCTGTGTTGGCACTACTGCCTGTGCCACATGTCATGCCCTGTGGCTGGCTACCACGAGCCACTGCCCTTGTGGAGTCTCTGAATGTGACAAAGTAAGAGAGAGAGAGTGCATGGGAAAAAAATATGCTGATGTGTAAGAGGACAAATAGTACAAATGTATGAGAGTGAGTGACGGAGAAGTCTTCAATTTGATGTTTTACTGTCACATAAATCAGCCTAAGACTCAACCCTTTGAATTCCTAACCCAGTCTGCAGAGTCAGCACAGTAGCTAGCTATTCTGGCAGGCAGTTTTAAACCTCATTTCAAAATCATATGAAAATCAAAAACATTTTTGACTGAACTATTTTTCTTTTTTTTACTGGTGGCCACTGGCCAGGTTGTGCAGCGAAGCTTGTTTGCACCCCGCACTTATTGATACTCATTGGTTCGGTTCTTTATCCATTTCTAAATAATTGCTTTAAAAATGATATATTGTAAAAAAGAAGAAGAATAAATTCAGTATTCAGAACAAGATTAGAATGTATTTATATTTTAAATATAACTAAATGCTTCTAAGCATCAACAGTAACTTTTTACAACAGCAAAGTCACGAAATAATTGCTTTAAAAAAATATATTATATTAGTCCATTAACTTTCAGAAGAGAGATGAGCTGCGTTATCTCTTCAGACCGAGCGAGCGGGATCCCAGCGTCTGCGGGTTGACTCGGTATCAACCATGTCATTGGAGTGTGGCTAACATGTTAGCAGTGCTGCTAGCAAGCACCAGCAGTTTGCCGTCCTTGTAGGTTAACTTGCAGGTTTAACTCCACATGCCTGTGCTGAACGTGGTTACACAATGCTCTGGTCGAGTGGTTATATGCCAGTTTTTATCTGACACAGCCTACAATTCCATTTTTATTACCAAATTCCATGATTCCGTCAGCCCCAAAAGGGCCCCCTTTTGCGGAAATCATATGGCTCTCTACTACACCCTCTCAGCAAGCTAATACGTAGGCTAATTGTAAGCATTGCCTATTCAAAGCAGGGGGGTGTTAAACAAGCTATTCAGGTTCAAGCCTGACCCTAAAGGCACAAACGATAGATTAGATGTTTGAATGATGATCAATGCCCAACAATGGGTGACGTGACCATTTCATAAACGTGCATCCCTTCTCGGTACGGTCGGTGTCATCCCAGCATGCACATTCCAGAATTAGGCTACAACGGTTTCAAAGAGTGTGTAGGATACATGTTTTGAGGGAAGCCAGCAAATTGACTCAGGATTAGAAGCAGGGACCTCCGGTGTGGCAAACATGGACTTTACCAAGTTTTAACTCCAAATAATGCAGCAGATGGGCACATATAGAGTATGTATAGCTGCGTCGCACAATGATACATGTGCAGTACACATTTTTTGGGGAGTGACCGATACATGATAAATGTATCATGTATCATGATAAATCATGATAAAAAATGATACAAAACATGGGTAGAGGAGACAGCTACCAACTCTCACAGAGCACCATGTTTGTTTAGGGGGGCGAGAGCTGTGGTCTCTCGACTCTCAGAACATAATCTAAACAACCAAACAGCCTGTGGTGTTTTTCACCTACTGAGAACATCCTGCTTCCAGGCAAAGGCCATCAATAACGCAATGCCCCCAAAAATAGACTGAGTGAGACAGGCTGTGGTCATGCCAGGGGGCTGGCTCTGCCAGGTCCCTGCTCTGAAGATGACACCGAGCCTGGGGCGAGGAGGGCTACATGGAGCCCACACATTGGTTGGGATCTGGATCATGGCGGATAGACCCAGAATTAGGGATGCACCGATTGCCATTTTCTTGGCCGATTCCGATTTCCGATTTTTGAATAGTCTGACTTGCCGATACCGATTTTTGCCGATTCCGATTTTTTTTTCTAAAAACAACAATTGACAGCTTACACAAACGTTTTTGTAACTTTGTTTAAAAATTAAGATTCATAGAACAATTCTTACATCTAATGGGGATCCAAATAAACAAATAAACAATTCTTATCATTTGCATGAAGTAGGACCTTCTCACTCAAACACTCAAAATAAAAGTGTTCCAGGTTAGGCTACTGGACAGAGCTTTTTTGTGCAAATACAATGAATACAAAAATTAAATTAAATCCAATAGCCTATATCCCACAGCTATCATGCATTTACTTTTCCAAAAGAAAACAGGTGCAACAGAACATCAAAATGATCCATGGACAAGGAGTTTATAGACTGGCTCCAGACCAGTCCTCTTGAGTAGAGGGGAAATGAGTTTATGAGTTACAGTAACGATCTTCAGTCTGAATATCAGGCGGAGTTTACACACAGTCCGAAGTTTGGTATGCGTATTTTTATCTGCCATCCGAAAAAATATCGTCACGCACAGAAAACGTTGCACACTTGTGAGTCCGATGCATTTTTATTATTATGTCCGTCGTTCTCATGTCGTTCTATTTGCAATACGAAACAAATAGTCTCTCCTGTATCCACGTCACGTTACAACATGACTTGACAGGCTGAGGCAGCAGCGCTGATGTGGAATGGAAAAGCAGGTCGGGGAATGGTTATCATACTGGACACAATGCTCGCGTTCACCTCGCCAAGCCGGCTGTGCGCGGTGGCGGGTTGCTGGAGCACCGCTTCCCGGGGAGAGAGAGCAGAGAGAGAGGGGCCAGTGAGGTGAAGCGAGCCGCTCTGACTGGACTCCAGCCGAGCGGGACTCGGCCGCATCTCTGTCTCCACGGCTTATTTTCGACTTGCATGTGTGACAAACTGCGAGCTTTGTCTACTTCACTGACGGTGAAAAAAATCCACAACGAGGAAGGTATGCTGGCGTGTGTGGTGTGGTGGCTGGGTGCCTGTCTCGGTGCTTTGGGGTGCGCGCACGTCATGTGAAAATCGGCTCACAGATCGGCTATTTAGAGTGACCGGAACAGATCACCGATCGAGGCCGATCACGTGAAAATCGGCCATTTCCGGTCACGTGCCGATCGATCGGTGCATCCCTACCCAGAATCCATGAAGTAGGGATTTTTGTGGCCGATACAAACATAATTCCCCCCCACCAATATGCAGTCATCTTGAAAGAATGTTCGTACAAATGCAGGCTCAAAACAGGTCATGCTTTTCAGACTTATTGTTTTTAAAACAAAATGCCATGTTAATTGTTGCTAATCTAACAGTTGTATTGACACACTCCTAGAATAAAAGGTCTCAGAATTGCTACATCCACAATAGTCCAAATATCGGCCGATACCAACAATCCCTACGAAGCAGGCATGTTAAGACATAAACCAGTTTCCCCAATCAATAACAGTTTCCTAGTAAAATATTCCCCAAATGCTAGAACTTCTAGCATCAACTAAGTTTTTTCGGCCCAGGCCCATGGAGCAATCATGGAGCAACCAGGTGACCTCATGCGACATCACCGATGAAATCATCACCGTTTCAACAGCCCAAGTTTGGCACTGATGACATCATCACCGATGACATCATCACAGTTATCCATTCCTGACTGAATGAAGCAGGCTGCGCACGTAATTGTGTGTGGTGTCCAATACAGCTGGTGTTTTCCTGCTTTATTTCAGAGACTCCTGTGCCCAGTGCAGACTGCAGACATCATCACCAGCAGAGATGATCAGGTCATATCAAGCAAAAGAAAGGATCACTTCTGCTGACAGAAAATAACACCATGCTTCTCATGTACTCATGGCTGACAGAAGCTCCAGTGAGCTATGAAACTAGTTCAGCTCGCTGAAGGCAAGGAACTCACACATCTGTTTAACTAGGCCGCATTAGAGTTTACATTAAATCCATGCTTTTACGTGACACCACAACAAAAACACATAAGGAAGCCGCTCCCCAATCACTGCCTCTTTTGATGAATTAAGAAGCTTCTTCACACAGAGGTGATATCACTTCAGATTTTTGATAACGGAGTTACAACCACATGGTGAAAAAGCTCTTGCAAGCCTAGAAACATCTAATCTGGTTGAAGCAACATGCCTAACAATAAGAGGTCGGAGAAGGCTTCATGACCCCCGTGGTCACTTCCCTAAAGCCATAAATAACAAATGGGATGGCTTTCAGTCAGATGGAGATAACATCTAACCTCCAGAAGTAAAGCGTACAGGTCAGAAGCAATACAATCAATGCAAATCAAAGCACTGACACACTGTGACTCACATCAGTCATGTACTCACACATGGTGATCGTCATAAAGTGATGGTACAGAGACTGACTGTGAATCAGTGAAACATATCAGTTGTTTCCCATATTATTATGTTCATATTTGGGTAGCCCACCCGGGTAAATTAACAGCAGTACAATATGTACACCATGATTTCAACAGGGAATGGCAACCAATCCTAACAATCCATTTTAGGGGTACTGAAGCACAAATGTTGACTTTTTTTCTCCCCGGGCCCAAGCATGAGTGTCTGGTGAAGAAAAATAACCAGTGAATATTCAAAATGTTACAGTATCTCTTAAGATTATAGCAATCATGAAAGCCAGCATGTTAAGACTCAAGCAAGTTCTATTTTGTTAAGACTACTTGGGCATGGCCCTGCCACTCCCAGCAGATGCCGGCAGCCAGCTGGACAAGCAGCAGCTTCTAAGGTATGCCGCAGCTCTCGTCCTCATCTTTCGACACTTTGCCAGGAAGGAGGGAGGTGGGGGAGACGGAGAGCGGAGATGACACGGTTGGCTGAAGATGGGTGAGTGAGCAAGAAAGGGGAGGCTCCGAAATGTATTCCTCTCCGTTTTCCCCCCCTGCTTCCCCTGTGCGGTGACCTACTTATTGTTTAAACATGCCTGCATGCAACGCCAGATCCACAACAAATGGGAGTGGGTTTTTGTGGGTGGCTGGAAAGGGTTGGCTGCCTAAAAATTCGTAACACTATTGTGGACAGATGGCGTCCAGATTGAATGTGCCAGGGCCATTTCCATTAAAACTTGATTATACATTGAACTTTATTATGGTCTTAACAAGATTAAGGGAGTTTATGAGGGGAAACCTGTCGAACGTGTTTCATTGCCATACATGCAAGCCCTGCTGCTGCGTACCAGCTGACGGTGAGCACACACACAAGTGACAACCAGGTCCATTTACTGCTGCATCGCTGATTATAGAATCAACAGCAAAAACGACTACCAAGAAGACCTTCAGTGCCCGAGTCTCTTTCTTTATCTGTGTTTACTTTGGTTTGTCAAATCAATCATGACTAGAACTGTTTACAAGGTCAAAGCCAGCCAAAATGAGATCATGTTTTTAGTTTACCAGAAAAATACGGATCTACACAATCATTCAGCATCCAGACATTAGATTATCCAAATTAGAATGTATTATTTGATTTGATTGGTTGATTTAGCGGGGCAGTACTAAAGGGGGAAAGGCTATATAGAAGGCTGTGTGTAAATCTATTGTATGGAGGCTCTAATGTGTCAGCTCGTGGTAACTCTTTAAAAAGTAACAAGCTTAGGCCAAGGGATTTGTAAGAACAACAGTTGTGGAAGTATACATTGACTCAGGGGTAACTATAAAGTTTCAAACACTTCACTACCTCTTAACCCTTTCATTGACTCATTAACACCTCTACTAAAATAACAGGATATAAAGCCCTGCTCCTGTCAAACATTGAAACACAAGTCCTATTTAGACACAATTTGTTTTCAGGGCAACGTGTGTAATGCAATGGTAACACTACAGGACATTCGTAGTATTATGTAAAAGGGACAGCTCACCCTAAAATCCAAAATACATATTTTTCCTCGTACCTGTAGTGCTATTTAACCATCTATATCGTTTTGGGATAGTTGCCTGAGCTTTGGAGATATCGGCAGGAGAGATGCCTACCTTCTCTCCAATACAATGGAACTGGATGGCACTCGGCTTGTAGTGCACAAAGCACCAAAGAAATACATTTGAAAAACTCAACAGCATTGTCTCTTTCCAGAAATCATGACTCGGTTACTCAAGATAATGCACAGACTTTGTTGTGAGCAGTTTCATGTAGGAACTATTTTCTTTTGCAGTCTCATGTAGGAACTAGCTAGCAGCTAGCGGCTGTAGTTCGGTCAAAAGGAAATAGTTCCTCCATGAAACTGCTCATAACAAGGTCTGTGGATTATCTTGAGTAACGGGGTCATGATTTCAGGAAAGAGGAATTGCTGTTGAGTTTTTCAAATGTATTTCTTTGGCACTTTGAGCACCACAAGCCGAGTGCCATCCAGTTCCATTGTATTGGAGAGAAGGCAGAAACTCTGCGGCCGATATCTCCAAAACTCAAAACACAAAACGATATAGATGGAGAAATAGCACCCCAGGTGAGAGGGAAAATATGTATTTTGGATTTTAGGGTGAGCTGTTCCTTTAATCAGACTATTGTCTACCACGCATGATTGAAGTGGAGCCGTGTCGTCATAGTTTTGACCAAAATTTTGTTTTGCCACTTGACGGTAAGGGGAGCATATCAAAGAATTCCACTCTGGGATCTGGTTTCACTTTGGTGTTTTCACGCCCCAATAACGCCGTTGCCATGTAAATGGAAGGCCCCAATCGCAACAAAAAGTTTGTTAACTTTCCAGAGCAGCGAACATTCCCCCAGCTCTTATGAGTAGAATGTAGCACTACACAGTGATCATGGGACAGCTTTAACAACCATGTGAGAGGGGATTTCAGCTTCTTAAGTGTAGTTGACCAGATTTTAAGCATGAGGCTCTCGTGAGTTGACAGGGGAGAGATGGATTGAAGCACATTCTTCCCTGCTCACATATATCAGTCAACGAGGAAGTTAACTGCAGAAACGCCGGAGTCAGGTTACATGTAAAGGACCATAAAGGCCTACATGATATAACACAACCCATGTGACCATAAGAATAGGCATAAAAAAGCCAGTGGCATTATCTGTGGGTTATGCATCCATCCAAATGTAAAAAACCCCCAGTGCAAGTTTCCACAAGCTAAGAATGTTGGGTTCAATATGGTTTTGAGCTTCTCTTGCCTTTTCAGGAAGCCTCGTGAAACCACAGGAATACTTTTCTTCGGTCCAAGAAAGTACAACTCAACCAATACCACAAAGTACGCGTGCATCTTGCACAATGTTGCATCTACCTTTAGCAGTAGATGAAAAGACAAGTTTTCAACAAGTAATTCACATAACCTTCATAACTTGAAACAATGCCAAACCAGGCAGCCTCCTGTGTCTACTACAATAATTAAAAAATATTGATAAATTAAAAATATGTATATCAGCCAATCAGTGCAGTGTAGACATTACAACGATCAGCCAATCAGTGCAGTGTAGACAACAAATGACTGGTAGTGTGCTACTATGCGAGCATCAGCATTAAAGAGATACTCAACACTTTTTCCAATTTTTTTCTGCTGAAAATCAATATATATCGGAAATTAGCTGTGTTCTTGAGGAATCCAGGTCTAATAGAGGTAGGAAAGGAGAGACTGGCAGTAAAGGGAGAAAGGCTTAAAAAGGGAGGTCGTTAAAGAAGACAGTACAGTCATATAGAAACAATGTGAGGGGAGAGAAAGGGGGAAGGAGATGAGGTAGAGACAAGAAACAGGTCTTGGCAGGCCAGCCTGCTGCACTTCTCAGAGGAGATGAGAGATTCCTCCGTCAAGAATCTGACCCATTTTAGGTTCACACAAGCATTCAGAGCAGGCATGCAGTGAGCGTGCGCCAGATTGTGTGTGTGCGAGGGGGAGGGGCACGTGTCTGTAATCTCCACATTGTCCTGAGCCCGTGTGCGCATGTGCAGCTCTGCCCTGTGTGTCCTGCCGTATGAGGCCTCTCGTCACTTATGACAGGCTGACAAGCCTGACGGAGAAAGCAAACATGCATACTGTGAATTAGGTCAAACCTTGCTGTGGGCCATGTTGCTGTTGTTACTGGACGGTCAGCAGAGCTACCCGAGCTTCACGAGCTTGTTGGACAGAATCACAAACTATTGCTCTAAAGGAGCTCCAAAGCAACACCACAGGCTTCTCACTACAGACACTGTATTCAGACATAATAGCAAATGCAATAGGTTCAGAAATGTACTTTGAGAATACCATTAGCCTAATGCTCAATGGATTCATTAATAGATTAAACATGGATTAAACATAGTGCAAAAGCTTTCAATGGGGATCTCAATGCAAAGCGATCTACCTACCTACTACATCGACCAGAGTAACTGAATCATTACATTTTCTGTTGCTGCATACATTCACCTCTGTAACTACAAATGATTCTTCTGTCTTATAATCCTACTACCCTTACTGGCCAAAGATATCACAACCTCAACACTCCTTCTCACCTCTGCTTCACAAATATCTGGTGAGTTATAAGTTGTCTTTGGTTTATTATTATGCATTTATATTTCAAATAGCATATATTGTCCTCTGCTAGTGTGAAAGTAGAGTATGTAAATTCGCCATCGTGAGTACATAAATGGTGGCAATGCTATCCCAAAAAAATCTTAGAAGAAACACCATACTTGTGATTGTGAAACTGGTCCAAGGTAGTTTCCTGGTTGTCATTTGTGTTAGGTATTCATTGATCATACAAACTGGTTTTATAAACTACCCTATATATACATTTAGATAACGTCTTATTTAGCCTTTTGCCTTCCTTAGGAAATACTTCTGTCTTGCCAACCAATGCGCACTGAGCAGGACACAGTTCGACACACAATAAAAATAAAAATAAAGCAAAATGGGGAAATGGGGATTTTTGTTGCTGCTCTCTTCGGACAAGAGCGAAGTGAAACAATCAAAAGTGATAAGCTGGTCATGTGTCTGTGGCTCAGGTAATGGTAAGGAAGGAACTTATTTTGTTTTGGCTCTACCCCATCGGGCTTATGTCTGGTAAAGCCTGAACAAAGTAGATGTTGTGGACATTCAAGACATCAAGAGAAAACAACAAATCACTGAATAAAAAGGGCCCAAGTGGATGGACATTATCTCAGTTGTTAGTTCACCAAATCAGTGCACATTAAGGCACTAAAGGCAAAAAGCAAACAGATCTACGGTACTTGAGTGATGGGTGAGGCAGAAAGGAAAGTAGCTTTGAGAATACATGATTATGCTAATTTCATACCTGCAGCTCACACCAGGCCACCTCCACTGTCGTCTCGGTGTCCAAGCCCTTGTAGACCGTCTTAAAGGAACCACGTCCGATTTCAATATCAAACTTCAGGAAACGCCCGTCCGGTGATGTTCCCACTGCTTTGGTCTCTGCCTCCTCAATGTCTTCTTGCACTTTTTTCTCAATCTGTCTTTGCTCAGCCTCTGCTCGTGCCTTGGCAGTGTCCTTATCTTCTTCCTCCCCATCTCCTTCCTCTCCCTCACGATGTGCCTTCACTCCAGTGGTGCTCTCAGGTTCAGGCAATTCTACAGCTAAGCATGGTGCTGAGCGGGCTGCCACCACCACCTCTCCATCACAGATGTCTTGTACTACGGCGGGCTTCTGCTCTGATGGCACCACAACCACATCCACCTTTGCTACTTCTCTGTCTCTTCCTCCTCCATTCCTTACAGACTTCTCAGTCTGAGCTACACCGGCTGGTTCAGCCCGTGGCACATGAGCAGCAGCGGCCTGCTGCCTCTGGGGCCCAACTTCATGCAACTGAACCCGTTGGGGTGCGAGGACCGGGATCTTGCTGGGTAAAGGGAGGTCCAACGCCGTGGCATTGGAGTCGCTGATGACGCTGCGGCGTAAGAAGCGGTGTTCGGGGTTACACCGGTCACGCTCCATGGTGTGGTGCCGGCGTCTCACCTCCGGCGGCATTCGCTCACCCACCATGGAGTCTGAACCAGACCCAGTGCCGTTTCCACTCTTCGCAGGGGGAGCCAGGAACTTCACCATTTTGTCGTTGGGCTTTTCCGACATCCCACCACCCACACCAAGAGTGAGCAGGTACAATTACTGACAAGTTAAAATTATGGATACTTCCACATTCGCCATACAGACTCAGATAAGCAGGATCAATCTGTGCTTTAAAAAGCAAAATGTCTCGCACCTCCTTCTACTTGCCGCTGGCTGTTTCCTTATTGCTCAAAGTGATGACATCTAGTGCAGAAAGTCTAGGCGTAGGGTGGGAGGTGTTCTTTTGTCAATGGAAAAAGATGGAACACAACAGCAGAACAGAGAGTACTGATGTTGACACACAAGTCTCTCTAAATCTACACCATCCATCCTGTAAGATACAGGGTACAGCTTCTATCAAGCATAAGGAATCACTGGTATGGGAAGAAGATGCAATGCCTACTCCAGGCAGCAAGCTTCCCACTGTAGGCAAAAGCAGGCTGTCCAGACACTCCAAATATGTTCCAGTCCAGTTTCACTGTAAGAGAAAACAAAAAAGGAGATACACTGAATAATGCATGTCATGTAAACAGCAAAGGGGACGGTGATGTTTAGCAATAAGAAGACGCAAGCAAACAATCAAAGTTTACACATGGGCATAACACTAGCTGACATGTTTCTGAGTGTATCCAACATTATGTCAAATGTCAACAAGATTTGTAAGAGAGTAGCTTAAGTGCTGGCAAGGCAAGTAGAATTTACAGTATACAGGAAGGTTAATAGCCCTGCTTTGCAAAGAAAAATAGCTACAATAGGACACTGTCTAGTCGTGCCTTTTTATCTGGACTGCCCTGTAAGCATCCGTTTTCATTATTCTGCACACAAACATTTTCGTGGTACTCTGTTGATCCCTACAGACAAAATGTGTCTATTCAGATTCACCTCTACACAGGATCAGCTAGAGAACAGTCCCCCTGGAATTCATATTTCAGTCTCTTGCTCAAGATCACTTATACATGGCAACATAATGCTTGCTTGCTTAAATGCGATCCTGAGGTTGAAGCACATTTTCCCTTATCATTAAACCACCCTGCTGCTCAGGAATTTTAAATACTGGCTTTTATCTTTCATGTGTGTCCACTATTCAACTTTTATTTTTATTTTTGCAAAATAAATAGCCTACTGTGTGTTAGTGTGGTACCAATCAGCTATGCATTCCTCGCCCCTGCATTAACACACTAACCTAGTAGCAACACTTCAGACGTTTCTCAAGGACCAGAAATGACTAATGAACGAGTTGACAGCTGAGTCTCCATCACAGGCAAATGAAAAACCATGAAAACCCGAATACTACCTGCATAACTTGTATTTATTTATTATCCGCAGCACAGTCGACCTTACGGAGTAAGATTATGGTTGTTACTTTTAACGTTAGCTGGCTGAGAAGGATGTCATTCTGGCATGCGTGAAATTGCAAACACAAATAATAGTATATCTTGTCATCTAAAGTATGCAGGTTTTCAATGACACTCTAATAACTTATAATAAGTCATCAATGACCTCCGTATAACGTTATGGTCGTTGCAGCCATTACAAAACGTTGACAACCACAACATCAAATCAAACTTGGAAGCTGCGAAAAGGGCCAACCAATCGCGAATTTAGGCCCAAAGTCACAGAATTAACGTTAATATATCGAGTCCCTGGTTAAGCACAAATTCTGACTTAACGTTACATACCCCATATTTCAAATCCTTATAAGTTACGTGACACCATAGCCATTCGAAATGACAACATTCAGCAATAACGTTAACGTCCAAAGCAAGGAGGAGCAATGGTTCTTTGTTAGCTTACAAGCGAACAGAGCTAGCGCTTAGCTACGCTACTTAGCTAATGCTGGCTAGCCCCAACCAACCTAACGTTAGATGATTAGCGCGTCACGCCTTTGTTTTAATAATTAACGTTACCTCCGTCGTTGCCGATTTAGCTTAGAATAACATACAATCACTATAGGTTACTTATAGTTATATGTATAATCAATTAACTCTTGAATTGATCAACATTACCATCTCGCGATCCAGTTTCCATCCCTGACTGATTAACGTTACAAACCGTGCTGTTATCACAGCCGGATACGTTTGCTCGGTATGGGTATGCCGGTTGGACTGCTCCCCAAGCAGTGACAAGCAGCGCAACTGCTAATGATATAGCTACGTTAGCTCGCCACCTAGCTAGTACTAGCTAGGCGGGTCTTCCTTTTGCCAGCAAGATGGCCTAAAAAGCTAGACCCTCCTCCCGGGAGCTCGGTGTCCTCCGCCCCTTTAGTTTGAATGTATCTACCGAGACATGAGACTTGTCCCTGGAGGCTTGCTTGCTGTTGCTGATAACTGACGTTTAACATTCTATTTGCTGTAGTGTTGTTACCTCGCACTCACAGTAACGTTAGGTTTTCGCCAGTCAGCTGACGACGAGTCGACACATGACCGCGCATGACATTATAGCCTACTGATACATAACGTTAGCATTTTTCTATTTGCTAGCTATTGTTTGTCGGCGCGAGAGCTTAGCTAGGCCTACCTAGCATACACACAGCCCCGCCGGGTGGCGCGGATTGCGACTCACCTCGTACCTACAACCCAAATGACAGTTGTCAGTGTTGAGACAGTCCCCGCAGAGTACCTAAATCCGTCTTCGTAAAAAATAAAAAGGATTAACGTGACTGTACAGAATATTTTAGCGCAGGCAGTTAAACCTATCAAGGTTATGGATAAAGCAAACGGGACTTGATTCACGTTCGAAAAATACAAAGAACGAAATGCGTTTTCTGAGTTTGTAAAGCGCCTGCGTCGGTGAAGGATGACCTCATCACACAACACTATTCCTTTGATCACGCGCTATTACAGAAGTCATCGCCATCCCATCATGCATCAATATCGACTCATTATCAACACCACAATCACATTTGTTCAAAAGCAAAACCCGGTCGGCTATGGACCCCATGGTATGGACTCATTGACCTAAGGGCTTTGGATTCTGAATTTCAGGGATAGTACCATAGCCTACAGTTAAGTGTAGATCTGGGGTTTTCAAAGTCTGAGACTGTGGGCCTCCCCCCTGACAAAGCTTGGAAAAAGGAGACCCCCTTGCTCAACTCCTGGATTCCTATGGGATCATGATTATGATATTTGATCCCAGAGACACTCAACAATTGAGCCAAGATCAAAACTGGGAAATAAAATAGGCTATTGGGGGGGGGGGGGGGAGAGCAAAGATAGCCTGATTTTGCTGTTTGAATACAAATAGCCTACTGCAGGCTAAAAGGTCTGTCTGGAGGAATTTAATTGTTTTTCACTCTGGGAAAGTGGGAAAATATATGATTATATGATAAATATATGATCTGATTTAACATTCATTCACTCCTCTGAGATCTCCTTTTAATAACGAATGTAATATTTTTTGCTTCCAATCACTGAGCCTCCCCTGAAACTGCTTGGAGCCCCCCCTGGGGAGGCCCACCAACCACTTTGAAAACCTCTGGTGTATGGCCCTACACTATAACCTACCTGTCCCTTTCCAGTTTTCTTTCTACTCTGAACTTATCATGCAATAATTACAATATTATTTAAATTATGGGAATCACTAAGAAAATAATCACCATTAAAACATTAACGTTTAATGCCAGATAACCTCGCTCAGAAAGACTGCTTTTTGGGTTGTGCATAGACAATTTCCTGACCAAATTAGAGATTTATATTGCACTGCAGCACTAATAGCACTATTTATGTTTTTGCAGTTTTGGTGAACTTGCATTTAAAGTGTTCCATTCCAAATAACTGGACATTTCAATGGTGCTTTACTCCCCCCTATAGATGTGTGAAGGTTACATCTACTTTTCAGATTGAAACACAGTGGAGCTAACATGGGCCTCATAACATTCTGAAGAGCATTCATTCTTCCACAACATGTAGCTATCATGACTGATGACGCGTCCCAGCGCATGCTGTAGTATGTATTTTTTAAACATAGAATCCTGGCTCCCCTGGCCAGTGACACTTAGGAATAGACTAGGTGACAACCAAGTATAGTTTGGTGACAAGCTGGAGAGACAGTTGACGGTGAGAGAGATGGCATCCGGTACGGGATGGGTTTAGCACCCCAGCCTGGCTCTCTCCTGAGGGATAAATCCACAAACGCTACGAATTAGCCTCCTGAAAATCTGTGCAAAGATCGGCGCGGCCTGGGGTCCTTCAGGCTAGGCGAATGACGTGCAGCGCACAGGCCTTCTTGAGGCGTCCTCTCTGCCCATGGTAGGATTGCCTTTACCCCGGGAGGGTCTGGTGAGATGAAGGAGGAGCCCGGCCTGGGGTCACCCACAGGGCCTTAGACCCTCCATGCATTGAAGGGTCTTACAATACTGCAGTGTAGCACTAACTCTATTGCAGCGGATTGGGCGTGATCAACCCTTCCGCGGGCAACGTTGCAGACAGAGTAGGAAGGCTGATCCGTGAGCGGCTGCTTCTGGGACGCGGGTCGGGGTCGTAATCGGCTTCGGCTGGGTCTACTGGGCGAGGGTGTATGATGTTGAGAGACCCGAAACACCTGACGACCCCAGCTAACATCACTGATGACGAAGCCCAGCGCATGCTGTAGTATGTATATCTGAAACTAAAATCCTGGCTCCCCCTGGCCAGTGACACTTAGGAATAGACTAGGTGACAACCAAGTATAGTTTGGTGACAAGCTGGAGAGATAGTTGACGGTCGGAGAGACGGCATCCGGTACCGGATGGGTTTTAGCACCCCAGCCTGGCTCTCTCGTGAGGGAGAAATCCACAAATGCTACGGATCAGCCTCCTGAAAATTTGCGTAAAGATCGGCGCGGCCTGGGGTCCTTCAGGCTAGAGCGAGGTGCTTGGCGCAGGCGAATGACGTGCAGCGCACAGGCCTTCTTAAGGCATCCTCCCTGCCCATGGTACGGCATGGTAGGATTGCCTTCTTCCACGGGAGGTTCTGGTGAGACGAAGGAGGTGCCCGGCCTGGAATCACCCCACAGGGCCTTAGACCTCCATGCACCGAAGGTCTTTCAATACTGCGGTGTAGCATTAACTCTATTGCAGCGGATTGGGCGTGATCAACCCTTCCGCGGGCAACGTTGCAGACAGAGTAGGAAGGCTGACCCGTGAGCGGCTGCTTCTGGGACGCGGGTCGGGGTCGTAATCGGCTTCGGCTGGGTCTACTGGGCGAGGGTGTATGATGTTGACAGACCCGAAACACCTTACGACCCCAGTTAACATCACTGATGACGCGTCCCAGCGCATGCTGTAGTATGTATATCTGAAACGAAACATTCTCCATGTTGTTCAGTGAGTGGAGTGCTTTCCAGGCAAGAGCTTTCCTAACCTAACCCTGATGTCCTTTTCTGTAGAGCCCTGCATTCTGGCCCGAGCCCGAGGGGGCTCACATCACCACCTAGGGCCGGGGCCGGGCCTGCCTGTTTTTTGTTTTGTTTTTTAAAGTTTGAACTGACACATTGTGGTGTTCAAAGTGTTTTAATGCACTTTTTTGTATAGTGTTGATTTGATAGGCTTAGGCTATCTGAAATTGATCAAACACATAAGGATTGGGGGAGGGGGGGGTAGGGCCGGGCTCCGGCCCAAAATTCTGACAAGACATAGGGCTCACATCAGGCTCGGGCCCGAACATACAGTATATGACCTAGTCTCTCAAGCCAGACTGTCTCTTCTACATTCTGCGAATGTTTAGGCGGAAGCATTTAGAAATTGTGAGTTTTAAGAGACTCTATATAATATGACCCGGGCCGGGATATGGCCTAGATTTGAAGTCCTTGCAGGGCTCTACTTTTCCGTACTGGTCACCCATGATGTCCCAGATATTTGAAGTCCTCCACCTTTTCCAGTGAGTATGAGTATGGAATAAGTATATTAACCTGATGCTGCCAGATGGATGGTTTTGTTTTCACTTTTGTTTTCACAAGAGATCTCGCGTGATATACTAAGAAAAAATAAATAAGAATATATAAGTAAACAAGTGTGAATTCCCAATAGCTGCGAACAGATATTAAATTGTGATGTCAGAGTGTGATGTCATCATGTCACAAAGACTAGTCCTTCGCACGGCCGACCCGGGTTCAAATCTGACCCGTGTTCCCTTGCCGCATGTCATCCCCTCTCTCTTTCCCCACCTTTCCTGTGTGCCCACAGTCCTATCCAATAAAAGCATCCACTCCATTGTGACCCCCCCCCCCTTTTTTAGCCAATTGGACACAAACACACACTTGTCATGTTTTTTGTAATGTTAAGTTATATAAACCAGGCTATGAATGATATATGAACAAACCCCCTTGTTTCAACCTTTAGGTCTGTCACCAAAATGAAACAAGAATTTTGAACCTGGCTTTATCAAGACGCGTCACAAGTCGTGAACTCGAAGCTTTCAGAAAATGTCCACTTAACATGTCATGAATGCCACATGAGGGGGCCGTTCAATTGGACTTATGTCGTATTCACGGTAAACATGGCCTCACTTGAAGGGCCCATTTTATACATCCGGGTCATTCTGTACCACTCCAGGACCAGGAAGAGAGCAGGGAAAGATCATTGATGACCCTCTCTTCACCTTTCAGCTGTTAATTTCTATTCTGCATCAGACAGTTACAAAAGTAACTGGTTCACGGTTACACAGTCAATAGTTTGTTAGTTAGGCCATTATCTTTGCTTAACTCGGCGTCCACATGGTGTTTGCCCAAGCTAGCAAACGCCCCCACTTGCTCTGTCTCACTGTCTCAGCCAATCATCTGCTCAAACATATGACAAACATGGCATCTAATCAGACTGTGACAAAAACTTCAAACCTTTAAAACTTTAAACCTTTCAAACTAAAAGTACTTGGACAGAAAGTAGTTTGAATACAGCTTTAGTTCGTTAGACAGAATGTAGCATCTCAGATGCTGGCATCTTTACCGGCACCTCACTGAGATGCTGGCATCTTTACCGGCACCTCTCAGAGATGCCGCCATCTTTACTGGCACCTCATACCGGCACCTCTCAGAGATGCCGCCATCTTTACTGGCACCTCTCAGAGATGCCGCCATCTTTACTGGCACCTCTCACCGGCACCTCTCAGAGATGCCGTCATCTTTACTGGCACCTCTCAGAGATGCCGCCATCTTTACTGGCACCTCATACCGGCACCTCTCAGAGATGCCGCCATCTTTACTGGCACCTCTCAGAGATGCCGCCATCTTTACTGGCACCTCTCACCGGCACCTCTCAGAGATGCCGTCATCTTTACTGGCACCTCATACCGGCACCTCTCAGAGATGCCGCCATCTTTAGTTTACCGGCACCTCTCAGAGATGCCGCCATCTTTAGTTTACCGGCACCTCTCAGAGATGCCGCCATCTTTAGTTTCCGGCACCTCTCAGAGATGCCGACATCTCAGCATCTTTAGCTGCCACAGGAAGTTTCCAGTTGAGGTGCCAGGTGCCACGATTGGAGCTTGCTCTCTCTCAAAAAATGTGACAGGTGGGGCTCACCTGGTAGCACGCATACCACAAAGGCTAGTCCTTCGCACGGCCGACCCGGGTTCAAATCCGACCCATGGTCCCTTGCCGCATGTCATCCCCCCTCTCTTTCCCCACCCCTCCTGTGTGCCCACTGTCCTATCCAATCAAGGCAAAACTGCAAAAAAAAAAAAAAAAAAAAAAAAGTGAATGGTAAAGTGACCCCAGTCTTGATGAAAGGTACAGGTCTTCCTGCACACCATAAAATGAAGGCATCTCACAGTAATAAATGTGATGAACTCTGATAAAGGTGACTAAGCTATAAATGCGTATTACTTACTTGATTTTATCTTGTTTCTTGGTCCACAAAAAAACATCTCCCTGTTTTTACCATCGACATATAAATGATTATTTATCTCAGTGGTTTTTACCATTTCAAGGATGCAGCTTCCCTCCAAGTAAACACTGCCCTCTGTTGGCCTCCCTTGAACCCCCCCCCCCCCCCCCCCCCCGTCGTGAGCGCGCGCCTGAAAATTCAAGCGTGGCGAAGACTTGCCGTGAACGCGCATAGCAGACTTGACGTCACTGAAGCGCCCTGGCTCTCTAGAGCCACTGGTATTGCTGTGGCAAAAGATGTGAAAATTAGATAGACATCTATCGAGGAATGAAAAAGAAAATGACCGGTATTACACCCGATTTCCATTCGACAAAGGATTCAATATTGACGGCAGTTTGACCTCCACCGGACAACGAGAAGGTACGTTAGGTTTGTTTTGAGAGATTTCATCACTGGCTTTGTGTTAGCGAGAAAATAATATAGGTTCTGCTTGACCACATAAATTGGATGGACAAGCCGAAGCCCACCATAATGTTAAAAGAGCTAACATGTCTGTGCTTTTGATATTTTGCCACTTTCCTTGATAATTACAAGATGTACAGCTAGACAGGCGGACCTTTGAATGAAGCGTAACATAACGTTTAGCATGAGCAGCCCAATGGAGGAGGAAAAATGGATATGGTTTGGGTGTCTCCAAAGCAAAGCCTTGTATGTTCACGATAAGATTGTGCAAAAAGGCTCCAATGTTGGATTAACAAGATAGATTAGTCTCGACTGCACTGAGCACATCAGACATCTATAGCTTTTTTGACAGACAATTACCTTTATGCATATTCAATTTTACAAGCAGGGAGGAGATTTTTTTCTTTGCAGTGTCCACCATGGACAATCCCATTTTCCTCCCATTGCTAGTTTTAATCCATAGCGTCAGCAACCTTGGAAAAATGCTTCAATTCGTAATTCAGGGGATATCCGTTATCTAAGAGCAAATTAGATGTCTCAATCCAAACTACCACATTCATTTGTAACGTTAACGTTGTAATGTAACGGTAGAAATGACAGCTTAGCCTACTGTTAGCTGGTATGTTAGCGGCTAGCAAGGCCACGCAGACTGCCAGCTAGCGTTAAATGCCTGTGGTGGAAATGTAGCGTTAGTTGCAAAATAAAACTGAGTAGCACCGATTTTCCTCATATACGAACGCTTTTCGGGACTGCTTGGGGGGGAAAGACTGTCGGATAAGACTGAATGCATATTCTCAGATTATTGTAAGGCTTACGGGTTCCCAAACATGTCCACGCCAGTGACCCCAATTAGGCTTTAGACCACGGATCCGACTTGCAGGGAATTTGTAAAGGAACCTCATCTTGGAACATTTCTGTTGTTAGATGTGACTTTAACACAGTTACATAACTGTCGACACGCTGGGAATGTAAGAGTGAGGACAGTGAAACCTATGAACAACAGAATAGCCGTCCTTATTCTCCCCTGTTAACTTCTAAGCAGTGTACTAAAAATGAAATGGAACTATTCCTCTTTTTGCTGGGGATCACCTAGAACTCCTTCAAGGAGTGCTGGAGGTCCCCAGACCCCCTGTTGCAAACCACTGACTGCCTTTTCCAGGCATTCATCCTGATTCAGTAGCACTTTCAATTTCACCTGCAGTTGTCTTATCCATGGATAAGAGGCACTTTATCTGTGCTCCCACTAAGCATGCAGAGTGCATTCATAACACAACTTTATGTTTTCTTTGCAGATTGGTGCCATATGTTTGGAAGACTGGATGTGGTGGCTCTAGTTTTAAAGAGGAAAATACCATATTCCTGCCTGTCACTGAATGTGGAGTGCGAGAGAACGCAAATTTCTCACGAACGTTGTGCTCGCTGACTCCAATTAAAACAGGATTGCCATCACATATTCACCAAACTGGTGATAGTCACAACCACTAAATCAGCGAGAATATATCCACACGCTTGTAATCTTCAGTTTTAGCTGTCAGCTCCGTTCTTCTATTTAGCAGAAGATGTACGGGAGCGCCCGCTCTGTTGGCAGAGGGGATAACCACAGTGGAGGCAGAGATGCAGGTGGTAGCAGTAATCAGGGATCTGGCCGTTCCCCTCGCCTGCCCCGCTCTCCTCGGATGGGACACCGCCGCACCAACAGCACCGGGGGCAATGGCGGCGGCCCCGGAGGACCGGGGGGCAAGACCCTTTCTATGGAGAACATCCAGTCGCTCAACGCGGCTTATGCCACCTCGGGACCATTGTACCTGAGCGACAATGAGGTCGGCATGGCAACTGACTACGTTCCCAAAAGTGGCGGGACAATGACGACCATGGGGAGACAGAGGGTGACATATGGGTCAAGGAGCAGCAACAGCGGCATGGTGGCAGCCAGCACTCCCAACATTGCCACCTCAGTGCCTGGCAACGCTCTGCTCCCCGCGTCCATGATGGCGGGCGATGCGCTGGCTTTTGGGGACCACCACATGGCGTCCACCGTGCCCCACTCTCTGAGGCAGGCCAGGGACAACACCATACTGGACCTGCAGGCTCAGCTCAAAGAGGTAATGTTGCTCAGCATTTATTACCAGTTCGCAGGGTCGCTTTTCATGGATGTGGCATTTTTGGTGTTGATGTTGGATTTGACAGACCGACGGCATTATGTTTGTGTGCCGCTTTCCTTATCCTGCTCTCTCAGGTTCTGCATGAGAATGAGCTGTTGAGGCGAGAAGTGGAGGTGAAGGAGAGCAAGCTCAGCTCCTCCATGAATTCCATCAAGACCTTCTGGAGCCCAGAGCTGAAGAAGGAGCGAGCACTTCGTAAAGACGAGGTTTCTAAGATCAGTGTGTGGAAGGAGCAGTATCGTGTGATTCAGGATGAAACACAGGTTAGTGTTGCCTAATTCACATTTTCAAAATGTAGGCCATCATAGGGCTTAGCAGATATATTTAGTATGTCAAACTGTTGTTTAATGATTGGCTGAGTATTTAATTGTCTCTGAACTCTCAAAATTCCTGTTTCTGATCTTTTATACACACACATTTTATTCCATTTTGATAACTCATCTATTGGCATTGGCAAGGATCAAGCATATTTGGATTGAAAAATGTGTGTTCCAATAAAATGTAAGTACACGTGTATTTCTCTTCCTCTTTCCCCTCTCTCTGCATAGGTTAGAGGCAGCTTTAGGAACATCTAGTTAATCCTCTTATATCCAGCTATATGCTCACGCTTGATAGATCAAAGAGGGTGTAAGTTGAATGGCTGTATTAGCATTTCTGTATGTTTTAGAATTTGCTGGATGTCGTGAAGAGGATAAGAATGTGGGTAGGGTGCAAATCTAAAAAGCTGCATATGTGTGTAGCGCTTTAACCACTGCAGAGAATAAGAAACCAACTCCAGCAGGTTGTCAGGGGGATCAGTGATGTTATGACAGCACTTTTCATTTAAAAAGCAAGAATTTTAGTTTGTGTGCCTGAACGAACATTTGGACCTCCAGATACTTAGTGTAGAGATGCTGGATTTACATTGAGCCTAATTCCCTGTTAGGCACAGTATGTGTACAGTATGTGTGTATATGTGCATGTATGCACACGCAAGAACATGCCTACCTCTCCAGGTTCAACATTTAAATGTATTTAATAAGATGAATTGATAATACAAGCTTGATTGTTGTGCAAATAGCGCACATTTAGTTTGATTATTGAAGAAAAATAACGTGTCCTCCTTCACTGTGTGAATCTTCTGTGGTTTCTGTTTGCATCCTGCCAGAGGTCTAATCCAGTAATGACTATAGTGGAGTGGATGATGGGCAGATCTGTGTAATTTGCTGTTTTCACTCCTGCTGAGTCACACAATCACACTCTGGACTAATTCCCAGTAATGCCCCACTAGCACAAGGCTAATCAGCCGGGGCTGTAATTTAAAGATGTCTGCTTTCATAATATGTTGGCCTCCTCCGCCCACGCATGCACACCCACACATGCAAGTGGAAGCATGGACACATACACACACACACACACACACACACACACACACACACACACGCAGGCAGGCAGGCATCTGGCTAATTACCTCTTCCGTTACATTGAATGCCCTCATGGAGCAAGGACTGTGTGTATAGCCAGGTCTGCGTTTGTATATACATGTATGCTTCTGGGTCTCTTTCTATGTATTCTGTCATGTTGTCATTTTGATGTATGACTGTGCTTTTCTATACTGATATGTTTGTGTTTGTCCTCTTCATCCTCTGTGATGCCTCTAAATGTGCCCTGTTGTGAAATGGCTGTCATCTTCCTATTCCCAGTAGAACAGGACAGACAGGCTAATTGCCACCAGTTGTTGCTTACTAAACATTCCGAGTCACCACACTGCTAACATATCCCATGCATCATGTCTTGCTGTGAAATGCTAATGATTTAATATGATAGATAGTGGATGTGAGTGAAGCAGACATGAGGTTATAAGGAAAAGACAGAATGAAAGATGGAGAACATATGTACCTCTGTCTATTTATGTTTGGCTTTTTTTTTAATAGTTTGTTCTACCTAGACTCAGTTCTCAGTTGTCGTTAAAACTGGGTGGAAACAATTTCAGACTAAAAAGAAACTGCCCCAGAGAACCAATCCAGAGTCTTTAGGGCGGCCCTTCATGCAGAAGGGGCGGTGACATGCAGAAGTTGTGTGCTTGTAAACGGATAAAACAGAATGAAATAATGTAACGTTGCCTGGGTCATGCAGGCCAGGCCGCAGAACCCTGCGCTCCATCAACACTTCAGTACCACAAGGCTCAATCCTCGGTCCCCTCCTATTCTCAATCTCCACCTTCATTCTTTTTTGATGACGTGGTTGAAGTCTGTAAAAACGAGCTGTACATGTACGCCGACGACTCTACTCTTTATGCCCACATAAGATCTCCAGAAGAGAAGGCTGAAGTGAAGGCTAGCCTGAACCGGGATCTCCAGCAAATAAGCATCTGGGGAGACGAATGGAAGACCAAATTTGAACGATCAAAGTGCAAGTTCATGACCCTCTCAAAAAAGAGGATTCCATCAAAGCTGGACCTGCACTCTGATGGTCACCAGCTAGCCACTACAAGCGAGCTTGACATCCTGGGCATCACAATAGACCACAAGCTGTCATGGTCGAAACACGTGACCCATATCTCCATCAGGGCAGGTCAGGAACTGGGAGAGTGGCCAGTAAACTCACCACCGAGTGCTGTGCCACTGTCTACAAGCTACCAGCTTAGCTGGGGCGTAGGTTTGTTAGCAGTTCTCATCACCGTTCAAACTGCAATTTTTGACAAGAAGTTCCCAGACAATTGGTAGGCAGAGATCTCCAGACAATTGGTAGGCGGAGATCTCCAATTGTCTGCGAGCCGAGTCTAAGTTTGTCCAATCTGTGGATGTATCTTAACCAGAACATCGGTTTTGTGTGCGCAGTGTGTTATGTGTTGTGTGACTGACTTACCGCAAGCGTATCTCTTTGGATCAGTATCGTCAGTGCATCACATTTCTCTTTATGCTCTCCTCACTCTCGAAACGCCTGACTCTTGTCTGTCCTCAGGCGGAGAGCGAGAACATACTGTAGGGGGGGAGGGAAGGAGAAGGTGTGTATATGAGGAGGAGGGGGGTGATCGGTGCAGTCACAGCAGTGAGTCAGCCTTCGTCACAGGGTGGAGGGGTGAGAGAAAGGGAGGGTTGGTGAGAGGGAAGAGAGGACGAACGAGCAGAGTAGCTGGAGAGAGAGAGGACGAATGAGCAGAGTATCTGGATAGAGAGAGGAGGAGGAGGAGGAGGAGGATAGCAAGAACCGAACGGAGGCAGACACTGACTTCTCTCTTTGTTCTGTTGTGTGAAAAGGCCCACAGCTGGTTCAGACCAGAGAATGTAATACATCATTGTGTTTCTGTCTCACAGCAGCTCGGCCAAGTGCCCGTGGCTTCAAATGCCACAAACAATGCAATACTATACTGGGCTGATTGTGTTTCACCACTTGTATTTCTCCGGGCACGAAATGTAAGACCGTCCGCAAGGCCCGGCCACGACGAGTGCACCTTTCACAGCATCACAACATTTTCAGTCATGATCACCAGCTCTAACGTAATATTCTGCCAGGAGCCATTTCCATGAGGAGGGATGGTTGATTTTGCTATGATTTTACTGATCGTTCCACCTTCCCCTATATACAGTACAGTATATCTCTTGTTGCAACACGAGATTAGTTAGACAAGTTAGCAGACAAAAATGAATAGATACAGTTTATGGTCAATGTAATGTACATGTGTCTCTTTTCCCTGTCCCTAGCACCTCCAGATGACTGTGCAGGCCCTTCAGGATGAGCTGAGGATCCAGAGGGACTTGAACCAGCTGCTCCAGCAGGACCCTAACAGCCAGTGTCGTGACCTGGCCCTGACCTCTGAACCCACAGAGGAGAACTACCGGCGGCTGCAGGCCGAGCACGAGAGGCAGGCCAAAGAGCTCTTCCTCCTGAGGAAGACCCTGGAGGAGATGGAGCTGAGGATCGACACGCAGAAGCAGACCTTGGGAGCCAGAGACGAGTCCATCAAGAAACTGCTGGAGATGCTGCAGAGCAAAGGTGGGTGGCTGCTGAAAATAGTCATACAGACACACTCAACCAGTAGACATGGTTCTTTCTTAGACATTTAGCCAACTATCCTATCAGAGAGTGACTCACAATGAGCGAGCAGGTTAGGGGTTCAGTCAGTGTCAGCACACATCGCTATTGATGGACAGATACACTGTTGTGGACATTGAACCTGTGACAAGACTGTCTTTCTTGCAACTCGCCACCCTGTTTGAACCCTGGTTGCACCCGAATAATTTGCACAAGGAACTATTATTGATAACTGTGTTCTCTAGCATTCCATTTTACTGTGTAATCAAGTGTTGACTATCTTTTTTTTTTAACTATTCTTAGCAACTGTTTTCCCCTGTTCTATCTCTTATTATATTTTACACTACATGGCTCATGGCTCTTTGTTGTTTTGTTGTTTTATACAATGACAATAAATATACTTGACTTGACTGTTGCCCCTGCAATCGTATTCTTATGGTGTGGTAATGGTTGCTTTCCAGGACCATCTGCCAAGGCGTCGGAGGAGGACCAGGAGCGGACCAGGAGACTGGCTGATGCAGAGATGCACAGGCATCACCTTGAGAGTTTATTGGAACAGAGAGAGCGAGAGATCGGTGCACTAAGAGAGGTAACCGTCCAGAGAAATCATGGGAGAGATCAACAAGATGTTATAGTTGACCAGTTATTGTTTATTATTGGTTTCCCCATTTTATTGTCTGCCCTGAAACTGCACCAATGCTGTTTCATACCTGCATTCATCTCGTCTCACAGGAGCTGCACCGCCGGTATGAGGGAACCCCAGAGTCCACCAAAACCAAGGCTTTACAGACTGTCATAGACATGAAGGTGATGATTTCGTGTAGAAAAATTGTGTGTGTGTGTGTGTGTGTGTGTGTGTGTTAGGGGTGTCACAGTACACAAAAGTCACGGTTCGGTACGTACCTCGGTTTTGGGGTCACGGTTCGGTACGAATATGGTACAACGGGAAAAAAAGCAACAAATCCTTTTCCCTTTGAATTTGTCTGAATTCTGCTTTTTACGCTAATTTTACCATCAGAAATAGTGTCTAATAAGTGGGAATGAATAAATGTCCACTATTTAATAAGATCTAGGCAATCTAGACAATGTCTGTATTCCAGCTGTTTGACACATTGAGATATAATATGTTGATGGTTTGACAGGGCAAAGGCATTTCCCCCCACTTTAAATCTTTATTGTACACAAGTTTGTAAACAGAGCGCATGTGATAATGATTACGTTCGGTCATCTAATGGATTATTGGAACATGACAAGGAGTCATCCTCTCTTCCTCACCGCATCTTGCTTGTCATCCTACGCGATGTAAGTTGCTTGTTTACAAGTTAACAGCTTTGTCAGTGTTATGTAACGTTTAGCCGCTTCTTCTGTGGCGTTTAATTCAATTAAATTCAATGGCGTCCAAACAGCGTTTAGGTGCTTCTGGATTTGACGTATTCGTCGTGTCGTTTCACGGTACGTGAAACAACGTACCGTGAACTCACGGGACGAATACATGTAATGTGACACGTGTGTGTGTGTGTGTGTGTATACGAGCGGTGTGGTCATGCATGTGTGCATGCTACAGTGTTTCCCACAGGATTTTGAGTATTTGTGGTGGGGGACCGCAGACCCCCTAGGGGGGTGCGGGGGCATGCCCCCCGCGAGATTTTTTTAAACATTTTAAAGTAAAATGCATGAATTTGGTGTACTTTGAGAAAGCTTAAGAGCAAAATTAAAAGGCTAGATCTATGAAGAACATGTCATCATTACTGTGCTGTGGGTTTACAATGACAAACTAAATTTCTCCCTATAGGTCAGGGATACTCAACTTGCTTTGCCACTTTCGTGAAATGATAGAAGGCGAGGGGCCAGTTAATAAACAAACAATATACATTTTTCTGTAGCGGATTGTAGGTTTTTGGGGTGTCAGCCGGAGTTTAGGCTGACAGTGTTGTGCACACCGGATAGTTAGGTTAAGTTAGTTAGGTTAAGTACATACATAAGTGCCTGGGTAGCGAGCAGATGGCGGTATTTGACAATTTAGCAGCTAAATCATAGATTATTGAAAGATATTCCATATTCCAGACTGAAATG
The DNA here is from genome assembly GCF_964638095.1 of Poromitra crassiceps. Taxonomy (NCBI): domain Eukaryota; kingdom Metazoa; phylum Chordata; class Actinopteri; order Beryciformes; family Melamphaidae; genus Poromitra; species Poromitra crassiceps. The sequence goes on along the minus strand of NC_139636.1, from coordinate 14,786,436 downwards.
CTATAACAGAAGTATTGGCCAGAATGACATGAACAGTTATTGGACACTTATTCAGCGGATATCTTGCATGTTGCGTTCAGGTGCACTGTAAAAAAAAAAAACATTGGTCAACATCTTATTGTGGCGGTCCAAATATTATTGTGGCGCCCCGCCACAAATTCCTTTATGTATGGGAAACACTGTGCTATGTGTGTGAACACCTCTCTTCATCAACCTCAGGATGCTAAAATCAATTCAATGGAGCGGGGTCTGAGGGACATGGAGGAGGAGCTGATGATGATGAAGTCCAACGGACTCCTGAGCTGTGAAGAGCGTCAAGAGGAGATGAAGCAGATGGAGGTCTACCGCAGCCACACCAAGTTCATGAAGAACAAGGTCAGGGTCAGGGACAACATGAATTGAGTTAAGGAATCTTAAATTCGGATGGTGAAATTTGAGCTTAAACCCCCCCACATCAACAGTTCTCTAGCATTTCTGTTGGGTGAAAAAAAAAAAGTCTTGTCTTTCTTGACTTTCATCTTCATCCCTCCTTCCTCCTCCGTCTCTTCTTTTTCAGATGGAGCAGGTGAAACAGGACCTCTCCAGGAAGGACACTGAGATGCTTGGTCTGCGGACCAAGCTGGATACGCTCGCAAACCAGTTCTCAGACAGCAAGCAACATATCGAAGTCCTCAAAGAATCCCTCACCGCCAAGGAGCAGCGAGCTGCCATTTTGCAGACAGAGGTACAGCACCCGGAGGACTTAGGAACAATACGATGTAAAGTATTAGGAGAGGGAAGGAGAGCTTCTACACACCTGCACCTAAGAGCTGCCCAGTGCTGCCACAGTATTGTTGTGTCGGCCTCTGTGCAGCTCCACTGGAGCGGTTACGGGTTCGGTGCCTTGTTTAAGGTCACTTGAATGGCATTGTTGAGGGACAGTTTACCACCGTGGTTTTAAATGAGCCAGCAGAAAGGGTTGTCGTAGCCTGTGGCTGTTCTCAACTGCTCCTATCTGACCTCTCCTGGCCAGGTGGATGCCCTGCGTCTGCGCCTGGAGGAGAAGGAGACCACTCTGAATAAGAAGAGCAAGCAGATACAGGAAATGTCAGAGGAGAAGGGTACGCTCAATGGGGAGATCCACGACCTCAAGGACATGCTGGAGGTTAAGGAGCGCAAAGTCAATGTGCTACAGAAGAAGGTGAGGCCAATACATTTGAACTAGGAGTCTTTTTAAAAGATCTTGCAAATGTATGAATTGACTATGACGATGCATCCATAAACCAACGATGCAGTCTCTGGCGTCTATTTTGGCTGACAGTGAGTGGATGTGCTTGTGTTTTCTCTTCAGATAGAGAACCTGCAGGAGCAGCTGAGGGACAAGGAGAAGCAGATGAGCAACCTGAAGGAGAGAGTCAAGTCTCTGCAGGCAGACACTTCAAACACTGACACCGCTCTAACCACGTTGGAGGAGTCTCTCGCAGAGAAGGTGTGTATGTCTGCATGCACATGCTCAGTTTGTATTTGTCTGTGTGTTCGCTCGTGAGGATGCATGTGTGGGCGATGGATTGATTTATATTTGTGAGGGTGTCATAGTTTCCTCTGCCTCCTCGCAGGAGCGCATCATTGAGCGTCTAAAGGAGCAGCGAGACAGAGACGACCGGGAGAAGACGGAGGAGATTGACAGTAGCAAGAAGGAACTGAAGGAGCTGAAGGAGAAACTGAGCACATTGCAGGGAGACCTGTCAGACAGGGAGGTGAGAAACAGACGCAGAAAGACTGAGTCACACAAAGACAGCCAGACTCTTGTTGTTTTTTTTCTCCCATAGTCACACTTTGTGATGAGTCATGGATGCCTATATTGGATCGAACAGATTTTAAATTTTCAGCCCCATGCTATATCAGTTTGGATAATGTGGAACGAGTTTATCTGTACGTGTGTGTGTGTGTGTGTGTGTGTGTGTGTGTGTGTGTGTGTGTGTGTGTGTGTGTGTGTGTGTGTGTGTGTGTCCAGACCTCCCTATTGGACCTTAAGGAGCATGCGTCATCCCTGGCCTCCTCCGGACTGAAGAAGGACTCCAAGCTGAAGAGTCTGGAAATTGCCCTGGAGCAGAAGAGAGAGGAGTGCCTCAAAGTAGAGAATCAGCTCAAGAGAGTGAGATGCCACACATTTTTTTTTAAATCAGGCAACTCACAGATGTTGAACTCAATTTCATCCCGGGCCACATCAGCATTATGGTTGCCCTCAAAGGGGCGGTTGTAAATGTAACACAATATAAATGTATCTATAGCCTACGTGTTATCATATTACATAATTGCCTCTGATTCGATTATTATTGTTTTGTTTTAGTAATAACTTCATACTTAATAACTAGCTCTGAAAGCAGAATTATAGGGAAAACAATGGCAAACAGACAACTAGTAGCCTACAACTATTATTCAATTTAACAATAGTTAATTTTAGCCATATTGTGAAGAATTGTATTATGCAAATTGTATTCATTGCTAGCTCTCGCGGGCCACATGAAATGAGGTGCCAGACCGGATTTGGCCCCCGGGCCTTGAGTTGTTTGACACATGTGCTTTAGATGATTATGTCCTAGAATGAAAATGGGTCTGCCTATTATATTTCACTGACCTTACTGATCCCTGCCTGCTCACACTGTAGTGAGTCCAGCTGCTTGCTAACTGGTATGTTGTCCCCCGTCAGGCTCAGAATGCAGCCCTGGAGGCTCAAGCCAACACTGAGCTGGCCGAGCGCATCAGCAGCCTGGAGCAGGAAGTGGTCCGCCACAAAGAGGACTCTGGGAAGGCCCAGGCCGAGGTGGACCGCCTGCTGGAGATCCTTCGAGAGATGGAGAATGAGAAGAACGACAAGGACAAGAAGATCAACGAGCTGGAGAGGTGGGCGTACATGGCTAGTTGTGTGTAAGAGAGGATGTGCATGTGTCTGTATGTGTTTATGTTTGGATGTTCAGGTGGTGGACAAGGTACCAAACACCCTAACAATATACGAATGTGTCTGTGTGTCACACAGGTTTTGATTCAGTTCTGTGGTCATTTTTCATGCTGTGGTTTTTTGATGTTTAGCAGCTATCCTGTTACGAGTCTGGCTAGTCAATCCCTGTTGGCGAGCTTCGACTTGTCACCACTGTTGATGCCGTTTGTCTATATTTGGCATATATAGTGTTTAGTTTTTATAATAAGTTGGCAGTTTTGATCACCCATGCACCTGTAATTTGGATGCCGACTATTTTGCTTGAAAAATAGTCAATCTTCACGTGGTGTTTTGGTTATTTTGTCCAGCCACTCACTGTGTGTGGCGGCCTGTGTGAGCTTGTGAGACAACAGGGACACCACACAATCCTGCAGCTGATCTGTATGAGATCTCTCCTCTTCTTCTCTTCATGTTTTCTCATCGTCTTGGTGTCTGAATCTGTTTTTCTCTTTCCTGCCTTCTTATCTTTACACTGGAATTCTGTCGCCTCAGCAGTTTCGCCTCCAGGTTAGTACGTGCTGTGCTCTTCCTCCCTCTCTTCCCTCCCCTGGCCTCGGTACCTTTGATCTCACAATACTGCCCCTCTTGCCACATTTCTCCCCGCTTTTCCATTTTTTTCCGCCACAAACGTTGTACAGCTCTCCGCCTTATGGTGAGCTGCAAGCCTCTGCCTTGTCGTGACATGTTTCAATTCTTTCTTCTGCCTTTTCACTCTCCACTTTCCTCTTTGATCTCTCTTTCACCTCGTCAAGAGGGACTCCCAGCAGGCCCGTGTCACCTCATGCTAAAGCAAGTCTCTAAGGCTATGGTTACACTTGTCATTTCAATGTGAACATGTATTATTTATTTGACCTGATTTATAAAGGTCAGCTTTTATGAAATCTCATTATGTCCACATTTTGCACTGAAAAGCTGTTATTGGCCGTCTGTAGTTAGGGGCTGTATTTATTACATCATAATCATAATTAACGAATAATCGTGCATGATGATATCATGACTGTTTCAACTGCCCAATCAGAAAAAAATCAACTGCTGGGTCAGGAAATGCGTGCCGTACAAAGTATGAACCACTTTGTGGCAGTCAGCAGAACAGACGGAAGGCAGAGCCTATGCTGCTGCTGGGCTGACCACACTTTTTCCAAAATCTGCAATCTATCAACCCCAGAAAACCTGAATGGTGTAGTATTTACTTCAACATGTATTTGCAGAAGTTGCATTGATGTCAAGTTGAACCATAGCCTAAGAGATGTGTGTATCCAACAAGAGTACACATCTAACCCTGTCCTCCTGTATCCCACCATGAAGGACGATGAAGGACCAGACGAAGAAGGTGGCGTCTCTGAAGCACAAGGAGCAGGTGGAGAAGAGCAGGAACGCTCGACTCGTGGAGGAGGCCAGGAAGCGGGAGGACAACATGTCCGAGAGCTCCCAACAAGTTAAGGTGAGGCATGTGTGTGTCTCTTGAACTGTATGGACCCTACGATGGGAGTCACTTGACGGTTTTCCGGCACTGCCTTGCTCGGTGCATGTCTAGCGGTCGCTTTTGCTCCTAATTGTACTAAGTCGCACAGCTACGACCATGTAATATTTCCAACCAGTTTAATGGTGTAAAAGTCAAGTTTATGAAACGGATAGTTCCGGTCCTTGATTATGATTGGGTGAGCTGCATTTGATTACTGTGCAATGTTAGCTACGTTAGCTAAGCCATTAAAATCCGTTGTCCGGTTGTTGATATCTCAGCAATAATGCAGCTAACATTATCCTTGTAGCTAAGCTAGTACGGAGGGAATACGGTTTCCACTGGCGTAACTTGTGCTGGTTTTCCGGGCGTATCTCCTTGGTGTAGCACAGAATCAGACTGGACTGACTATAGGGGGGAGGCTTGAAGCACTACATTGCTTGGCGGAAAAACGATTATTTGTGATCAATATTTATTCTTGCTCAAACCTTTCCAGGTAGGGCCTATACTGTATTATGTAGCAGCCATTTTATAAAAGCAATAAGCCCCGTGAGGCTGTGATTGATCTTAGAACACCCCTTGTGGTAAAATCACTGTAAACCACGACCTCTTGGGGGGCGTATTACTTAAATAACTTCTTATCTTTCTAGCACTACTATATATAATTTGAATCATTTACTATAGATTTGTCTTTACCAGAGTCGGGAAAAGCCGCTATCGCCCATCATTTAGCATCGCGCTAGGCTGGCCCTGAGTTGGTCACCCCACCTCAGACCCCCTTCTCACCAAACGCGATAAACTCGCATGTACTCGCACTTGCCCTGTCAAGCCCTGCCCCGCTGCTGCAGCTTGGTTGGCTGCCTTGCTGTATTTCCGTCTTCAATTGGTCTATTTCGGTTTTGGCCCCTCCTCTCGTCTTGTCGCTTGTGATGTCCTGACGCCAGGTATCCCAGCATGCTTTGCAAGCTGATGAGCGACAGGTGGCAGCGAGGGAAGGAGGGGCATTTCGAAATCGACCAATTGAAGATGGAAATACAGCAAGGCAGCCAACCACGCTGTAGCAGCGGGGCAGGGCTGACTGGGCGATAGCGAGTACATCGCTCACCGCCCATGTTGGTGTGCAGGGGACGTCATGCCAACGTAAACAAAGTTCAGTTAAGCCATTAACAATCGATTGTCGAACGTCGCTCAAACGGTGTGCTGCAGCTTTGTCTCATCAAAGTCACTTTCCTTGTGTTCCTATGACATTTGCCATGTAGATTGTTAGACGTGTCTGAGGTAGTGATTCCACAACACTAGCTGGCGTTTGCTGAAATGAATATCGCCACAAACTCCCTGCCTCCCCGTCCCTCCTGTATGGCAGGACTCTCTGCGTCTGAAGTCCGAGCGCATCGAGGAGCTGGAGGAGGCTCTGAGAGAGAGCGTTCAGATCACTGCTGAGAGAGAGATGGTGCTCGCACAGGAGGAGGCGGCCAGGTCGATCCAGGAGAGACAGGTACACAAACACCCTCCTGCCCCACACACACACACACACACACACAATACTGGTCAACCCACAGGACGACATGCATTATGTCAAGACACAAATGATGCTCTTAGTAAAAGTAGAAACAGGTTCATATGGAGTCTTCCATCCTCACCTTTTTGCTGCGGTTGTATTATTTCTCATCCTTTCTTCACTGTCCTCCTTTCCTCTGGCTTTCTCAGCTTTGCTTCTCATGTTCTCTTGTTTTCCCTCTGCTACACACTGCCTGTCAGAAGCACTCACTCAAACCAATGCATGAGTCCAACCACGCCCACTTGACGTGGTCCAAGGTATGAGTCCAGTGTGTGTCACCTCCATCACTGAGCAGCAACACTTATTTGTCAACTGTCCTTGTGTTTACCTGCTGTTTGCTTACAAAACACAACTATGCTTGCTAATCTATCAGCGCTTACATGAAGCAGCCAACAAAATTGATCATTTGGTGATGAATTATTCATTTTCATAATTACTCATTTGGTCAATCAATTGCAATTAAAGTAGATATTGTTGCAAAAATAATGGCACTCTTAAAGGCCCTTTTAAAGTAGATGGCAGGTAAATAAAATGTAATGCTGTATTGTAATGGTACATTTTGCTCTGACCTATGTAATGGCAGATCCCTGGTCCCTTTCCAACAGCCTACATGGATTCTACTGCCCCTGCCTCTTATTTGAGCAGCTAATAAATAATCACGTAGGCCAACGCGGAAGTTAGCATCGTGCTGGGTTCCCTCATCTGGAAGTCAATGGCATTTTTCTCATGGGGATTTTGTTTAGATGCCTGAAATAAGGTCTGTGGTTAACAAAGGAGACCTTTGTGTTGAGCAAGACAATCTTCACAAATGAACACAACTTTAATACTTTTTGAAGCGTAGCCAGAAGGGAAAAGGCTTCACAACTCATAAAAGTGGTGTTCATATGTGAAATCCCATTGACTTCCAGAAGAGGGAGGCGGTCGACGCTAACTTCCCGGGTTTTAGGACTCATTCCTGCGGCACTCCACAGTATATTGGCAACTCATCAAAAAAGATCTTTACTGGAGGAGAAGCACCGTGCCTTCACTTGACGGATTTAGGTCATCTATTTTTACTCTGTCCATGCTTCAATTGTCTGTGTGTGCTTGTGTGTCCAGATGGAGGAGCTGCTGGGGGCTATGGAGAAGGTGAAGCAGGAGTTGGAGTCCATGCGGGCCAAGCTGGCCTCCACCCAGCAGTCTCTGTGTGAGAAAGAGGCTCACCTCACCACCCTGCGAGCAGAGCGCAGGAAACACCTGGAGGAGGTCCTAGAGATGAAGTAAGACTAAGACACACACACACACACACACACACACAGATTATCGATTTGCTACCTGCATGTTCGAAAATGTCATCCAGTTTTGGCCGTCTCCTGTTGGTTGGATGATGGTGTTCAATGAATAATACATGATAATTGAGCTATTTACTTGTGTGGTTAAATGCCATCTTGTTTTGTCCCCACCTCGCAGGCAGGAAGCGCTGTTGGCTGCCATCAGCGAGAAGGATGCTAACATCGCCCTGCTAGAGTTGTCCTCCTCCAAGAAGAAGAAGACCCAGGATGAGGTGGCTCTGCTGAAACGGGAAAAGGACAGACTGGTGCAGCAACTCAAGCAGCAGGTTGGGAGGGGCATCTTTCTCCTCTCCCTGTACTCTATCTTTGGAAGGGCCACGGGATTCAGGCATTCCAGAGTTCTGACAGCCTGATCATGAGTATATATTACACTGCATGCCTCTCTCCTGCACACATGTTCACCAGAGTCAGTGGGCAGAGCACTAGGGCAGGGCAGGGCAGGTAGGGCTCCAGTGTCTTTAATTTGGGAAAAATGCACACTGGCCATCATGGTGACTTTGCAGTAACAAAATAGTTGGTCTAATCACCAGGCAAGGTCCAAAATTACCACCAGCCAAATGCCAGTAAAACGTGTCTTTTTGGTGGACGAATCAACATGGGTGAACTTTTTGAGGCTAGGCTACACTATTTGAAAGCCTCAGTTTACATTATAATCTTTGTCAAGTGGCAAGTCACTTCATGATGAATTACAAACCGGGTTCATTGTATAAGAGATTAAATTAAATTTGAATTAAAACTGAGTCTTTATTGAATGTTTTGTTCATTATTTGGGCCAGTAATTTTTGTTTGCCGGTCCTTGGGCAAGACACCTAATTTGAGACACTTCTACCAGGCACAATGTTGTGACCGCATTCATAGGAGTAACGTCTTTCATCTCATCTTCAGATTTCTTTCATCCAGCTCTGATTCTCTCTCCTCACTCTCACTTCTCTGTTTCCCTCCCCCTTTCACTTACAGACTCAGAACCGAATGAAGTTGATGGCAGACAACTATGAGGACGACCATTTGAAGACCGCTCCTGATCAGACCAATCACAAACCCTCTCCAGATCAGGTAGCGTACCTAGCCACCAATTAGCTTGCCACATTTTTACATTTCACTGCAATAAGCACTAACGCTTCAGTAATTTTCTCCTGCAGTTGAGTAGTTAATAGATCATTTCTGTGTTGTTAAGCAGGTTGTTTGCCTAATACCCACTTTGACACACAGGAAGTGCATACTCCTGACAGATAAATCTTTGCTGTTGTTTGTCTGTGTACACACTAACCAAATGTTCCCTTCTAATGCTGCGATTGGCTTACCCTGTGCCTAATAGGATGATGAGGAGGGTATTTGGGCATAGCCAACTTTTTGCCCTCCCCCCCTCTCTCTCTCAGCCATTTTGTTCAGAAGGGTGAGCAGCACGTATGAAAAGCCAGACGAATCAAACCTTTCTTCATCGCTGCTCCATGGCATGTTTGCTCATCTTCCCCTCCTCCATCCATTCATCTGTTTGTTTTGCTATTGTGCCGTTCTTTCCTCCGTATCATGTTATGCCTACTCTTTATTGTGAGTGTCGGGGTTGTTTTGGTGTTGTACATTAATTCAGCCTTTCTATGACAGCAAATCTCACCATCTCACTCACCCTGTGCTTTAGCACTGTTGATACTTACTACTTTTTAGTGGCTTATGAGATCGGGATGGTGCGCAAGCTCAGAGGATGAGATGATGTTGATCCTGGCTCAGTCTCATTACTGCTCTGATGCTGATGATTAGCTATCGTGTGTATATAGCAATATTTGGGTGGGACTATATCGCAATATTAATATTTTTGATATTGCCCTAACCCAGCCTTAGGTTAGGGTAGGTTTATTTGATATGGACATCACAGAGCATTGGAGATGAAACATACATGTATGCACAACAACCAGATACACAGTGTTTACTGTTTATAGCGGAACGCTAATTTTCAACACCTGTCCATAGGCGACTCCTACACCAAAACACAACCCAAATGGACATACCCAAAAAGAAACATAATCAAATGTAAAACCACAAGAGTAAAGCTATACATACAAATATATTGACAAGAAGGTCACTCAAGAAAGTCACTAAAATACACCCCAGAGGACATACCCGAGAAGAAACATAATCAAATATAAAACCACATGAGCAAAGCTATACATACAAAATATTCAAGGATGTACATACTATACAGTACACACAATCCAGACATAATACACAGAGTACCACCAGAGGTCTACAAGGGTATTAAGTGTGCGAACACAGTTGTATCTCTTTTAACCATGATGACTTAATAGTAATACCCGTGTTAAAAACATAAACCCTATCCACCTTACAAATAATTGTGGGTACAAGTTCCGGTTTAACGTGACTTATTGTTGCAGCTTGCCATTTCCTTTGTTATACTCTGGCTGCAGACCCAAATTATAAACCGGAAACTGGAGTATGTTATAAAAGTTATAAATATAGTCACGTTATAAACAACTAACCAATGCTGGGGGTCCGTATGGAAACAGTGTTACTCGAAATGATTAAAAGTTAAATCAATTTGGTAATTTAGTGGCGTTTTACTGCCATGTAACATAGCTAGCTAGCCGCTAACATAGGCTGCGCACTGCGCTCTTAAAGGGATATTTATCGGCGAGATTTCTGCCAAGCTGGACCTGATTAGTGATTTGCTCCGTTCGCCCAGACGGGTGTCAAGCTGTCAGCAACAAGGCTGGGAGGATCACACCGGAAGAAAAACGCATAGGCATCATGGCCGCTAGAAATAAGGTGGATAAAAATAAACATGACCCTGTCATATGACCCACGTGCACATTCTCTCACACACAAACAGGTGTTGCCTTGGATAACACCTTTAGTGGATGACCTGACATAATAACTGGTGAAACACATGCTTAACCAGCCACTTGATTGTCGATCTCTACATGCATAAATAACAGTCATAAATATCTATACACATTATAGATGCTAATATATTTGTACAAGTTTCATCTAAATGAATAGAAGTGGGGGCAAAAACATGAAGATGTGAGATGATGCTGCTGAGTTTGGTGATATGTTCAGAGGCTGTCCATGCATGCAGATGATCAAATATTTCTGTTGTGTTGAATTTGATGTTTGTGTTTTCATACAAGTGGGGCATTGCTCGTTTCTTTCATTGTTTTTCTGTTTACAGCATAGCCATTCCTTCATTATACATCTAGGTCAACAATATTTAGTCTAAATTTAATTACTCTATTTTATTCCCCATAGAGTGCCGCAGGAATGTGTCCTAAAACCTGGAAGTTAGCATGGCGCTGGGTTTCCCTCGTCTGGAAGTTAATGTGATTTTTGTGTGGGGGTTTTGGTTAGATAAATAAGGTCTGTGGTTAACAAAAGTTTATGAAACGGAGACCTTTGTGTGCAGCAAGACGATCTTCGCAAATGAAAAAAAATTTTTATTCATTTTTGAATCATTTTCTGGCGATCGCAGTTAGACTTCAAAAATCATAAAAGTGGTGTTCATCATCATCATCCTCCTTTATTTTACCAGGCAAGTTAGTTAAGAACTGTTAGAGAATGGAATGACCACTCCTCATCCGCTAATGTAATATAACAGCTTATATAAGCCAAATGAATGAAACCATGAGCCAGGAAGATGTCTTATAGAAGTATATTAAAAACCATACATTCTCTGGCAATCTGTATTGTCAGAGGACTGAATCTCAATGTACACATTCTGATACGTTATACAGAGTCCCAATATTCAGCGATGACCGACAGTTTAACATATGCTTTATACTCAGAGAGAGGAGGAAAGGCAGAGAGGAGGGGAGATGAACTTTGGAAAAGTGTGTGCGTCGTGCAGTCTGACTGAGAGAGTTATCAGTTGTTATGGAACACGATGCACTGACCAAGGTCTCAGCAAAAGGAGAAGTCCTCTGCCATGGGTGAATCTATATGTGTGAGATGTCATGTCATGGTAACTCATAGCATAATTATGCGTATGCAATTATTAGGAAACGCCCATGGAACTTATATTTTCTCTAACAAGAACAAATTCTTATTTACAATAGCGACCTGGCAGTTTTCATTTGTAAAGATTATCTTGCTGAACACAAAGGTCTGTTTCATAAACGTTTAAAACCTCATTGCCTTCCAGACTAGGGAAGCCATCGCGATGCTAACTTCCTCCGGGTTGGCCTACAACAATATATGATCCCTGCGGTACTCTTATTTCCTCTATCTGGATCTCTGTCTCTAACCATCCTTTCTTCTGCCACCCTGCAGATGATCCCCCCTCTTCTAGCCTTGTCCCAGAACCGCAGTAAGCTCAAGCTCTACATTGCCCACCTGACCGACCTCTGCCACGACCGTGACCCCAGCATCCTCAGCCAGCTCACGCCGCCCTCTCACTATCACCAAAGCGACCCCCCAGACTGGGAGGAGGAGCTTCAGAAGATGAGTATTGAACAGGTACTGGAGGAGCTTTCAGTCACATTCTTCACTCACTTTTTCATCACTCATCATTAGGGTTGTCAAAAGTATCGATAGTATTGAAAAGTATCGATACTGAAAATTTGAATCAGATACAATACGCATTTGCAACAGGTATCGATAGTATCGAAAGTATCAATACTAAAAAATGTAAATGGATACAGTACTCATTTTTTTTAACAGTTTTGATACTATGAGCGCTTTCTTTTAATGAAAAATCACTGATTTCCCCCTCCCTATCATTGGGTATCTGTAGCTTCAACAAGCTAAATGTGTTCTGATGGCTAGAGCAGGGCTAATCTGCTGTCTAAATTCAAAGTTTTATCAGGCTTAGATTATGGAGAAGTGTGCGTCTGTCCGTCCATCTGTCTAACTTTATTTTTATGCCTCTTGATGTGTCATCATCCCCCCTTCCCGTGGTATCGAAAATGGTATAGAGTATCGATATTTTCCTGGGTATCGGTATCGAAGTAAAAATTCTAGTATCGTGACATCCCTACTCATCATCTCTATCTACTCTGCAAACACAGACTCAGACACATGGTGCAGTCCCTCTGTCACAATGGCAGGGTTTTCCTCCAAGTATCCTTTATACAAATTAAAATTGAACTAGTGCCTGTTCCCCTCCCTCCCCTTCACACATCATACTCTCCCACTCTTCACCCCCCATCTTCCCCCTGCTTGCACTGCCCCCCCCCCCCCCCCCCCCCCAACGAACATTGAAAATATTTAATTTAAGAGACCGTTAAAAACAGCTTACCTTGTTATTCAATGTGTTTTATTATAATTTTCAAATAAAATGATTTTCTTTATATATATAAAAAAGATTTGGCCTTTAAAAAGGCCTTTTGTTACCAAAAATGATTATTGAAAAAGGGGGGTATATTTATATATGGAAATACATCATCTTAGTCTCGTGTGTCGATCAGAGTTGTGATTATGGGTGGGCCCCGGATTTCAAAGTGGTCCGCAAAGTTTGTGAACTCCTGGTATAGATGAATATGAAAGACTGAAGGCAATAGCAAATTTGTCAAAAGTTCTTCAATATTGCAGTGAAGTCTTAGTGCCTGCTTAAGGGGAGAACTTTTTTGCCGTCCGCAAATAAATTGTAACAGTGTTGGAAATACATTTTGTCCATTAATAACAGCATGAATGAAAGGACCCTTTCATTTTTTTCCTGAATGTGTTTTTACACACTATGTTCAGAAAGCCGATTTATTTGCTTCAAACCAGCTGATGGAATGCACCCAAATTTGCATGTTGTTGTTTGGGACAACACAAAAGTTTGTTTATGTTTCGATTGTCAGTTGGATGGAAACTTGGTGAAAACTGGAAACTAATCCAATGCCCCCCCCCCCCAGTTGGAGCGGGAGCTGGAGGTGTGTGAGAAGGAGAGCGGGGAGCTGCAGGAGTACGCAAACTCTGTGCTTCAGCAGATCGCCGACTACTGCCCCGATATCCTGGAGCAAGTTGTCAACGCCCTGGAGGAGTCGTGCTGACCTCTGACCTCAGACACAACTGGCCAAACCACGACCTTCAGCTGAGCCCAGATGCCCTTCGTCAAACCTCCACATGAAGGGTGGGGCATCATCTGGCACCCCCGAGCTCTTCCTCCTCCTCTCCCTCGCCTAACCAGGGAGAAGCTCTCTTGCCCTATGAAGTGCTTTCCTTTCTCATGTGTCTCTGTATCCACGATTTTAACTTGACAACATAAATATTCTAAATTGCCCTTAGCTTACTTCCTGTCGCAGTGTTTGCCGACAGGAAATAAGCTAGGTTTCAAACGGTTCCCTAGCAACACAATTCCGTGAAAACCGTCTATAATGTTACTCTGCCTAGACTTGCTTCATTCACAGCAGGTATTTGTGACCAGATCACCAGGCTGTTAGTCTCTGTCTACACTTAGATTCTTCTCAAGTTAAAATGGGTTAGTTCATTACTCAGGTGAGGCAGGAAAGCACTTTCTGTCCAGGAGAACTGAGAACTCCTGAGGAGAGCAGAGAGGAGCTGAGCTCAGTGGGTGGATCGTGGAGCCATGTAGATGCTTGTTGTTTTGTTTATCTTTTTTGCCAGTTTTCCCTAAGTAGCAGATTGGAACCCAATCGCTGTGTATCGCCAGGTTTTACGTGTTAGCAATTTGAGACCGTCTAGAATTCTAGCTATTGGTGTCCGATCGTCTGAAGAACACTTGGGAAATACTGCTTTTAACCAAAAAAAATGGCGCATGTTCTCCAAATATTTCCTCTCACAGTTTAGCGTTGTGTATCTGTCCTTTTAGCTAGGTAAGCTTTTAGGTTAGGTAAGTTCTACTGCGTCTTCTGTGGTTGGGTTATAGGCATAAGAAGAGGATCCAGGCCTCAACTTTGATAGAGATCAAAAGGAAGCTTTTAGTTAACACAGTATGTCCTCAAGTTAGGACGAGAGAGAGAGAGAGAAATTAGATGATTTTGCACACAACGTCCACTTGTTTGAGGTATGCAATGTTTATTTTCAGAACGTTCTAGTGGCCTTGGAGCATGCACAGAGATCAGTACTGGACCTAATGCAGGGATATTTATTCCTCTGTACTATTGGTGCTAAGGCATGATGTACGAATTTTCGATCTGATCCACTGACCATTCAATCTCATCCAAAGTTTCTAGAGATGTTACTTAGTTACAGCCCACCTAAACGTTATTTTGTTGTTGACTGAATCACAGAAAAATGCAAGTCAATCCCCTTTCTTGTATTTTTCAAATCACTTACAAATGCAAGTGATGCATCTTTATTGTATTTTTTTGAAATCTTCAGGGCTGAGATTTTTAATTACTATGATAGTGCATCTGCATTTACAGGAAATTAAATTCACTTTTCAGCAGATTTTGACTTTTTAGATCCGTTTGTAAATAATGCGATAATTAACACGTGCAGTGACTGAATAAAGGTAATTAAGTGGAAGATGTTGTGCATTCTTTAAAAAAAATCTGAAAAGTTAAAAGCAGTGCAGTTGTCTTTTGTGTGTCAATTTTGTCTAAGACAAAAAAAATGTGTGTGACAGTACTGCCATAACTTGCGGAAAGTCATGTTCTATAGAGATATATATATATATAAATATATATATAACATATATATAAAAATGTTTACCATATGGATATGCATTGAATGTTTGCACAGAATTTTGAGCAAGTTGCTCAGAACAAAATGGACGTCAAGTTGGTGTCCTCAGCAAAAACTGAGGGAGGAAAAGTGTAAAAAAAAACTTTTCTAAGTGTCAAAATGTGTGAACTACAAATGTTTTCAAACCGTGACTGTGTGATGGGAGAGTACTTTTCTTGCATTTATTTCTAATAGTCATTTTTATATATTTTCACCATATGGTGATGTAAATGTATTATCCTGAGATTCCAGTGTTTTGTTTTTTCCCCGGTTATGTCAAGGATTTTGTTTGAGTAGGGTGATGTCAAAGGCAGACTGTGCCTGATGGACAAAAACAAGTCTCCGACCATGGCTCTCCTTGTGCTGTTAATGGATTATGTTACAGAGCATTTCATTCGACTGTGCATCTGTATACATCCAAGAAAACCGATGCTTTCTAACACAAAACAAACTTGCTGTGTATGGATGTCTTTCAAATCCATTGGAGAAAATTTTGAAAGTGGGCTAGCCATCTCTGATATTGAATAGCCCCAAAACAACGCGATAAGGACATTACTACACAATGTCATGAAGAGATTAGAACGCTTATTAGAACTAATAAGGAACATTTTGTGTCATGGCTTCTTCATTATGAATGCACCACTTACCGGAGTTGGATGTCATCTTTTGCACTTGTCAATCTCTTAGAGTACAGATGGCATCTTTCTCCTCTCCATCCCTTTTAATCGCTAATCTTTCCACCACTCTCTCCTGAGAAAGAAGGAACCATTTTCAACATGTTCAGTTCCCTTACTTTGGCCTGTGTATCCTCGTCCTTGCCTTAATGTCTTGCCACCTTTTTTCCCCCTCCGAAACACTTCGTTCAGGAACACAGAGCTGATTAAGGGACTTCTATCAAGTTCACACCATTTTGTTTACCTTCTTTTTGCATTCGTAAAAGAAATGTACTGCCTTCTGTCGTTTCGTGTTAATAAGAATCAAACTGTGTAAAAAGAAAGCAAAACAGACATGTTTGTGAGTCATTTGGATTTTGTATGTATGTAAATAAATATATCTTATCAGCCTTGCTTCCTTGTATGTGCCTTTTTTTTTATATATATATACAAACCACATGGAAAGAGATTAAGGAGATATTACTGAAGTTTGCTACTGTTCATGTCAACCCAAATGCTTAGTGGATTTAATCTTCAGACCCACTGTTTTCGCATTAGCAGCTGTTGTGAAATTGATTTTAAGTTTCTGAAAATACTTGATATTGAAGTTCCATCCAGTTTTCAGAGTAATAGGCTTTTGTCAAGAGGAATCAAATAGTTTGATACCTAAAGTGTTAAGGGTTGGAATGAGTTTAGTGGAATTCATTGACATTTTACAAGAATTAAAGGGATACAGCTGCCTGTGGCCATTTCAAAATGGCGTCACTCTGGAATCTGAGTGACATCTGTAACATTTAAGAGTTTACAGAAACATTTCAAGAATTTCACATTCATCTCCTCCGCAACTTCCCTGCTATTACCTCAACTGCAAATCATGCAAATTAGGTGCCCTTGTTGCTTACATAAATACTGAAAATAAAACAAGACAAAATTGAAACATATCTTCCATCTTTATTCATAAATATCACTACTGTATGAATATAAAACAATTTTAAATTACTGCTTTTTTTTTAAACAAATACTCAACACTATCCTTGGAAGCTCCTCAGGAGAAAAATGACTGGTGTACAGTATAAGATATTGCATAAAGCCTTGGCAGCTGTTGATTACGACGCCTTGCTGTAGTCATGTTGACATTAGCCTTTGACAGATAGTAGCATACTGGAAAATCTGATATATGGTATTTCCTCAGGAATATGAAACTACATACCGGTAGGTAAAGAAAAACAAACGAGTGATCCACCCACTTCAATTTGAAGTACAATTTTGTCAACAACAGTCATTCAATACAAAAAATATTGGTTACATAATTAAAAAAAAAAATACACCAGCCAAAAAAGAAAATACATTTTCTATCAAAACTTCAATCCAAGGTACTCCAGCCTTTTTGTTAAGAGTTAAAATGATTAGATATTCTTTTGCAACAGGATTTTCTGTATCAAAACCTCCATTGGTTAATGAGTCAGAAAAATATGCAATGTCATAATTTAAGATTCCAAGGTTGTAGGCACT
This sequence comes from Poromitra crassiceps, assembly GCF_964638095.1. Lineage (NCBI taxonomy): Eukaryota > Metazoa > Chordata > Actinopteri > Beryciformes > Melamphaidae > Poromitra > Poromitra crassiceps. The sequence goes on along the minus strand of NC_139636.1, from coordinate 14,769,326 downwards.
CCTGTGTCTTGGATGGGTGAGGTAGCTAGCTAATAAGAACTTTACATAGCCTAGGCTGAGATGAAACAATGTAGAGAGAGGACAAGAATGAAACAGTAATCAAAATAAAGAGTGGAATAATGTGGTGGAGGTGAACACTCAGGCCTACAATACTCCAGTGATTAAGGTTGACTGACTCCTAGTTTTTAGTCACAGTAGTAGGTAAGGTAAGAATGGATACAGGCAGTCTCATTCGACAAATGAGCGTTAAATCAATGAATGACATGAAACACACACTTGAACAGAGAGCTTTCACCTCACTCTCTCACTCTCAGTCATCTGCCATAGTCCCAGGTTTAACACTTTAAGGCACGGGAGCTGCGTGATTCTCTCCAGACCCCTCTTGGTGATCTTAGTACAACCGTACAGATCAATCCCCGTCAACTGCGTCAGGTGATCGGCAATCAGCTCCAAGCCCTTGTCCGTGATCCGCACACACTGTCCAATGTTCAGAGTCTTCAGTTCATGCATCTGGCGCACCATCCTATTCATGCCATCATCGCTGATATGACAGGAACACAGAGAGAGGGACTTGAGCTGATACAATCCCTGGGCGATGTATGCCAGGCTCTGGTCGCCGATCTTATCACAGAAGGACACATCGAGTCCAGACAGCTGAAGGGACCCCATGGCTAGATGCATTATCCCCGTGTCACTGATGTTATCACAGGATCGCAGGTTCAGGCTGCACAAGTGGGTCATGTGGGACAAGTGGATCATACCTGCGTCTGAAATCCCCCCGCAGAAGCTGAGGTTGAGCACTTTGAGCTTGTTGAGGCCCTTCGAGACATGTTTGAGGGACAGATCAGTCAGCTTCTGGCAATCCTGCAGGGTCAACTTCTCCAGGGACAAGCAGCCCTCTGCAGCACTCCGGGTCATGCCAGACAGGTGACCGATGCCCACATCAGACACGTGCCTACAGCTGCGCAGGTTTAGGCTCTTGAGTCTGTGCAAGCCCCAGGCAATGAGCAACAGGCCTGTGTTAGTGATGTTGGTGCATCCTCCCAGTTCAAGCACCTCCAGGTTCTTTAGGTACTGAGCAATCCTGCCTAGGCTGGAGTCTGTGATCTGTTTACAAAGGCTAAGGTTCAGCACCCGCAAGGATGGTATGTCCTGCACAAAGGCATGTCCAAGTCCGTTGTCTGTGAGGTTGAAGCATCCACATAGGTTAAGACTTTCAATGTGTGGCATCCCTTGAATCACGTAGCTCAGGCTTCGCCTCAGGCTAAGAATCTGAACTTTTTTAATTCCCCTGGTCTGGAGACTAGGGAACAGGGACGGGTTAGCTCTCCGGAGATGCAGCTTGGCTTCCACCCCCCTCCATACAGACTTGTGGTAGGACGCGTCTCTCCAGGCCGCGCACACTTGGGCCACTCTTCCTTTGTCTTTAACATCAAGATAACTGAAAATAATGGCCAGGATCTCCGGGAAAAGGCATGATACGTGCGTCTCCATTTCGAACATGGTTGCAGACCGAGGGGCCTCAGTCCTAAAGGTAGTTTGTGAGCGGCGATATTGTCGTGGTTAGCTTGTCGAAACTGTCCTGCCGAAGTGGGGGGCTGGCTCGACAACGTTAGCTAATGTTAGCTAGCATACAAACAAGCTAATTAGCATAGCTAAGCTAGTTAGCTATGGGGGTAACGTTACAAAAATCCATCCATCCCCTTTGCAACGTAGCTTACCACTGAGTTTCAATGGGCCAAGGCTATAATATGACTACTAACGACGTCGTTAACGTTGACGTCGATACAGGAAACTCAGAATATTGTCTCCGAAGGCAGGCGCAATATTTAGCTAGCAAGCTAGCTAGGCTAACGCCGTTACGTTAGAAAGCGTAACCAAACTTGTGAGCTTCAAAAGCCGAGCAAAGTCGTCCAAGCTGCCCGGATCAACTGTCTCTTATGATTACAAAGCGGGTTCACGGACTTGTTCCATTTGTCGCAGCTTCTCCTTGTTCTTTCCAACGAAGTTCTGTTTAGCTACCAGCTCGAAGACATTTTCAGACAGCAGCGTCTGTGCATCCATGGATCCCGAACTCAGCGCTCCTCCCCTCCTGCAACTGCGTGCGTCTGCAAACCAGCCTCTGCCCCCTATCATTCAAATTTGTTTAGCTACTAACTAGCGACCCCTAGTGGACATGGAACGTAATTTTCTATAATACAGTATGTAGTAGTAGTTAGGCTCAGTACTACTACTACTACAAATACTACTGCTACTAGCGTCACCGACGCCAAACCCAACCACTTTTTTTTGGCCAATATTCTATCAAAATTCTGTTTCAACTCCTGCTACAAATGGTCACGTGCTGTTTCCACCCGGTTTAATGGCTGAAACCACAATACAAACTTCTTATCTTTCTGGAGACATCTTGTTTTAATCATTCACTATAGCCGTTTCCTTACCAGTCTGGGAAATTACGTTATTGCTGGTGAAAAAGCTGTGAGCTGAAATCCGACCAGTCCTCTCTGAACGTCGTCTATTTATGCCATTGAATGAGGTGATTCATAGTAGATCGGCTGATTTATGCTGCTAAGCGTAGTTTTGCAGTAGCCTGGGCTAGTTTCGCAGGGCGGCGCCTTTCTTCTTCATGGTATATTCTTCTTCTGTGGTACCGTCGCCCAAGCGGCTCATTGCTACTTTCTCTTATCAAAGGCACTTTCATAAGGTATTTGGACCTTTTATCATGCACATTTTAATATGAAACTCGGGGGTCCGTGGGATAATGTTCATGTAAAATGACCATGTAAAAGTGTAAACCATTTAAAAAATCATCCTCATCATCATCATAATCATAATCATAATTGATTTGTCAAAAGACATGCTACAAATTGCTGTCCAAAGGAGTAACTCAATAAAAATAAAAGCAAAAAAAAACATAAACTTTTAGCAAAGAAATAAATATGTCAAGCAGGTCAATTAATAAGGACAACAATAAAAGGTCATCACACAGATCACAGTAAAGCATAACCATTTAAAAAGATTGAGTTTTAAAATATGTTATTCTGATGACAAATACCATTTTCCTCTCTCTCTAGACTTTGGAGCAGCCATGATCATCCCAAGGCCCATCTATGGCTCTCTCAGTTCAAAATATTTAGCATACTTTTTCTGTGGGCTCCGGCGCTGTGAGATAAGGACATTTCTTTTATACATTTCCATTATTTGACACATCTGTTCTCTTGCCATTCCATTTCCTTAAATGTGGCATCACACATACCCTAGTATTTATCATAATACATCAGTCAGTCCTAAAATTACATCCAAAACAATACATTTCAAATTGTGAGTTTTGTCTGTAATTGTCCCAGAAAGTGAATTAAACTGAGTTAGCATGGTGATTGAAGGCTTTTGAATGGCTGCTAACATGCAGTAGCCTACTGATACTGATCTGATGCCACAGACTGCTCACAGAGGAGCACATATGAGAGATAATAAAATAAAAACCTATACGCTTGGAAGTGGAACCAGAGAGAAACCCTTTCAAATGGATTTCACAAAATTACTTCTAGCATTTTGACTTTCTATAGTCTCCAAATACAGTTTTAAATTCAAGTAAAAAAAGAAGAGCAATCTAAAATAATGAAACCCAGATCTAGTATTTTCAATCAAGCCTATTGCTGAAGCTACAGGAGCACAACTCTTCTTTGTCTTTATAGGCTTTATAGGGTACTTGCTACATGATTTTTCATGACATTGTAATTCATGCTGGATAAAAGTGTCAAATAAATATAATGTGTCATTTGGTACGGGTGAAAATTTGCATCGTTAGGAAGTATTTCTCGGCGGAGACGTTGATGGTGGCTGCAAGACTCATAGATCTCACTGGGATTGTGCAGCACCCCTGCTTCCCAGCTCTGGATGTGTAAAACTGAAAGAGGGCGCGTTTTTCTCCCCAACTGTCATCCTCCACATAAGGAATAAAGGTTGAAAAGAAATCTGTTTTCCAAACCACATCTTGTAAACCAAATTGTTACCAGTTGCTCGTAATTGTTAATGAAAGCCTGATCAACAAAGTTTGCTTTTGATTGACCTTAACATCAATACAGGTGATACTCACTCTCTGAACACCATATTCTCATTTTTACCACTTATTTATGAAACCAAACAGTAATTTATTCGTCTTGTACTCTCCTAAAGAGTATTTTTACTAGCTGTCTGGATAATGTGCTCCCTGCTGCCGTCTTGTAGCTACCCCGAAATCTCAGATCATTTTCCAGTTTTACATTTTACGATTTTTTTGACTTCCAGAGTCAGACAAGAGGGAATGAAGATATTTTGGAGGTGCTGCATAATGATGTCATAGGGAAAGTGTTTACAGTTTCAGTGGTCCCCAATTAGCATGGCACTCATTTCTAGTTTCACAGCTTAACTGTTTTTCTCACACACACACACACACACACACACACACACACACACACACACACACACACACGTGTGTGTGTGTGTGTGTGTGTGTGTGTGTGTGTGTGTGTGTGTGTGTGTGTGTGCGTGCGTGTGTGTGTGTGTGTGTGTGCGTGTGTGTGTGTGTGTGTGTGTGTGTGTGTGTGTGTGGGGGGGGGGGGGGGAGGGGGGGGGGGTCATATACTTAGATCCAAATGATTCTAACAGTAGCAGTGTCCCACAATTAATCTCAGAATTCTGATTCTTCTGCAGTTAAATCATTTATTTGAAACAGAGGATAAAAGCAAGCCATTACCTTGCATGGCGTGTGTGCACGCTCTCTCTCTCTCTCTGTGTGTGTGTGTGTGTGTGTGTGTGTGTGTGTGTGTGTGTGTGTGTGTGTGTGTGTTTCGGTTAACGTTCAGTTAGCTGGCAGTTAGTAGACTCCTTTTCCTCTGTTGCTAAACCCTTAAAGACTACCAAGGACAGACCAGAGGATCAGGATCCCCCCAACTCAGCCGCCCTGAAGGAGGACAAGGGGAAATGCTCCACCGTGATTTATGACCTCACTGATGAGGTCATAAATCACTGAACAGACAAAAAACAAACAAACAAACAAACGCCCCATGGTTGTGTGTGTGTGGGGTGGGGGGTGAATGGGGAGAAGGGGAGGGAGGGGAACGGGGCGGACACTGCACTAGTTTTAGTGTAATTCCACTAAGTGTACAACATAACCTGACATACAAAAAATAAGTGAGATTGTTTGCTTAAACTTATTCAAGCTGGGTAGAACAAGTTATATAAACAGTCGGCCAACGAATAGGCTGCCTACCCATAAGTTATGTTGACCCTGAGTTAGGTCTGTTTGCCCTAAATGTGACATGTCAAACTATTTTACCAAAGTGCATTTTGTTAAGGGGTGCAAGACAATGTGGCTGCAAACAGCATAGTTGAGCATCAGTGGATAAAATGTCTGGTCAGACGGTTATATGAGGTACTTGTATTATCATGGGTTTATAAGGGATTTATGGGTTGGTTCACCTTTTTTCTATGGGAGTATCAATGTTTCAAAATAAAATAAATAAATAGTGTCAACATGTCACAAATATATATATTTTCTCAGTGACATGGTTTTGATTGGTTCGCTCATTTGTCTGCTACAGCCGCAGCGGAGAGTAAACTAATTTATCATGCTTTCTGTCTGGAAGAACCTCCAGACAGTGACAAGGAAGATATTGAGAGTGACGCTGACCTCAGATTCACCTTTTACCTTCAGCACTCCTGCTGTGGAGGCAGCCATCTTGCAGCAGGTACCTTAGGTCTCTTCTGCTTCTTATTGTGGGGCTTTTGAGGCTGCAGGGACCCAAATACAGTAGACAGAGAATAAGCAATGGACAGAAACCATGCACATCTTTGGTGACTAATAGCAAACTGAAGAATGATTTATAAATACACATTGTTCTTCTGTCTTAGGTGACCGATGGACTGAGGGAGAGCAGGCGGGAGAGATAGCAGCATATATTGACATGGAGGAGTGTAAATGGACAGAGATTAGGTAAAGGTAAAGTCCCACTATGTGTGAAATTTGTTCTCCGCATTTGACCCATCCCCTGGGGGAGCGGTGAGCGGCAGCAGCGCCGCACTCGGGGATCAGAGGTGATCTAACGGGGTCATCCCTATGTTCCCCGGGTCCTATGTTCCCCGGGTCCTATGTTCCCCGTTTTTAACACTCTCCCTAACATTTGGGGTGTCTATCCGCTATGCCGACCACCCGCAATGCCGACCTTAGGTTTAGGCGTGAGGGGTGGGAGAGGTTAGGTTTTGGGTTAGGGTCTGGGGGAGGTTAGGAAGGGTTCTATGTTCCCCGGTCCCACAAAAACGGGGAACATAGGACCCGGGGAATATAGGACCCGGGGAACATAGGTACGCTCCCGATCTAACCCCCCAATTCCAACCCTTTTGATGCTGAGTGCCAAGCAGGGAGGCAAATGGGTCCCATTTTTATAGTCTTTGATATGACTCGGCCGGGGATCGAACTCACAACCTCCTAGCCTCAGGGCGGACACTCAGACCACAAGGCCACTGAGCTGGTCTAACAAGGACAAGCACATACTGTGGGGAGATGTGAGAAACAAGGTGATGGCACTCAGTGCAGGAGGATCCAATGTGTTCAGCTACTGACTGTTATGATTCAACTGCCTACTTCTGCTGTATGCATGAGCTATATGGATTTCTCAAAATGAAGGAATATACTTTTCACAGGATCATTAAATCAGACTGAGACTTGAGATTTGCCACATTCAATGCCTTTAGACTTTATATTATATATAGTTATTTTTGACATTCCAAATGCTAACCATGTGGGAAGTATTTAAAGGCGTTATTTGTTGCAGCTGTTTTAGTTTGCATAATGTGTGCGCGGATATAGCCAAAGTTCGATTTAATTGTCAAATAAAATGTTAGTGCCACTATAAATACTACATAGTGGGATTTTGTGTCATGCATCATTTGCTATATCCCTGGCAGGGAAGCAAATGAGCTGTTTCCCCACCATCGGCGACTGTCAAAGTGTCCTTGAGCAAGGCACTAAACCCCAACAGTGGAGCTGCTGAGTGGCCAAAAGTACACTAAAACTACACTAAACTAATTGTACTGGTGGTTCTCCCTGGCAACTGCTCTTCAGGCTGTGGGGTTAAGCAAAGGGTTACAGATGACCAGGTACAGTAGGTATGTGGGGAAGAAATCAGTCTTTTTGATTGCTATCAGTGAGCATGATCACATTCTTCTCCTTCGAAACGGTATTTCACTATTACTTCACTGAGAAAGACCATGCCACAGTCAAATGTATTTAGATGATTTATTGATGGAAAAGGGGGTCGAGGGAAGAGGTTTGTGCGTGCCATAAGGTTTGAGCCAGAGTAGTCTCATTACTGCTAAGGTGTGTGTGCCATAAGGTTTGAGCCAGAGTAGTCTCATTACTGCTAAGGTGTGTGTGCCATACGGTTAGAGCTTGGACTGAGGTTAAGGTGAGCAGACGTACCTGATTTCCAAGGACAGTCCCCATTTCTGGGGACCTGTCCCCAGCTGGAGCTGTCCCCAAAAATGCCCTTGATTTTCGACTCCTCATCCATGGCTGACATTACTGTCTTTCAGAGGCTCTAGTCTAGCGGGTTCATTTTTAAAGCTGTCATGAAGATACTTATATGAAACTAGAAGACCTAAAGCATCCATTGGTCCCAGCCATGTCCTGCTAGTGCTACAGATGTTTTTCTATGGTGTTCCCCAAGGTCTTGGTGTCTTAATGTGGTATTTTGGAGGGATATCAGTCGTACTGAACCATAGTTGGTTACAGGACCATGTTCAAAACGCATGAAACTGGAGTTGTCCCCCTTTTTTATTTCATAGATAATAATATTGGATAATTTCATGATATATTGACTGCAGAACTGGAAATGTCCCAGATTTTCCATTTCAGAAATCTGGTCACCTTAACTTATGTGTGTGTCATAAGGTTTTAACCTGGACTAAGTTGTGTGTGTCATAATAAGGTTTGAGCCTGGGCTTAGTTGTGTGTGTCATAAGTTTTGAGCCTGGATTCACTCTTGGTTACCTGAAGAGAGACTTGACAAATTGTCAATTAACATAAGACGAATAACAACTGAGACCACAAAAGACTGGATCACATTGTTTTTTTCTTTCAATTTGCAAACAGTTTTTTCTCTCTCATTTGTGACTGGATGTGAAAATAACTCTTCATTCACTATATTTATTTGTTCCTCTTTCCTTTGCTCTTTGATCAGCTCTGTGATTCAGGCACCGAATCTGTCCAGCAGAGGGCAACGCTGGTCTGACAAAGTAATCGATAAGCCTCTCATCGATCTCCCTACACTCAGTGAGATTATCGCTTGTTCAATCTGCCTTTTACATATCGCAGAAGAAGGATGGAGGGATAATATGTATGTATTTTCTTTGAATGAAAATGGCAAAATTATCTTCTTTACTTCACGCTTGTAAGGGAGAAAAGGAGAGCAAAGGATCAGAGGATGAGGTGAAGAGGCATCAGGCAGACATGGCAGACAGAGAATATGAAGGCAGGAGAAGATGGGTAGACACGGGGAGGAGAGGCAGACTGAACACAGAGAGAGGGAGAGTGAGGGATGCAGACTGAACATAGAGAGAGGGAGAGGCAGGGATGCAGACCGAACACAGAGAGAGGGATGCAGACTGAACATAGAGAGAGGGAGAGGGAGGGATGCAGACTGAACACAGAGGGAGGGATGCAGACTGAACACAGAGAGATGGATGCAGACTGAACACAGAGAGAGGGAGAGGGAGGGATGCAGACTGAACACAGAGAGAGGGAGAGGGAGAGATGCAGACTGAACACAGAGAGAGGGAGAGGGAGGGATGCAGACTGAACACAGAGAGAGGGAGAGGGAGGGATGCAGACTGAACACAGAGAGAGGGATGCAGACTGTACATAGAGAGAGGGATGCAGACTGTACATAGAGAGAGGGAGAGGGAGGGATGCAGACTGAACACAGAGGGAGGGATGCAGACTGAACACAGAGAGATGGATGCAGACTGAACACAGAGAGAGGGAGAGGGAGGGATGCAGACTGAACACAGAGAGAGGGAGAGGGAGAGATGCAGACTGAACACAGAGAGAGGGAGAGGGAGGGATGCAGACTGAACACAGAGAGAGGGATGCAGACTGTACATAGAGAGAGGGAGAGGGAGGGATGCAGACTGTACATAGAGAGAGGGATGCAGACTGTACATAGAGAGAGGGAGAGGGAGGGATGCAGACTGAACACAGAGAGAGGGATGCAGACTGTACATAGAGAGAGGGAGAGGGAGGGATGCAGACTGAACACAGAGGGAGGGATGCAGACTGAACATAGAGAGAGGGATGCAGACTGTACATAGAGAGAGGGAGAGGGAGGGATGCAGACTGAACACAGAGGGAGGGATGCAGACTGAACATAGAGAGAGGGATGCAGACTGTACATAGAGAGAGGGAGAGGGAGGGATGCAGACTGTACATAGAGAGAGGGATGCAGACTGTACATAGAGAGAGGGAGAGGGAGGGATGCAGACTGAACACAGAGGGAGGGATGCAGACTGAACACAGAGAGATGGATGCAGACTGAACACAGAGAGAGGGAGAGGGAGGGATGCAGACTGAACACAGAGAGAGGGAGAGGGAGGGATGCAGACTGAACACAGAGAGAGGGAGAGGGAGGGATGCAGACTGAACACAGAAAGAGGGAGAGGGAGGGATGCAGACTGAACACAGAAAGAGGGAGAGGGAGGGATGCAGACTGAACACAGAGAGAGGGATGCAGACTGAACACAGAGAGAGGGAGAGGGAGGGATGCAGACTGAACACAGAGAGAGGGAGAGGGAGGGATGCAGACTGAACACAGAGAGAGGGAGAGGGAGGGATGCAGACTGAACACAGAAAGAGGGAGAGGGAGGGATGCAGACCGAACACAGAGAGAGGGAGACTGAGGGATGGTGATGCCCCTCTCGGCCTCCCCTGTGGCTGGACTTGTCTGTGCTAATGACCCTGTCTGCCGGCTCACACAGACAGATGGTGAATTAACTCCAATTAGCCCACTCTCACCAGATCTCCTCTGACAGCTCACCCCACACACACACACACACACACACACACACACACACACACACACACACACACACACACACACGCACACAAACACACACACACACACACACACACACACACACACACACACACACACACACACACACACATGTTAAATATGGAAGAGGATTAAGGCCACATGTGAAAAAAACAATTTCTGAGAACAATCTCTGACTTTATTCTCAGAATTCTGACGATAATATCAGAATTCTGATTCTTCGGCATTTAAATAATTGATTTGGAAGAGAGGAAAAAAGCAAGCTATTACCTCAAAAATGTTCATTGTGATGAACACAGACACACACACACACACACACACACACACACACACACACACACACACACACCACACACACACACACACACACACACAGTGAGATGTGATGTGTCATCATACTATGTGGGTGAGCTGACATGACGTCTCAAATGAACGCAGTGTGTTTTATGTCTATACATAGCAGTGACCCAGGCAGGATCCACCCTGTCCAATTCATCATTAAAGGGGAGTCTTTTACAACAGTCTTGCTACTGTATGCAGTTCAGGACTAAAGTCTTAAGACATAAGTATGTGAATGGTTGTGATTTTTGTGAGGCACGTTTCTATAAAGTCTATATCTGTACATACTGTGTGTGTGTGTGTGTGTGTGTGTGTGTGTGTGTGTGAGAGAGATTGTGTAACAGGTGTTGCGCCTATACCGAGGGGGCTCCATCTGGGAGTGTGACTGGGAGGTCCTGGTGCCCTCTGACCTCCTCTGTAAACAGGGTCGACAGGTGCTGCACAGAGGGCAAAGGTCA
>NC_139636.1:14750441-14758241 GCF_964638095.1 Poromitra crassiceps | reverse complement strand
TGGCTGTGCGTGTGTGTGTGGTGTGTGTGTGTGTGTGTGTGTGTGTGTGTGTGTGTGTGTGTGTGTGTGTGTGTGTGTGTGTGTGTGTGTGTGTGTGTGTGTGTGTGTGGCACGCATGCATCTGTGACTGTGTAAAAACGTGATGATAGCTCATAATGTGTGAGTGTACACAGTCCCCCCGTGGTCTTAAGATTTGCTGGCTGGCTCCCTTGAGGAAATGGACGTGAGTTCAATCCATGTGTGTGATTTGCTATTAGGGTCAGTGCTCTATCTGACACCGGACCACTACTCCCTCCACTCAGCCTCGCTTGGATTCCACCCTCGCTTTACACTCACTTTGCAGCGGTACACACATACACACACACACACACACACACACACACGCACACACACACACACACACGCATGCACGCACGCACGCGCGCACACACACACACACACACACACACACACACACACACACACACACACACACACACATACGCTCATTCTCTTTGAGTAAATGAGATACCTTCCATGTGGAAATAAGTGACACCTGCTCCTAAAAAAAATATTCAAAGCAAAATAATAATTTAAAAACACCGTTGCTGCATTTGAAAGGATGGCAGGTAATTTGAAGTCCTTGCTTGACAAAACGTCTATAGAGAGGCAAAGTGGAACGTCACTTCCTGCCTCAGCGCTGTACCAGAGATTTTCATCCGCCATTTCGTAAAATGCTTATAAAATAGTTGTACTTCGTCAAACCAAATGGTTCAGCTAAATAATAATAAATAATAATATAATTGGGAGAGACCATAGAACATTTCACTCGGACCAAAACTAAAAAAAACATCCCAGTGAAATGTTATGCGATCTCTCCTGTTTCTAAATATATCTGTACCATTTGGTTTGAACCAGTAAAAATATTTTTATCCGCATTTTACGAAATGTGTATTGGAAAATAAATGGCGGATGAAAATCTCTGGTACAGTGCTGAAGCAGGAAGTAGGCAGTCACTTTGCCTCTCGTCTCTATACTATGAACTTCGGCTAAAAAAGAAATTCCCTTTCAGAGTTTGTTTCAGAGTTTTTAGAAATAAGCTCTGATATCTCTCTTCACACTCTTTCTTCAGGTATGAACCATGAGTCCAAATCACCATCGTTAGGAATGATCTCCACGGCAACTCGCACCACGGCAACTGTCAGTCCCCCTTAGCCCACTAACCAATGGGAACGCAGTTGCCCAGTCTGCAAACTCTGGATTCGCCGCTGCCCTCCGTAAACTGGCCAAGCAGGCCGAGGATCCCAGAGGTGAGCCGTGCACCTTCTTCAGGATAACAGCCACCAACCACAGCTCCTGATAGCCAACATGCTCCACCACACACACGACATCTAACAACCTCCAACCACAGCTCCTGATAGCCAACATGCTCCCCAACTCACACATCATCTAACAACCTCCAACCACAGCTCCTGATAGCCAACATGCTCCACCACACACACGTCATCTAACAACCTCCAACCACAGCTCCTGATAGACAACATGCTCCAACACACACACATCATCTAACAGCCTTCAACCACAGCTCCTGATAGACAACATGCTCCACCACACACACGTCATCTAACAGCCTCCAACCACAACTCTGATAGCCAACATGCTCCACCACACACACGTCATCTAACAACCTCCAACCACAGCTCCTGCTAGACAACATGCTCCACCACACACACATCATCTAACAACCTCCAACCACAGCTCCTGATAGCCAACATGCTCCACCACACACACGTCATCTAACAGCCTCCAACCACAACTCCTGATAGCCAACATGCTCCACCACACACACGTCATCTAACAACCTCCAACCACAGCTCCTGATAGACAACATGCTCCACCACACACACGTCATCTAACAGCCTCAACCACAGCTCCTGATAGACAACATGCTCCACCACACACACGTCATCTAACAGCCTCCAACTACAGCTCCTGATAGCCAACATGCTCCCCAACTCAGGTCCGCCCAAAACATTTTTTTTTTTTTTACACTAAAATATATCTCCCATCCTGAAAATGCGGCAACTAATTAATTTTTTTGCAAGGAGTCGAACAAATACACAAAACACAGCAGCAGTAACAAGGCATGCTTGGGCAGGAGTGCTCCTGTGGAAAATAGTGCCATTCTGATGTAATCCCCCATCCGACCAGTGCAGTGAGAGGCAGCAATGTGCCGCAAGGCATCTAGTCTGCCGGAAAGCCAAAAGAAGAAGAAGAAGAACAAGGCAGGCATGGGGCGGGTCATTTTGCTTGGGGCAGCAGCAGCTAGAGGGACCATTTATGGTGTAACACACAACACAGACAGGTGATAGCAAACAAAACAAGACCGGTGATAGCAAAATGCCAGGAGCAAAACAAAAGTCAGGATGCCAAAATCGCAAGGCAAAAAAAAAAGCGGGATCAGGCAAGGGCTTTAGACCCAAATAATAATCTTTTGACAAACTTTTTTCAGTCAGCTCCGAAAGCTGCAGCGTTGATATGAGTAAAGCGCGTGCGGGGGAGGGGGGGCATAGTGGCTGGACTCTTCCAGGGGCACTGCCATCTCTCTGGGCGGCCCAACTCACACGACATCTAACAGCCTCCAACCACAGCTCCTGATAGCCAACATGCTCCCCAACTCAGATTTTAGGGTTAGGGTTAGGGGAGGGGGAGGGGTTAGAAACAGAAAATCTCCGTAAACCACGCCCAAACCACGCCCACCCCTGTACAAACGTACGTTACCATTTTAAAATTTCAGAGCCGAAATTGTAACATAGCAACTTTGGTCCACAAACGTTGCTATTTTACAATTTTTTGGGAGATCGGGTTGCAACATGCTCCCCAACTCACACGACATCTAACAGCCTCCAACCACAGTTCCTGATAGCCAACATGCTCCCCAACTCACACGTCATCTAACAACCTCCAACCACAGCTCCTGATAGACAACATGCTCCACCACACACACGTCATCTAGAGTATAGTGCAAACTCTTGTTGTGGGTTAGGGTTAGGGTCTCTCAATCATTAAATACATTGACACATTTTCCTTGTATCTAGCTTCTAAAACATACGCATTACCCTTCATCGAAAGAAAGTTTAGTAAGTCAGTGGGCACTGAGCCAAGCAGCTAACCTGTGAAAACACATTACAGTAAGATAGAATGTGGTTGAGATAACTAACCTGTGAAAACACATTACATTAAGATAGACTGTGGATGAGATAACTAACCTGTGAAAACACATTACATTAAGATATGCTGTGGATGAGATAACTAACCTGTGAAAACACATTACATTAAGATAGACTGTGGATGAGATAACTAACCTGTGAAAACACATTACATTAAAGGAGGACTTACCTCCAAAACACTTTTTTTCAGCTTTTAACCAATATATATGACTTTGGGGGTGATGTGTGAAGAATTCTGGTCAGAATTTCCACATTTGACACCAAACTGTTGCCATTTTACCATTTGTATCATTTTTCAGCAGCATACCTGGCATAAGCGCCCTCTTAGGGTCAAAGACTGCTTTTTTTTTTTCTCAAATGAATGGGAGATTTGGTACAACCTGACGTCAGGTTGTCCCCAAAGACTATGGGATTTCAAGATAATTACTCCCCTACCCCCTCTGTACCCTTTCGGCTCCTCAGAACTCCAAGCCTATTCTTATTGAAGTTTGCTCTTAAAATACTGAACCAAACGTTGTCAAAGTTGGCACATGTCTTAATTATAGTTAGTTTCCCGCTGAATGTGTCACTACTTTATTAATATCTTACCTGAATAAGCTCGAATGATGATGTATATATTATCAGTCCGAGTTGGAAGCAGCTGTCTCCAGCCCAGGCATGCGGGAGAGAGTCGTACTGTAAACCTCATGCACTAGCTCCAAGCTCCGCGGGCGCGCGCAGCAGAGCAGAGCTCTCTGTGCTCTGAGAGTAGAGAGAGCAGTCTGATATTTCCGCAAACAAATATGGTCGCAGTTTAGCGCACATGTAAAATATAACGCTATACTACGACGTGACAACGTGACAAAGCTTCTCTAAACACATCGGCTACTATCATTTCCCTGCATCCCTCCTACTGAGATTATATCGGTAATGATTTTGGACAGACTGAATGCGCGGAGGAGAAGGAGAGATCTGCAGCTCTGCCCTGAGTAGCCCTGAGAGACACTCACCTCGCTCCGACTACTGTGCCCGTCTGTGAAAAGCGTCCTGTCCAGTCGCACCTTCGCAAACAGATGCGGGATTCCCTCAATCCTGTACCCAATCTCAGACTGCATTCTCTAAATCGCACACCAGCTATTTCTGTCTGTTTGTTTGTTGCTCCGTGAGGTTACAAGCGCCCCATGCATGCAGCAGGCTGTTTCGGCAGCCGGGGTCTGGCAGGAGGGAGGAGGCGCAGGCAGCCTGCACTGCGCTGAGAGGAAAAAACTTTTGCACAACTTTTAATAAAAATCACGAAAAGCCCCCAAACTAAAATGAAAAAGGGACTATATGGCAACTTGGACGAGGGAATGACGTAGAGAAATCTCGCATTGTGTTACCCCAGAACGGGGGGTTTGTCGTATTGTGCGGTGTGCTGCTGTAACGAGCCCATGCCACTTTGCTCTCGTAACGTAGTTTAACACTGCCATAGAGTTACATGCAGAAAAATAATTAAATTTCTAGTTCGCCACTGAATTACCAAATTGATATAACTTTCAACCATTTTGAGCAAAGCTCTTTCCATACAGGCCACCAGCGTTGGCTAATTGTTGATATTTATACAGATATGGCCCCTCTCAAATAAATTATTTTTGAGGCAATAGGCAAACTGTAATGGCGTCGATTTCAGAAAAAAAATCTGGACTTCAACACAGCCAAAGAGTCCAGTATAGACAAGAGCATATGTCATTTCTTGGTTTTTTCCATAGGTATTTTCAAATCACTGTTCTAATACATATCTAGGGGGTAAGTCCTCCTTTAAGATAAACTGTGGATGAGATAACTAACCTGTGAAAACACATTACATTAAGATAGACTGTGGATGAGATAACTAACCTGTGAAAACACATTACATTAAGATAGACTGTGGATGAGATAACTAACCTGTGAAAACACATTACATTAAGATATGCTGTGGATGAGATAACTAACCTGTGAAAACACATTACATTAAGATAGACTGTGGATGAGATAACTAACCTGTGAAAACACATTACATTAAGATATGCTGTGGATGAGATAACTAACCTGTGAAAACACATTACATTAAGATAGACTGTGGATGAGATAACTAACCTGTGAAAACACATTACATTAAGATAGACTGTGGATGAGATAACTAACCTGTGAAAACACATTACATTAAGATAGACTGTGGATGAGATAACTAACCTGTGAAAACACATTACATTAAGATATACTGTGGATCAGATAACTAACCTGTGAAAACACATTACATTAAGATATACTGTGGATCAGATAACTAACCTGTGAAAACACATTACATTAAGATAGACTGTGGATGAGATAACTAACCTGTGAAAACACATTACATTAAGATAGACTGTGGATGAGATAACTAACCTGTGAAAACACATTACATTAAGATATGCTGTGGATGAGATAACTAACCTGTGAAAACACATTACATTAAGATAGAATGTGGTTGAGATAACTAACCTGTGAAAACACATTACATTAAGATAGACTGTGGATGAGATAACTAACCTGTGAAAACACATTACATTAAGATATGCTGTGGATGAGATAACTAACCTGTGAAAACACATTACATTAAGATAGACTGTGGATGAGATAACTAACCTGTGAAAACACATTACATTAAGATAGACTGTGGATGAGATAACTAACCTGTGAAAACACATTACATTAAGATAGACTGTGGATGAGATAACTAACCTGTGAAAACACATTACATTAAGATATGCTGTGGATCAGATAACTAACCTGTGAAAACACATTACATTAAGATATACTGTGGATCAGATAACTAACCTGTGAAAACACATTACATTAAGATAGACTGTGGATCAGATAACTAACCTGTGAAAACACATTACATTAAGATAGACTGTGGATGAGATAACTAACCTGTGAAAACACATTACATTAAGATAGACTGTGGATGAGATAACTAACCTGTGAAAACACATTACATTAAGATAGACTGTGGATCAGATAACTAACCTGTGAAAACACATTACATTAAGATAGACTGTGGATGAGATAACTAACCTGTGAAAACACATTACATTAAGATAGACTGTGGATGAGATAACTAACCTGTGAAAACACATTACATTAAGATAGACTGTGGATGAGATAACTAACCTGTGAAAACACATTACATTAAGATAGACTGTGGATGAGATAACTAACCTGTGAAAACACATTACATTAAGATAGACTGTGGATGAGATAACTAACCTGTGAAAACACATTACATTAAGATAGACTGTGGATGAGATAACTAACCTGTGAAAACACATTACATTAAGATAGACTGTGGATGTGATAACTAACCTGTGAAAACACATTACATTAAGATAGACTGTGGATGTGATAACTAACCTGTGAAAACACATTACATTAAGATAAACTGTGGATGAGATAATTAACCTGTGAAAACACATTACATTAAGATATGCTGTGGATGAGATAACTAACTTGTGAAAACACATTACATTAAGACATTAAGATAGACTGTGGATGAGATAACTAACCTGTGAAAACACATTACATTAAGATAGACTGTGGATGAGATTTTGATGAATGAAAGTTGGGGCTTATATTGAGATGCAGTGCCAATGCTAACTGTGTAATGTGACCCTACAGCTGTTGGCAGAGCAGAGGGGTGCGTTCAGGATTAATCTAAGGTGTAGAGGGGGGGTGTAGGGTGTGTGTGTGTGTGTGTGTGTGTGTGTGTGTGTGTGTGTGTGTGTGTGTGTGTGTGTGTGTGTGTGTGTGTTGTGTTTGTATGTGTTTGTTTGTTTGTTTATTTAGATCCCCATTAGCTACTGTAAGGAAACAGTAGCTAGCTACTCTTCCTGGGGTCCACATTAATATTTTACAATACTTCAATTCAGAAAATACATTATATACACATTATTTACAAATATACATATCTGTATCATTCATACTCATACATGTACCACAACCACTTAGACACATTAAGCAAAAGACCAACAACACATAAGAACAAACACTAACTCAAAGCTTATCTAATACATGCAATTGCTCTATATAATAATTTCATCTTTTGAATAAGTGAGAAAAGAAATCACTGCATCCACTGAATCAGAAATCAAATAAAGGAATAGTGTGATGAAATGAATAGCGAAAATCAACTAGTTCTTGTGTAAACAGATACAATTGTAGTTTTTTGTTAAAGCATGTTCTGTTACTTTATGAAATCAAAAGATGTGGTAATAAATTCGATGCCATGTGTGTGTGTGGGTGTCGTGTTGTAGTCAAGTCACTGTATCTCAAGTCCAAGTTTAGTCCCCAGTGTTCAAGTCCGCGTCCACATGCCTGCCCTTGCACAGAATTGAATAATGTCACGGTATTAATATAGCTATCAATATCTTATGCCAAATTAATAGGGTCTATTACAAAAAACTAACAAAAACAAAAAACAATCTTTATCAATTAACAAGTCTGCGTCCGAGTCTCCAACTTCCCAGTCCGAATGCATGAATGCTCAAGTCCAAGTCATCAGTCATCAGTGCTCCAGTCCAAGTCGAGTCACAAGTCCTGAAATGAGTCCAGGACT
>NC_139636.1:14667941-14737941 GCF_964638095.1 Poromitra crassiceps | reverse complement strand
CTAACCCAGTGGTTCTCAACGTGGGGTACAGGGACCACCAGGGCTCCTTGAGAGGGTTCCAGGGGGTCCCCAGCAAATTGACGAATTGTTAAACTTCAGCATTATTTCATTTTCAAGAAGTGAACACAATCAGAGGATGTAGAATGATAGAATGTTTTGATCATAGTTTCACTGTTATCTACAGATAGTCATGGAATTCTGGATCAAATCATTATCTAACAAAAGAAATATTGAGGGACAAAATCTCATCAAATGTGGCTCTGTGGCCCTAATGTGGACTAAATTAAGGGTGAGTGATGTGAACATTTTTGAGAATCACTGGACTAACCCCACGTTATTAAAAACTAAAATTAGCCCACCGGCATGCTACTTTTTTTTAAATAATGATAATTTCTCTCTTTCTCTCCTCAGGTTATTACTATGACCTGGATGAGTCGTATGACGAGAGCGACGAGGAGGAGGTGAAAGCTCATCTGAGGAGAGTGACAGAACAGCCTGCGCTCAAACTGGACACATCGTCTGAGGTACGCAAACACACAGTCACACATGCCATCAGACAGACACATCAGACAGACACATCAGACAGACACATCAGACAGACACATGCCCTATATTTCAATCCAACATCTCAAAATGCTTCCACTCATGATGCACCTTCCCCAAATGTCTCCACTCTAAAGAAAGTGGATTTCCTGCGCGTGTGCGGCCTGACCACGCTGGCCCATCGCGACGAGCTCCTGGATGGGAAGAAGAGGAAACGGAGGAGGATGCTGAGGGAGCGCAGCCTCTCCCCGCCGGGCGCGCGGGGCAAGAGGAAGGCCTGCGCCCCTCCGACGCCCCCGCCGCCTCCCCTCTCCACCCCCTACACGGCCCAGCAGATGGACAGCACCCCCGAACTGGAGGGGAAAAAACACTTCCTCCTTATGTTCGACCTGTCTCATGTCAGCCCGCAGCAGAGGAGAGGTAACAGCCTGTTTAGCATCCTCTCTCACATGCCACCTTTCACTCTCGGAGACCTCACACTTGTTCTGGTGATTCCCCATGCAGAAAGGCAACATTCAGCTCCACTCACTATGTCTTTGCTTCTTCACTGAGACTGTCAGAGACAAGGTGAAAATAGAGCGAGGGAGACTCTCACAACACCAACAGCGGTAGAGTTGATTCAGGAGACAGGAGATTTAACTGCTTCATCACCTGCTACTGACAATATACCATCAATTAACCTCCTACAATATGATTATTAAACTAATATATCTATTAATACTGTAGATTCAGATTCAGAAAAAAACTTTAGTGGCAGGTCTCACGTAGTATTGAGTGTTGCCAAAGCATATTACAGTAGTACAGGATAAAGTAAGGTACAATATGAATATAGGAATTATAGGAAATATGTGAATTAATTGAAACATGATTCTATGCAATGCAATGGATAATACTCATATGCAATGCACCTTAGACAATTTAGTCACTAATTGTAATTGTCATTACTATTAGATTATTTATTTATTATTTATTTACACATTATATAAAATATTTTCAAATGACCAAAATAAATTAAAATGATATATTTAAATCGATTTGGGCATAGTTGTATGTATGCATATGTATGTGTTTCCCCCCCTTATATATATGTCACTATACAGTATTTTCATATGGGTCAAGAAGACGTTACTTATCATCCATTTACTGACCTTTTTCCATCTTCTCCTGCTGCCCGTCAATTCCGAATGTTCTCTTTTGTCACGTGTGAATGACAGCTGTTCTCATTCTGTCCTTCTCTCTGTAGACAAGGAGAAGACGGAGGAGCTGCTGAAAGCCATACAGAGAAAGACTGTGACTTTAGACACACTCAGATACAACCCATTACCTCCCTGTAGCAGCTCCCCTGCTCCCTCAACCGGTGAGACACACACACGCACGCACGCACGCATGCACGCACACCAGCGTAGGAAATTCACTTTTTTAAACTAGGGCTATTTTTGCCCTTGTGAAACACATTTCGGGGGCATTTTGGATAATGTCTAGGGCAATTTTATTAAATGTTGGGAAATACCAGCTATGTAGCATGACAGACCAATCAATGACCTTTATCCAAGCATGTTTTACTTCTAAAAGTTCATAAACAATCACAGTTACAGTTAAATCCCCATTTCCTATCTCAACAACACTGTTGATTTTCTGGCATGTTATTACTGTAAAAAAAAACATGAGTGGGCCAGCTAGCCTGTGCTGCCTGTGAGCTAAATAACTTTAGGAGGAGAGGGCGGGGGTTGTGCAGGTACGGATTCGAGTCACGCTTTGCAAATACACAATGTTAGAATACAGATCTTTTACTACGGAATGGTGGAATACTTTTGGAGTAACGCATTACTTTTGGAGTAACGCGTTACTCTGGGAGTAAGACGTTACTTTTGGAGTACTCTGGTAGGGTTAGGGTTAGGATATAGACCTTATTCGCTAACCCTGGGCGGTGCCATATTGTTGACATACCGTCCTGCACGCACACCGCTGCTGCAGCTGACAACTAGTAACAACCTTATTGTCGTTTCTGTTCCATTACAAAATAGTGATGGCGATGAGAGCAATAAAAACCCCAGAGTTGTTGTTTGTATGCTGCCGTTAATGGCTGTAATAATAAGCAAAAGAAAAAACGAGGTGAACAGACTTTGCTGTGAGGAGCTGTCAGAAAGTTTCACCTGTCTCTCCTATCTTCTATCCACACATCTCCTGTGTGCTGACGTATCCTCAGTCTCGCTCCCTTCACGTCTGTGGACGGTAGAGATAGAAACAAACCACGGGGACTTTATTGCTGTCATTACTACAGCCATGTATAACGCAGGTCACCATCCGAACACAACAGGAATGATACAGCCTCTTACATAGGCTGTCACTTGAGAGCTGCAGCGCTATGTCGACAACATGCCGGCGGTGGGCGTGCCCGTACGTGAGTTACGTCAATCGAATAAGGTCTATTGGGGTTAGTCTCGCTCTTTATTTTATGGGGGCATTTAAAAGCTCCCGTCACCCCAATTCCAAGGGCAATTCTAGATTTTTTAGGGGCATTTTGTCCCGAGTCCCCGCTAATTTCCTACCCTGACGCACACATACACACACACGCACACATGCACACACACACACGCACGCACGCACACACACACACACACACACACACAGACATGCGCGCGCACGCACGCACACAGACACACATGTGTACACACACGTTACAAAAAGCGCTTTCTCATGCACCGTGCAAATTCCTCCTCAGGTGACTCCTCATCAGCCCACCTGCCGTGTCAGTCAAACGGACATCACTACCCGGACTCCCCCAGCCCTTCCCCTCCCTACTCCCACAAACCTAACAGCACCTTCCATACAGACCCATTCAAGCCCCCCGTCGACACCCCGACGCCGCGCATCCCTCCACCCCTGGCCCCCCATCTTGAAAGGACTGGATTCATGGAGGGTCACCCAACCAAGAAGTTCCAGGGCGTCCAGAATGGCGGCGCCGCTTCCGCCCAGAGAAAGGAGCCCAGTCCAGTGCAGAACGGGCGGAGTCGGCCCTGGGAGAGATTCACACCGGAGGGCTTTGCTCAGCACTTCCACCAGGCTGTGCTGCAGTCCACACACAGCACACTGCACAACAAAGGTTAGCCACTCTCCCCCATAGGTACAGTACCTGTGGAGTTGGTGGCGAATTGTAAAAGTGGAATATCCCGCCATCTAGTGGTGTTAAATGGAACACCATAGGAAATAAACTAGTGAAATGTCTATTATAGAGACAGACATTTTGGGGGGATTTCCGTGGGCCCCGTGATTCCTACGGGATTGGGAGTAATTTCACTATTTATCACAGGATTGGGATGGGATGGGGGAAAAAGTGAATGGGAGCGGGCGGGAGCGGGAATCACAACAATAGATCAGTTTTTATATATACATTTGGCCAGATGGTGTGAAGTAAAACTGCAGTAGAACACCAAGTAATCTAAAAAGGATGGGGAGAACATTAAATAAAACGAATTGTGTTGCCCAGAGACTAAAGAAATAAAAAGGAAGATTGGAGCGGGATTGGATGGGAGTCATTCTACCGGGATTGGGAGGGGACGGGAATATTTGTGTGTGAGTGGGATGGGACGTGTCAGCCTCTAGTAGGCTATTAGTCACCATATTGTGTTGGAAAAGGCTGACATTGCCTCTGTGTCCCACTCTTCTCTTCTAAAGGAGTCTCAAACTGTGTCTCTGAGGCCGCTGTGAAGGCTGACCACTCGTTGCCTCACAGCCTCTCTCTGCTGAAAAGACCAAATCTTCACCATGCTCCTCAGCACGCGCACCTCAACGGTCATCACTTCCATTCCCCTCTGGCTCAGCGGGAAGCTGCAGGGCCGCGGGACCACCTGTCTGACGAGGAGGAGGAGGAGTCTGGGGAGGACGACGAGGACGAGGAGGAGGAAGAGGAGATGGAGGAAGCTCCGAGGAAGTGGCAGGGGATCGAATCGATCTTCGAAGCCTACCAGGAGTACATGGATGGTAAGATTACCAAAATATTTTGAAAGAATGAAATAAAGTTTGTGGGTTTGTTATTTATTATTTTCAGTGTACAAAGTGTGCTCTAAAAGGGATTCCCCGTCATTCAAAAGTGTAAAAGCCCCTGTGTCACCTCCGGCTTGGTCGGGCACGATTGGCTGTGTCTGTGGGTGGGATGCCGGATTAGGGGTATGTGTCCTGGTCACTGCACTAGCGCCTCCTCTGGTCCGTCGGGGCGCCTGTTCAGGGCGGAAGGGAACTGGTGGGAATAGCGTGATCCTCCCATGTGCTACATCCTGCCGGTGAAGCTCCGCGCTGTCAGGTGAAAAGAAGCGGCTGGCAACTGCGCATGTGTCGGAGGAAGCATGGTGCTAGTCTACGGCTCACCCCAGATCGGCAGAGCAGCAACCAGGGCAGCAGGGGAAAATTGGTCAAGTACAAGAGGACAGATTCTCACTGTTGCACCCCTTTCACACCGGACTAGTGACTCGGGAAATGCCTGGGTCGTCTGGCATCGAGAAAGGGTCGACCTGGGAAAATGGATCCCACAAAATCACCCTGCAAAGATCAGGGTTCTACAATTTGACTTGGGACTTGACTGAAGACTTGTACCTCAGGACTTGAGACTGACTTGGGACTTGAGCCAAGTCACTCCTGGTCGAAAGTAAAGTCTGTATTTGACTTGCCTCCTACATGGGACGGACCCAGATCAGCATCTTGTAATATTCTCAAGTCGTGTGTGTATGAACAGGTGATCAGAGTGCGTGACAAGGGCAGTTAATTTCAGCTTAGCATCTAGTCCCCCCCCCCCTTTGAATTTATTGTCTCCAAATTTCTCTCGCTACTTTCTTTTCAGAATGGAGTATAGAGAGACAAGTTCTTCACAGTCAGTGCAAGAGACTTGAAGCACAGAACTACAGTCTCACCAGGACAGCAGAGCAGCTCTCTCTCAGTATGGGGGTAAGTACCTCCGCCTGGCTGTCTGCTGATAGGTACAGTACGCCTGTCTAGTTGTTTCTCACAGATCTTTGTGTCTCTAGCTTTTTGCGTCAGATTTTCCATTTTCTGCTTGTACTCCCGTTTGTAAGCGCTGCAAGTCGGTGCCAGAAAATCTGGCGTTTGTATTCTGAATTGTACACATTTTTTCATTTGTCAGGAGCTGGTGAGTCAGAGGCAGAAAGTGAGAGAGGAGAGAGAGAGACTACAGGCCCAGCTGGAGCACTTCAGGAGGTGTTTGACACTACCTAACATTCACTGGGGCAGGGGCCAAGTCAACGGGCACACCCCGAGGTGACCCCTGACACCGCACCTCCAGACGGCCAAGAAACAGTAAGGGACAGGAGGCAGACCGGTCGCTCGCTGTGCTTGAAGCCCTGAAAGCAGCCGGTCCTTGTCTTGTTACCTTGTTGGCCAAGCGGATCTTCTTCCTGACTGGTTCCAGATTCCGCTGACAACGCGCCGCGTTTGCCATGGTAACCATAAGCCATGGTAATCACATACTCTGTACATTCTGACTGTCTCTCACTCTGCCCATGGTTGGTAAGCAACACTGTGTTGAACATTATGTTTGTTTGAAAAAAATGCTAGCCACTCCCACTAGTTTGTTTTAAGGTCTTTAGTTCAAATCATATCCATGTTGCATATTGCCTCGATCCACACCAACAGAGCTATCAGGAAGTGACTCGGTTAATACACAGAGAATGACACTCCAGTCAAGGAATCAAAGCACACCTCAGGCCTTAAACTTGATAAGATGCACTTGAAATGGAATTTCGGGAAGTACTTGACCTTCCTCTGTTGCAGAATATTCTAGTAAAGTACTGTATCTGTCAGATGCAGCAGGTTGTACTGCGGTTGTGTGCTAGCAAAGGCTCTAAAGAGAATAGGAAATGTCTAAAAGATAATATCTATAACGTGGCAAATGATACCGGTGACATTTTTTGAGATTTTATTTAAAAAAAAATCCATTGGGTAATGCCAGTTGTGATAGACAGAACTTTGTATGTTTTATTGTTTCAACCATTTATTGTGGGAAGCCATATATTTTTATTTGAATTGCTGCTGGTCAGAAGAAAATGTTTAGAATAAGTGAAGGATGGTAGGGAAATTGTATTTGAACACGTTTATGTTATGTCATAAATGTTTGGGGGGGAAAAGAAGATGCACTGGAGCTGGAAGGCAAGATGGAGGATCTCAGTCTGTGTTTCTCAGATCATCATCAAGTTGTTGTTACCATTGTTTCAACGGTCGTCTCAGACTCCCTGTCTTGAGCCTTCCACACACCTGTACATTTTGGAAAAACTTGAAAGGGATAGAAGTTTTGGTTTTTGTAGGCCTCTTTGCAACATTCTTATTTAATTGACATCACTTGAGCGAGAGTTCAACACTCCCAGGCAAACTGACCAATCTTACAAAAATGTTGCCACCTACTGTACCCGTATCTGGCTTAGAGTCGTTTTTCATGGCATCATTTTGACAACTAAGTTTAACTGAAACAGAACAGCCAAATTATCCTTCAGTTTGGAAAGACAAGTGTCAAGACTAATGTACAATATCTTTTCACCTGATGCTCCTAGAGTACGCCATACAAATTATCCCATTGTTTATGGGTGACACAAACATTAGAAAAGACACATCCCTTTGTGAACAACATTAGAGTTCACCTCAGCCATAGCCAGTCCAAACCATGTCTCACAATCCGATTTCTTTTGCTTTGCCTCAATCCCAGTGGCCCTTTCATAGAAGCACCTGCAGCACCTGTTCACTCTCCTCTACCAACATGCTGTGAAATCATGTTTCTTTGTTTCAATCAATTGTTATGTAATATATTATTTGGGCTGTACAATTACAATGAACTATTTATTAACATATATTGCTGTACATTCTGATGGAAATTTACATTAAAATATTTGTAAAATGCATTGGTTGTTGTCGTGTGTATTTGGAGGGAAAGTGTTGGGTTCTTAGGTCAAGCCTTCCTCTCGGGGGCCAATTTATGACCCAGGGTTTCTACTATAGATTCTCTTTAAGTTTAGGAACTTATATATCTGCATTTACTGAAGGTTAGATAAAAGAGGAACTTGATTGTGTGCAGTCTAATTATTACTGCATCAAATTGAGTCCAATGATGCATTTGCTTGTGAATCGTTTGAGATGGTCTTCTCTGATCCTGGGCCCTTCCGTTTTGGGTTCAGTGTATGCAGATCGGACCCTGGTCTCTCATCTCAATCAAATGGGAATACCATGAGGCTAATGAAAAGTTGAGGGCTTCAGAAGTTCATTGTGTCAGACCCTCGATCCTCGAATGGGACAGAATAAAACATTTATTGTTAATTCAAAGTGAAATCCACGTGTTCAATCCCTGTGAAAAAAGCATGACACTGTCATGATGATTGGTTGACATGAACTTTGCAGGTTAAGAGGATGAAACAGATAATAATCACTTGTCTTTTTGTCTGGTCTGAACCCTATTAAGATGCTCTTACCTCCACTAAACAACAACGAAAGGATCCCTGGCCTACACTGCAGGAACGCTCCCCATCTGACACACTGCTCGCTGTCAACAGCGGACTTGGTGGTTATATTTGAAGGGTAGCATGAAAAGGAGAACTATCACTCTTTCAATAATAGATCTTTTCAGAACATTCTAAGGCCTTTATGGGAATAAAGCTACACCTGGCTGGGCATAAAGTGCATCATTATCCTGCGTTTCACAATATTATATTGTGAAACACAGAATAATGCATAATATAATATAGCAATAAAAACAAGTGCGAATGCGCAATAGCTGCGACCACATATGCAAATTTCTGAAATGCAAGGATTGCAGGGCAGCCCACTCTAACTCTACCCCCCCGCCCCCTCCCTTCAGCCAATTGGCATGAACACACACACATACTTGACCTCCATGATGCCAAATTTCAGTCTCCTAGGGTGAAAACTGTGACCGGCAAAGGGTGGTGATCTTGTGGTGGACCAACCGACAGAGCGACCTGCTGGTCCCAGCTAAAAATGCAATGATTATGACCAAGAAATGAGTTAAAGACTAAATATGAACAAAGTTATCAAAAAGAAGGAAAAACTTAACACCATGAATACCATCATAAAGAAAGCTCTTCCAGACATGAGATCAGGTTCTCCCACAGTATGTTATTGAAATATCTTCCTTTTCCTCATGTAAGACTTTTTACCATTCACATGCCTCCATCTTCCAGGCTGGACTGTAGGAGAAGGGGATGCTGGAGGCTGCAGACACTCCTCTCCTTCACCTGATACATCAAGTAGAGCTCAAATCTACTTCATGCTTTTAGTATGCCATAGCTTTGTAATATATAGTAGCAGACCGAGGGCAGCTGTCCTGTCAGGTGGCGAGACTTGACATAATGCCTAAAAAGTATGTTTTAGAAAAGGAGACTATAAAGAGTCATTGGTCACTTTCTCTTTCAGCCTTCCTAATGTCTTCCTCAATAAAAACAGATAATAAAAAGTATAAAATAAAATATAAACAAAATAAAAAGTAATATTGAAAATTAATGAAATATTCATTTACATATCAGCTGTCAAAAATAATTAATATAACAAATGATCTGTGTTGCTTTGTGATGAGAAGTGCCTCTCCAATATCCATTTGTGTGCCTCTCTTTCTGTCTACGGTACTTCTTATAGCTTCCTTCTTATCAGCAGGTACGGCCATGTGACATGGGTTGCCTAAGAATATTTGGATACCAAAGTTCCTGGAAACAACAATAACAACAACAACAATCATGCTATGTCTTCTTTGCTTGGAAAAATAAGGGTAGCACAGTGGAAGGTCAAATGCATAGGTATGGTTTATATACATTACATTTTATTCAATACAATACTGATAAACTGTATACTTGCTGTAAACCGTGTACCTCTCACACATTAACAATATTGATTGATGTGTATACTGAACAGCAGCTTTATTCATTAAACATACCAAATATCAACGCAAAGACATAGGAGGAAAAATATGCAAAAAACAAAGAGACAAAAGATCATTTGTAGATTAAAGTGACATAAGTTCAGCATAGAAAAAGAATGAATATACAGTACACTAAGCAGTGTAATACAGCAGTAAAAAAACAACAACAGCTTGAATAGACCACCATGCTGAATCAAATGCTGACTGTCATGGGATTGGCCAGGGGCTATTCACTGAGGTTCTGGATGACTATCAGCAGAAACTCGTTCTCTGGAGGGGAGCGAAAGAGGAGGAGGGGAGACAAACAAACAACAGTAAATGAAGTGGAAGAAATGGGTTCCTATAAGTAACAGAGGTTAGCTGAAATAATGTTAAAACGATGCTGCAAGTGGTCATCATCAAGTCAACAGTGCCAATATCACTGCTACACTCACCCGGTGTGACCATGATCTCGTGCTTCTTAGAGCGCATGCGGAGGAAGGTGAGGTCATTCTGAGGGTCAATGTCCCTCACCGTGCTCCTGGCCTTCATGGTGAGCTGCTGAAGCAGTCCTGCATACTGAACTGTGGTGGAGTTGTCTAACGTAGTTCTAATTGGAATACCTGAAAATAAGGGGATCACAAGAGCGTCACTGATAACCAGTACATATCTTCTATCACAAGATAAATTGAGACTGTTGCAGTTCAGTTTAGCTGTAGGCTGGGTGTATATACCATACCCTACCACCATGTTTGATCTTTAGGCTTTTTCCTTACCTTCTGCATTAACAACTATTGTTCCAATCACACCTTTGTGGGCCTCGATTCTCTTCAGTGTTTCCTCAACTTCAGCCTTCAGGACAGAGGAACATAAAGGTATTTCCGTGTCCTAATTAAAGTGCATGCACATAAAATACGGTGTCGATGCTATTGGCAACGACAGCTAAATAAACCATTTAAAAGTTGTAATACAAATAGTCATATTCTTTAGTAATTATTGACAGTGATTCATTGTGGTTATCTACCAAGCTTTATGCCAGCAATGTACAGGTTATAGTTGATGCAATTTCAGTGTTTTTTTAATAGCTAATAAAGAACATTAACCAAATATATCATCAAGTGGTATCATGAAAATCATTTTATGCAACAGTTTCCGAGCTAATTTAACTGTTAGATGCTGAATTCCTACTGTAGATCATGCTGACTGATGAAACCAAACACCCACGGGTTGGATTCAAACGATTCAAACCAGCGACCTAGCGATTACGACAGCAGGTGCACCTGTGATGTCATCATCGGTGATGTCATAGTTGTTGTTGTGAGTCATCTGTGATGTCATAGTGCAGCTGTGATGTCATCGGTGATGTCATACCTGCCAAGATATATAATCGATGGTTTCAGTCTAGCTCTACTCTCTCCGATTCTCTGTTCAACTGCCATGTACGCCATACTGCCTTACTGCCTTCTGCCTGTGACACTCCAATAAAGCTTGCATCTCCGTGGTTCTTATCGGTCATCTGTCGCGGGTTCCCATCTAAATATTCCAGCACAAAATAAGCCGAAGCTACAACTTCCCTACACTTACCATTATGGAGTTTCTGGTCCAGCTGACTGAGCTGAACTGAGCTGAGCTTTCTCCGACCTTCTTCTTCGCGTTCTTCTGTTGCCAAGAGAAACGGAAGTCAGTTACTCGCGAGCGGAAGTGTACCCGTCATTGTGTGTGCTGCGAAAATGCCGGACTTAGCGGTAGAAAATGTGGTGGTTCATCCCCTAGTGTTGCTCAGCGTCGTGGATCATTTTAATAGGTTAGTATTTCAGATGATAAGTTATTAGTATTTTAATATTTTGTCTGTTTAGATGCGCTAGCAGGGATAGCGCATCCTTTGACGTTACTAAGCTAAGCTAATGTTAGCCTTGCTGAGTCAGAATCCCGTTGAGAACCAATGCTGTCATAGCTAGCCAGATAGAAGCGAGCTAGTTAGCTTGCTAACGAAGTTTAGTTCGTAATGTTCGCAAGTAGTATGTATACAATAGTTGATTGACGTTAATGAATAACGTTAGCACAATAGCGACGACTAACGTTAACAGAAGTAGCACACAATAGAGACATAACATGGTGTTGTAACGTTAATGTTACATTTCATCAGTGGATGACAAAAAAGGTCGGGAGGTTAGCTTTAGCATACAGTAACCTGGGGTAGCTAAGATGTTGATTCATGGCGTGATTTAAGTTGTCCAATAAATCAAAGAGACGTGTTTATTATGTCATTATTATTAACTGCCTAACCAGTTCATATGTCTATTCAATTTTACAGGATAGGGAAAGTTGGCAATCAGAAACGAGTGGTTGGTGTCCTCCTTGGATCATGGCAGAAGAAAATTCTTGATGTCTCAAATAGCTTTGCTGGTGAGTGTCGTCCTGACAACGTTTTCACTTTTAATACAATTACTTTAAAAGTCACTAACTGTTAGAATTACAGAGAGAAGTAGAAGTGACTGTCAATTAAGTGACTTTCAATGTTCCTTGCCAGTGCCATTTGACGAGGACGACAAGGATGACTCAGTGTGGTTCTTGGACCATGACTACTTGGAGAATATGTATGGCATGTTCAAGAAGGTTAATGGTAAGACACTGCCAACATTTACAACACTTGAAATATACTTGTGTTTTACTGTACTGTAATACCCCAGTCAATTATTCATGAATTCATCTCTTCCCTGTTTTTCAGCCAGAGAAAGAATAGTTGGATGGTACCACACAGGACCAAAATTACATAAGAATGACATTGCCATCAATGAGCTCATCAAACAATACTGCACAAATTCGGTATGGAATTACTTTGCTACTTTCTTCTGCTCAGTGTGAATGTGTCTTGATAACACCTTACTCTTCTCATGTACATCCTTTTGTTGAATAACCCTATCAACGGATTTCCTTTGTATCCTTCCAGGTGTTAGTCATCATAGATGTGAAGCCCAAAGACCTTGGTCTGCCTACAGAAGCGTACATCTCAGTGGAGGAAATACACGATGTAGGTGAACCATGACAGTAGGGTTGTCACAATATATCGTGACAATATGTATTGTTGAGATTAAATCTCATATCGCGAGAAAAAGAAGCTGAACATGGTGGCACTGATCTGCATCTGATTGCATGCTCGCTGTCCTTTTCATTGCTTTGTTTGAACAGATGAGGGACATTACAGACGCAGAGGATGAAAATGGTGAAATTACTCTAATTAGCGTGGAGGATGCCCCCTCAACTTAAAAATCGATCGCAAAAAGATATTGTTAAAATATCGTATCGTTATCGTGAACCCAATATCGTGTATCGTATCGTGAACTGAGAGTATCGTCACACCCCTAATGGACAGAGTGCAATACACTTAGTATAGAGACAGTCATAGATTCAGTTAGCTTGCAAGTGTGGGCACAAGTCCCATTAATTTATCTTTCCTTAAATCCTTAATGTGGAATGACTTTGGCAAGGTCAACAAGCCTTGATATCATTGAGATCGTTCTTTTGTTGTTAACCTGATGTGTCTGAAAACATCTACATTTAAGGTAACAGTGTGTACTTTAGTGTCATTGTATTATTTTACATCTGAAATAATAACCTTACAGTACGAAAACAAAACATCACAGTTCACTGATTATTGTAAAGTAGATTTGTGTAGAAATTTCCATTTTCAGAGAAGACAATTTCTTTTAGATAATCAACAGGTTTTTCTCACCTATCACCATGTAGGATGGGACTCCGACATCCAAGACGTTTGAACACGTCACCAGTGAGATTGGAGCAGAGGAGGCCGAGGAAGTGGGAGTGGAGCACCTGCTCAGGTACTCAACAGACCTTTGATACATACACACTAGGGCTGCAAAATGAATCATATTTTAGCTCTCTCACTTAACTCATTCATGGCCAGTTTAGGACTGCCAATATTTAGCTCAGGCCAAAGATTTTCATAATTGTTGGTCATCTTTCAAGACCCACAGTAAATTATCTATTAGCACCAAAGTGATTTGCAATACCTCAAAATGAAGATGTACGTCTCTGGGTTCACCAGGGAAAAAAAGTGAGCTTTTAGCATGTTTTCTCTACTCTACTTATAGCCATTTATATACACCCTGTTTTCACCAAAAAGGTCTCTCTGAGAAGAGAAATTGGAGAAAAGGGCATTTTTGTAAAGGACACAATCTCGGGCAGAACTCGCTCTCAATTCTTTTATTTTGAACTGTATTGACATCAGACATGTAAATATTATTCGTTATGACACAAATGACAATATATATATATATATATATATATATATATATATATATATATATATATATATATATATATACATGAAGTGCTTTTTTTACATTAAACAATACAGTTTACTCAGTGTGAATGTGTGTGTGTGCGCGGGGCCCATGTGTGTCTCTTTACATTACATTACGTCATTTAGCAGACACTTTTATCCAAAGCAGCCTTGCAGCAGTAGAGTAACATCAACACACACACACACACACACACACACACACACACACACACACAGACAGAGAGAGAGAGTTCTGTCCACAGCTGCTGCTGGATCGCGCCTCCTTCCCAGGGAACACTATTGATCTCCCCGCAAATTAGCATAGGAGGAGAACACCAAACTGGTCTGAGATCAGCGTCTAGCCTCCTCTGCCTCTGCATCGTTGGCAATGCATATATATCAACAACAAAATGTGTGGCGAGGCTGCCAAGCTTTACGGGCTAACCGAACTACAATTTTGCGTGATCTGTGTTTGAAAGAGCCTATAGTCACTTTCAATGTAATCCCGGCGGGTCTTTGCAGGGCGCAAATGCGCTGTGAAAAATGGCTCCTGTCTGTTGCTGTGGTTTCCTCGTTCTCCTCCTCCTCCTCTCGTTCCGCCTGGGACACAGGAACGGGGTCCAGCTTGGGTTTGTGACCAGGCGCTGGAACCGGATCGATCATGTTGGTCACGGGTTTGACTACTGCGAACAACTCATCCAGGTTCGCTGCCCTGCAGCAAGGCGACCAGCGCAGCGCGCCGAGGGGCGTTTCAATGGCGTTTCTCCTACTCTGCAACAGGCAGCGTTTCTCCGTTTTTCCTCCTCCCCCATTTCAAAACAACAGCTGCGTAGTTGTTTGTTCACGTGTTGTCGGCTTGTCTTTGAGGCCAGGGACCTGATACCATGTCACAGGCTGGGGAAGTCTTTGAACTACTGTAAGCACTAATAAAAACAAAAACACGTCAAACACGTATTTGGCTGGGAGGCACATTCCTGATCAGACGTTAAAGACGTATATGGCCAGGAATGAGTTAATAATTATATAATATTGGCATGCCAGCAATTATGCTGAGACTGAAAATATTCTAAGTGTTGATAGAAGATGCAAAAATTACACCTCAATAATTTGGCCCAGTAAATCGAGACTAATAATTGTGATTACGGGACTTGGCAAAAATAATTGGTGATATCATTTCATCCACCTAACTTATACACACACATGGTCATTAACTTCTCACCCTATTAATCATTTCCCCAGAGATATCAAGGACACAACAGTGGGCACTCTGTCCCAGCGCATCACAAACCAGGTCCACGGCCTGAAGGGACTCAACTCTAAGCTGCTGGACATCCGGTCTTACCTGGAGACAGTGACCGCAAGCAAACTGCCAATCAATCACCCGATCATCTACCAGCTGCAGGATGTCTTCAACCTTCTTCCAGATGTCAATCTACTGGTAGGTTGTTTGTGTTTGAAGTGTATGTTTTGTATCTGTACAAATAAGCACTATTGGGAAAATGGGAATGGGTATCTGTTGATATAATGGAGAAGGATTCACTTAAAATCAGGGCTAACATTAGCCCCATAAGTGACCCTACTACTGTACTCCGTATAAGTATACACTCGTGCAGTACTAGGGTCACACTCGGCTCCATAAGGCAATAGGAGGGAACGGCTGTTCAAAACGCTCTCCTACCTGTATCCAACGTCCGATTGCAGATCCAAAGATATAATAGTCCTCCCACGGAAGCCAGTAATTTAGCCGGTGCAGTTAAAATGATACTGCGTGAAACAACCATTTAAAAGCAGTCTTTCCACAGCCTGTGCTGAATTGACAGCAGGGTCAGTGATCAAATCATCAGATCCAGCGCACCTGGGAAGCATGTCATGAAAACTCCCAAGGTTTCTGTCGGCACTAGGAAGCTTCTCCTCCTAAATACGGCACTGGGTGCTGGCGCAGCCATCAGGAGCAATTTGGGGTTCAGTATCTTGCCCCCAAGGACACTTCAACATGCAGGCTAGAGGAACTGGGGACTGAACCATCAACCTCTTTTATCCAAAGCGATTTGTGGACGACCCGCTCTACCTCCTGAGTCACAGCCGCCCAATGTAAATCAGTCATTTAGATCAGTTGATAAAATTATCAACAGCTTAATAGTAACAAAATAATTGTTAGTTGCATACCTGCAAAGCATATTACCATGATTACATGAGACCTGAGAAGCTAGTACACAGTACACTCTTTTCATTACGTTTGTCTGCCTGTGAGCAGGATTACGGAAAAACTACTGGGTCGATTTTCATGAAACTTCGTGGAAGCACGATCCAAGGAAGAGCACATTACATTTTGTAGCGGATCCGATCCGACTCACAAAATTTGCATATCATATCAGACTTGCCTATTGCCTTGGTAGAGGTCTGCGCTCTCCGAGTGCCCTTGTTGTAGTTGCTAAAAAATATCTAGGTCTATTTTTGTTCCATGGTCCACCATCCGTGCCCTTGAGCCTCTCTGTCATACAGTTTGCGCTCCCCCGCTGAAAATCGTATCACAGGCATCAGTTTGCCTCCACACAAAGTTAGTTTTTAGCCCACATATCCTCCCTGAGCTTTCTTGGTGTATGTTGGAATATTGTTCAATGACTTCTTGATGCAGAATTTCATTCTTCCTTTGCAGGAGTTCACGAAAGCCTTCTACCTGAAGACCAACGACCAGATGCTGGTGGTCTACCTGGCCTCGCTCATCCGCTCTGTGGTGGCTCTGCACAACCTGATCAACAACAAGATCTCCAACCGAGACGCAGAGAGGAAGGAGGGTCAGGAGAAGGAGGAAGGCAAGAAAGAGAAGAAGGATGACAAGGAGAAGAAAGACGACAAAGACAAGGAGAAGGAGAAAGGAGACGCCACCAAGAAAGACGAGAAGAAGAAGAAATGAGTGTTTTAGTTAAAGGTTTGCTCTCAAATCATACCTTCCCCATCTGGATGGTGCTCTACTTTCGTCCAGAGCCACAGCTCTGTATGTGGGTCTCAGGCTAAAAGTAGGCCTATCCATGGGGAATGGTGTCATTTGAGATTTGACCTCGCGGTCACAAGTGGCACTCATAAGACTGTTATTATAGTACGGAGGAGGAAGAGTTGATGATGACATCTTTTTTGTTCTTTCCTGTGAGAACATGTTCATTCTGTTTTCATAGCGGGCTCCTTGTGTTGTTACACACCTGGTGCTGCTTTTTTGTAAGATGGAGAAAATGTCTTGTTTCTGTATCACTCATTAAATTGGGGTCATATTAAAAAAGGTTTTTGTTTTGCAGTTTTCACTGTTGTTTCTATGCATTATATGCCTTAGATTCAAGCAAGTCTTTGTGTATAATAATAGATCTGCCTTTGGGGCAATATGTTTGTTTTTAGATCCACTTTACAGATGTCCTTGTATGTAAATTGAGGTCAAACATGCCATAAGGATGAGGGTTGTGTGTGTGTGTACGTACGTCACGTGTACAGCCTATGCGCTATCATAGCGCAGTGTGAGGTCACACTGATGGGCTGCCAAATTATACATTCAAGTGAAAAGGGGGAGTTGCAGCTAATTAGACATTTTAGGCGTGAAAAAAACTATAGTAATTAATACAGGTTAGCTGGATACAACAAGTAATACAATGATGGTAACACTTTTTTTTAAGGTAGGGGGAGGTGCAACCCGACAGAATCCGTTACATATATCTTTTTTAACTGCGTCATATGCAGCATCTCCTCACTGAGACCCGCTGCATCGACCGTCATAAATAAAATGTGCAGTAGTAGTGCGTTTTAAGCTCTTGTGACGGGCAAATCAGATTATTGGGTAGGTAAACAAACTGGATTCTGACGTAAGGGGTTTAACCCCCAGTAGAGCCGCGTCGCTTGTGAAGTCAGCAGTCGGTGAACAGCTCGGTGCACCATCCAGTCAACAAACCCCTCTCTCTCTCTCTCTCTCTCTCTCTCTCTCTCTCTCTCTCTCTCTCTCTCCCTCCGAGGAGCATGACTCCTCAAATATCAGTGTGATCGAGCGGAGCGACCGGGCAACATGGCTTCTTATCTGCAGGTGAGGCTGTTGTCGAGCTGTTTGTCATCCCGCACTTGTGTTTTTACAGTCTACGTTTCTTGTCACTTGTCCGGGTGTGGTTTTTAGCCACCGCGTAGGTCTTATTTTGACCAGACAGCTTGTCTTTTAGTGTTAAAATGTTTGCTGCGTTCGTACACGCATTCCCCCCTCTGCCCGGGGAATAAACAGGTGGTTGAGACGAGAGGCTCTGTGTTGCGTTGGCATGGCGAGGGTGTGCTTCACTTTCACTAAATGTAGCTCATCGTCGCAGCAACACGTTTTCTGTCACTGACAAAAACGTTTTGCTTAATATAGCTGTAGAAGAGCTGTGTGTGTGTGTGTGTGTGTGTGTGTGTGTGTGTGTGTGTGTGTGTGTGTGTGTGTGTGTGTTTCAGATTGAAGAGCTGTGTCTGTTTCAAATTATATAGATAATATGTGTTTGTCTGTTGAAGAGATAGTCTGTGACTGTTTCAGATTGAAGAGATGTGTGACTCTGTTTCAGATCGCGGATGACGAGAAAGGACATGAGTTGGACCTGTTCTGTGTCCCCAAACATTATGAGAATGATCTGGACAGGGTGATCATCCCCCACGGCCTCATCATGGACAGGTACAGCAACGTCAAGAAGGCAGATTAGACCAGTCTTCCAACCAGCTGAAGGTGTGAATTGGTACCAATGGAATTTAAGAGTTCGGCACCATATTTGTCAAGCAAAACACCAGTGGCCACATCCTATAGTAGGCTAGTTATTTGTATATGGACTTCACATGGAATATGCAGGGATGCAAAACTCCCTTGAACGTGACCAGGGCAGACACAAAACCACTCAAATCATTCACTTAAGTGCCCTATTTTTGGATCAAAAAGGTGACTGTCACCTAAAGGTAACTAGTGTGTGTGTGTGTGCGTGCGTGCGGAGGGGGGGGGGGGGGGTTAGCTAATGAACTGCATGGTAGGCAATTATGTTAAAGTGCAATCTCGTGTTAAGGATCTGGGCACGGTTCACATCAAGTGGATTGCATCATTAAGCTTTCAGTTCACGATGCATCTCTCTCCCCCCTCCACCCTCTCTCCTCCCTTCACCCTCCTCATCCTGCCTCACCTCTCCGGTCCAGAACGGAGCGCCTGGCCCGTGACATCATCCGGGACATGGGCGGACACCACATCGTTGCCCTGTGTGTGCTCAAAGGCGGATACAAGTTCTTTGCAGACCTGCTGGACTTCATCAAAGTGCTGAACCAGAACAGTGATAAATCAGTCCCGCTCACTGTGGACTTCATTAGGCTTAAGAGCTACTGTGTAAGCTGCCCTTCTCCTTTCACTGGCAGGGACAGTGAGTGTGCTGATGATGTGAGGTGTGTGATTATGGGCGTAGTAGACTCACCAAACGTCTGGAAACCGAGACTATGGGCGTCGTAAAATGTAAATGAGAAACAGTTTTGTTCAATTAGAAATGGACTATCTTTAGTAACCTGACATTGCCAGATGGGGGCGGTAGTGTTTAGTTTTAGATCTCGCGAGAGATTCCAGCTTGCTTGCAAGGTTATAACTTTAGTGGTCACAGTTTGTATTTTTGAGTGCAGACGTTTTGCAAAATGAGTGCACTTTTAATCTTATGGTAGGCTTCAATGTGGTGAGGCCTTTTGTTGTGATGGCAGTAGAGCAGACGAGACAAGTTAACACCACATAAAACATTTCTTCCTTCCTTTGTATCCTCTAGAATGACAAGTCTACAAACAACGTCAAAGTCATAGGAGGGGATGAGCTGTCCAACCTATCCGGCAAAGTTAGTGATGTTTGCCACATAGAACTGCTTCACAGGTTCATTTCTACATGTAAAAGTGTCTTGCTTGAAATCTGTCCCCATCTGAATAACTTTCCTCTCCTTGTTTCTGCAGAATGTTTTGAT
Organism: Poromitra crassiceps; assembly: GCF_964638095.1. Classification (NCBI taxonomy): domain Eukaryota; kingdom Metazoa; phylum Chordata; class Actinopteri; order Beryciformes; family Melamphaidae; genus Poromitra; species Poromitra crassiceps. The sequence goes on along the minus strand of NC_139636.1, from coordinate 14,718,224 downwards.
AGTTGAGGTAAGACATTTTTATTTGTTGATAACAGTTCTGTATTATTTTGGGTGTTATTTAATATTTTATAGGGGTGTGTGTGTGTGTGTGAATAATCACCGTATGAAGGCTAACTGGATGTAAATGCATCAAAGTATGAATGTACAGGAATTGCAAAGATCTGATATACTGGGATTTTGTTTCTGTGTAATCCTCTTCCACACACACACACACACACAACACACACACACATGACACACACACTCGACTGTAAACCCGATGATGTTTGCACGGTGCCAGGCTGGTTTTCCTCTGCCTGTGGTCTTATAGGACATCGTGGAGACGGGGAGGACGATGCAGACGCTGCTCTCCCTGCTGAGTGAATGCAATCCCAACATGGTGAAGGTCGTGAGGTGGGCGGCTCCATTAGAGACACTTCACATTCCAGGAAGTTGCATGATAGACCTCCATCTTAACTGAATTGTCTGTCTATGGAAACAGTGCAGACAACAGTTAGCTAATGGACACTCTCCTCCTTTAGCGCTGTATTAGAGATGTTATGTGAGGGGAGGGCTGGAGGGAACAGCTTAAAGAGTTAATCTCTCATACTATTAACTGCTCTGTGGAGGTACAGTAGAGGCCAGCTTTCTCTTATATTTCACATAGCAGGTTGAAGTTGGAAATGTGTGGACATTATGCATGTCAGGGTTGGGGGATATTCATGCCTTGAATTGAGAATGCGTGGTGAATTCTAATTCATCTTCTTGGGAGTTGGAATTGGAATGTCACACAACTCTAAAGAAACAATTTATTGAACTGGAATGACAAGGAACAATTTAATTCTGTGAAATAAATAGCACTCCTAAGATAGTTTGGCTGAACTTACATTTTAAATCAAACACTTATGAATCAAATAAAACACAACACATCAAATAACATTCAGTCACAATGTATGTATTATGATGACATGTTATGCATCAAATCCCGGCAGAAAATGTCCCTTTAACATTTTATGAGATCCAGTTTTGTAATAATATATTACTTAGATTACGTAGATTATATTATAATATATAATCTACACTATGTGTAATCTCAGATATGTGGTAAGGTAGAGAAAAAACATGGAATTTCCAATTCAATTAGCCTTTTTCACTTCCCACCCAATTCACCCATTTTGTGTAGAAAATGCAGGAAGAAGCACAGGTGCAAGCAAAACGGTAACGAGGGCACTGGATCACCAAATGGATTGGAAGCTAGAAACCCTCATTAATGTTCTACTTGCACCTGTGTAGCTTCCTGCCTTTTAGACACAAAATGGGTGAATTGGGTGGGAAGTGAAAAAGACATTCTGTTTCCTCCTGTAGTTGAGTTGGAACTGATGCGTTCATGACGCAGGTTTCCTCAGATGTCTGTGGCTGCATGAATGCGAGCAATTTGGATTCAACATACTGTAACTGCATGTATTCCACAGTCCATTCAGCCTAGCTGATTTCCCTACTGTAGAATAATTAACACTTTTTTAAATATTTGCTATCAGTGTGTCTTCTTGCCATGTGTCTGAGCGTGGGTACTAGGATCATTGCTTTTGCTTGGATGTTTGGCGTGTACAGTATGTAATCAAGCTACGCACAAGCACAGAGGCCGATCATCTACCATGCATCTGTTTAGTAGTCAAAGTGTTGTGTACATCTGTCAATATGTAGGCTTGTACTAAAAGGTTCATGGTGGAACCCCCCCCCCCCCTCCCCCCCAGTGTAAAATTCTATTTCATGTCATTTTCTGTTGTTTCCCCCTCTGTTTTATTGTCTGCTCTGCCGTTTCAGCCTTCTGGTGAAGAGAACCCCGAGGAGTTCCGGGTACAGGCCAGACTGTAAGTACCTCCAAGCCTGCTATTCACGCATCGTTTTGAAGGGATGGCGAATGAGGATGTTATCTAAATGGACATTGGAGCCCTGCAGTGTGCGAGCGGTTTCCACGACTTGGCTCACTTTGGGGGCGCAGCACCTGCTGCCCATGCTTTGGTTTGGATGTGCGGGCATAGATGTAATCTAATCCAGCTATGCTTTCCATGTAAGATTAACATACATTTCAGGAAAATCTGCTCCAAATGTAGCCGAACATGGCACTTATGCGCCAACACGGGCCTGAGATATCCGCACACTAATGCTTTTAGGTTGGAGGTGGGTAATCTCTTTAAGATTGCCCCTCACGGACAGCTGTTACCGTATACGCGTTTGACTTTCCCCGTATACAGCAGCGGCAGCTTAATTACCCACCTCATGCAGACTGCAAAGGAGCAGCGTCTGTTGTCTCGCTACACCGCAGCACTGATGTATGATGGAAGTGGAACTAGAATGAATGTATAGAAAAGTAAAGAATGTATAGTATGGGAAATATACTTACAGTAAATGTTTCAAATCTCAGTTCAGCTAATTTGACGCCGCATGTTGAATTCTGTGAGGGGAGTTTTGCTTTCACTGTGTGTGTTTTGCATTACTCTACTCACACACACGCGTGTCTCTCTATTTATTTCAGACACTGGGTTTGAGGTGCCGGATGCCTTTCTGGTCGGTTACGCTCTGGACTACAATGAGTACTTCAGAGATCTCAGTGTGAGTGGAGTTGATCCCTACGCTATGTTTAAAAGTGAGAGACTACATGTTAGGAGACTGCTGTCAGAGAGCTCAGCTCCAGCCCCACCATGTCCCTGGCCTTGCGGATCAGTTTGTTGAGTCTGTTGGCGTCCGCTGCCCTCAGCCTGCTGCCCCAGCACATGACAGCAAACAGGAAGGCGGCACTGGCCACCACAGACTCATAAAACATCCTCAGCATTGTCCAGCAGATGTTGAAGGACCTCAGCCTTCTCAGAAAGTAGAGATGGCTTTGCCCTTTCTTGTAGAAGGCTTCTGTGTTCTTAGCCCAGAGAAAATGGAATGTTACTTGATGGAGAATGACTTTCCCTTTACCGTCTTCCTGTTTTTTAATTTTTTATTTGACAGCACATCTGCATATTGAATGATCAAGCCAAGGAGAAGTACAAAGTGTGAGCAGAGGGAATGGATCGATGAAGACTAGGACCACTGTGACGACTCTCTTCAGCTTCTGTGTTTTGGATCTTATTTATTTTTTTACATTAACGATAATCCACAAAATGTGAACTGTGGGTTGAGAATTACTTAAAGAAGTTTTCCCCCTCCCCCCTATTGAGTAAGTGGGGATATTTTTGGTTCTGTTTTAGTTTATATTTATTAATTTATGTGTATAGGCTTGCATGTAAATTGCAGTTTTATCTTGAGATTGTGAACAGAATGTTGTAATTATTCTCTTCTCGCTCATCAGATTATAAAAGTCTCAGGCTACTGCACTGTAACTTTATGTTCAATGAACGGTCAGTCCAAAATGCAAGTAGCCTTCAGTTTGTACCTGTATTGCGTTTTTGTTTGACTTGATAATGCGGCTGTTTCATGCCATGCAACGACTGACCTGGAATGTATTGTAAGATCATTTTATTTCATATTATCTGATGTATTCATTGAGCACCTGTTTACAGCAATACAAATTAGATTGAATTCTATGCATCGATTTTGTCTTTGTTTGTTGTTACACTTTTTCAGTTTCGCCACAAGAGGGAGTCGCATATTACTAGGGTTAGGGTTATTATATTCCAAATAGGTCATTTTCCCCTTCTTGCTCACTATATTGTTCTCATTTTTGATGATGATTAACAGTATAATATTTATGAATTATTTATATGAAATGGCTTATCCTATTGACGAGCATTATCAACAAACTGAAAAGCAGAAAAATATGTTTTTCCTACTGGTGAGTGGAGTGGTGACAGAGGGTAAATCGTGTAGGTCAGACCTAGATGTATGTTCTCATACACACACCTGCTGACAAGGCATCAAAATACCCTTCCATAATAAAGGCTCTAGCATCACTGGGAGGTTATACAGGGACAGGACTCCCTAGCTGAGTATCTCTATTGATTTACCAGCATGTTTTTAAAGGAATAAGGTCTGTTTTTAGAATGATTAGATTTGTTTTTGTTATTCCATAAGTATTTGTGTTCATATGTTTTTTAATGACTATGATAAAAGGGCCTAAAACTCAGAGCCTGCACTCCGAAAAGCATAATCAAATGAGTAATTAAAAAGAAATGGCAGGAGTTGAATAAAGAAACTAAACGTAGACATAGCCTACTACTACACTATCCAAAAGACTAGGAAAATTGAGAGGTGCTAGCAGAACTAAAATATATATCAAGGATGAGATTTGGGCACACTGGTCTTTTTTTTTATATATATTTTATTTTAAAAAAAATTATAGAACAATATACAAGACAAACAGGCTCAGACACAGGAAATGAACAGTACACAGATCATTGGTAAACTGTAACATGAGACTGGTATATGTGAATATTGTAATATGCAGGAAACAACAGGAAAGACAGATTCTCACGAACAGACAGGAAAATGATCGCATCAAGCTGGAAATAAAACAATTGTTAATTGACCGATCCACACTCCATTTCAGAAGGTGGCGGTAATGCCCCAGTAGCTGTTTGCCAACCGCCATAGAACAACACAAGAAGAAGAAGAAGGGTCCTACGTCACTTCCGTCAACACAGTAGAGGTCGCGTGACTTGACTTCCTAGTTCCTAGAATAAACGTATAATAGATCCATCATAGATAATCTATTACTTGAAATCCAATCGTCTTTGGATAGCCCCTAGCTAGCCTAAACTAAAAACAACTATTATGAGCTTAACCGCCTATCTGTCCGCATATTATTTTCCCGTTTTGTGTGCGATTAGGACAGGTCCTGCCTTTTGTTATGACCATTGTTGTGACCTTAATTCAGTACACCTTTACCGTCGCGTCGTGCAGAAGCAACACTTGTAATATGGCATAGCAGCATTAGGTTTAATTTCAAACTCAACACCAGTAGTGATCAACACAGAGACTGAGCTGCAGCTCCTCCTTAACTAGCCGTGACACACACGTTTAAAAAACCTTCTAGTGTTTTCACGGCTACTCATTAACCTGACAGACTCGTTCCCTCTGTGCTTCCGGGAACAGTAACACCCAGCCAGGCCATGGTATTTAGAGTATGTAGCCCTTCTCAGGACGCTGGTATATTCACGTCATACGACCTGAATGGACACGAAAGAGGAGGCGATCGCCACCTTGAAGCGGTTTGAAATTGGAAGCAGGTTCTCCTATCTGCCTGTCCTGCCCAAAGCCTCGGTCCTGATCCCGCTGTTTGTGAGGAGAGGAGAGCTGTGCACGTTGATGACCCTGCGCTCAAAGGAGGTAGCCTACAGCAAAGTGTAGCTATATAGGTGGAGGGTGTCAGCAAGTTACTTTCAAAATTTAATATACTACATATTACTAGTTACTTTTATTTGAAAGTAATAAGTTACAATATTACTGTCTGTGTAGAGTAACTCATACAAAAGTAACATATTACTTTTAGCAGTAACTCAGTAACATAACTTATTACAATTAGGATTTCAGTAATATTATACCAGTTACTTTGTCAAGTAAACAAGTTAAAAATTTAGTTACATTTTTGTTTATCAAAGCACATATTTAAATAAAGATACAATCATTACCTATCAAATTGTGTGCTTTTAGGGCAGCAAATAGCCACTAATAGATGACAATAACAAAGGAAAAGGAAAACATTTAGAATTTTGGACAGTTTACACTGACTTCAAGATGGTTTAAATTATTTTTCAGGATGGTTCCGCAGCGGCGATGTCATTCTGCTACTGCTGTTATCTTGGTGAAAGTAATGCAAAAGTAGTGTAATATAAGTAACAAGTTACTCTACACAGACAGTAATATTGTAAAGTAACTCTTTAAAATGAAAGTAACTAGTATGTAGTATATTACATTTTCCTTTGTTCATGAATTAGCAACCCTTTGTGCATGTGAGTGTTTGAACACCTTGTTGCCGTGTGTGCAGCTGACGACCAGCGTGTGCATGTTTGAACACCTTGTTGCTGTGTGTGCAGCTGAGGACCAGCGCCAGTGAGGTTTGTTTCCCAGGTGGCAAGAGAGACCCGAGTGACACGGATGATGTGGACACGGCCTTGAGAGAGGCACAGGAGGAGATAGGGCTGCCAGCCCACCAGGTGGAGGTGGTCTGCAGACTGTTCCCCATCATCAATAAGGTAATTCAAGTAAAATAATTCTTCCACTCAAAGGTATAGTTCAGCCATCTACTCAGTTCATCTACTCACCCTCATGCCAGCTGAAACACAGGTGATGTTTCTTTGTCTACATAACACACAGGGGAGGCTGCCCTGCCCGGCACAACTCTGTGGAAGCCTTCTCCAAAACGTGTGTGACATAGACCTATGTGTAGGAGACTAGGAGTGCAAACACAGATGTGGGGAAGATTCACATGAACGCACAAGGTCTGTCTGGGTAAACAATGGCTGTAGTGAAGATTTCACTTAAAATAGGTGTTCTCCAGTCAGTGTGATCATTTGGTTTAAGAAGACTTGGATTGTGCTGCACGAGCTGTATGGAGTCATTTTACGGTCTCTTTTTGGCTTTTTTGGAAAGAACCTGACCCCAATTGCTTCAGTTCATTTGGAGAAGGCATTGAGTTGTGCTGGCAGCCTCCCTGTGTGTCATTTGGATGAAGAAACTCATATTTGTTTTATTTTTTTGGCAGGGGGGATGAGCTATTCCTTTAACAGCTCTGTTTCCACCTCTCTCACCTGTCACCCCCCCCCCCCCCCCCCCCCCCCCATCCTAGAGTGGTCTGTTGGTGACCCCAGTGGTCGGGTTCATAGAGGAGTCGTTCTGTCCGTGTCCCAACCCAGCGGAGGTCAGCGCCGTGTTCTCCGTCCCCCTGGACTTCTTCACCAGGGAGAAGGACCACTCGGCATACGGCCCTCCTGGGATGACTGGGCTGCTGCACTCGTTCGACTTCACAGAGCCCGAGTCAGGCGAGCACTATCACATCTGGGGTCTGACCGCCCTGTTGGCCACACTGGTTTCTGTCGTTACTCTTAGGAAGAAGCCAGAGTTCCCCATCGGTTTTGACTCAGAGGATCCGCTACCCTTCTTCCAACACGGTCTAGATAGAAGAATTAGTAAACTATGACTGTAGCTGTGTTCCAATGTTTGTTTGTCACCAGGGTGGGAATTTCGTCATTTTAGGGGCTAGGTCATTTGGCCTTCGGCATCACGTTTTTTAGGACACAAGGCCACATGCCAGCGCTCAAAGGCCATTGCTCTATTGACATCGTGAAGTGATTCTTATGAAATGTGACACACATTACACATCCTTTGCACAGGGCAGGCTACATTAAACTGAGACCACTGATGCTTTTAAAGCAACTGACAGTAGCAGGCTGGTAGCAGGGCACTGCCAAGGTGGCCTTAGGGATCTCAGGTCACCACGGCCAGAGGGAGGGGCAACGGAGGCCATGGCCTCCATGTAATTCTCACCGTCACCCAGTGTCCCATGAAATTTCTTGGAAACAGTGTAAGACCTGATGAGGTTTATAAAGACTAAAACTGAATTTATTAATACGATTTATTAGAGTGTATATAATTGTTCAAAAGGATTAAAAAAAAATCCTACTTAATTCTGTTCTTGAAATGGTTTTACATTTTTCATACATACCAAACCCAGGGGCAAAAAAAACAAAAACAAGACACCATTTAAATCTTTATTAATTCATTTAATGTAGCAGCAGGATTACAGATAAACAGAAGAGTATACAAACGTCCAGACAAAGGCAAAGTACATGTTAATAATAGTTCAGATGTATGAGAACACACTGGGGGGGGTTGACCTTTGACCTACTGCAGGGTCTTAAGGCTAGATACTAAAGCTTAAGCTACACAGAACAGATACAACAGAACTGTGGGGAGAATGTGAAATAGAAAGCGAACTAGGAAACGTGAGCAAACTGATAACACACAAGATACAGCTTTACACTATTGGCAATTAACAGTTTTCATTTATCATGGTTGCTCCTTTTGATCTCAAGTCAAGCAGTTCACAGCAACAATAGTAATGTTGACAAGCACATCAACACAAGAAAGCTCTCCATAAAACAACAATCTCCACTGTCTCGTCCCTTTGACCTCACATGTACAAATCTCAAGAGGCACGGAAAACTCAGGTTGAAAGAAACGCAACAAACACGTCGACAGTCAACGGCTTAAGCTGCCCAGCAGTATTATGTTGGAAGTCATCGCACTGATTTTGCAATGGACTTCCAAGGAGGAAATGTTATAAAATAACGTAAAAATATAGTTGCATGGGCTATTGTTTTGTTTGGGTTTAGAGAAGCGGCCTGATGTTGAACAGTCCTTGAGAATAAAAAAGGACAAGGAGCCAGATGGTAATGACACAGAGGGGACACAAGTAAACAGCAGAGGACTTGTTTAGTTATAAAGGCACACACAGTTCTGTTGAAAGCATCAAACAATTGAAATTCAACATACCCCTGCAGTATATTTCACATTTAAATATACATGGAGATTTCATTTACATGTCCGAAGGACAAAACCGATCTCGTGTAAAGGTTTGTGTGCTATCATCACCGTCATCAAATTAACATTGAACATGGTGCTTTCAGATGCAAGTGGCTGTTTGGAGAGTGAGACTGAGCTAGATGTTCCAAATGAAACGGCTGGACGTGGAAAGATGAAATGAGACAAGAACCCAAAACAAAACAAATGTACAGTGACACAAATGACAGTTGGTTGCCCCCCCCCCCCCCCATCATCATCCCCATTAAAAAAAACTTCTCTAAATCTGTAATTGGTCCGATGTTAGATACAGAGCAAGCTTCTTCTTTTTTCACACCATGAGGTAAAATTTACATTCATGAAACTGAAGTCACAGGTTGGCTTTCTGTGTTGGTATGGCTTTAAGAGGCTTAACCGCTCCAACTTCCGCAACATCATGTGCTCTTAAACCCCCCCCCCCCCGCCAAGAGGAATGGCATGCTTGGAAACATTACTCAGCTCTGACCTGATCTACAGTTAATGGATGAGTCAAAGTGCCATTTGAGATGCATGACATTTCAATAAAATGTGTCTAATTAATCATAATAAAAAAGTAACAAAAAAAACATTGTTAGAAACAGCAGTAGAATTATATTCTAACATATTTGCTTGATGTCCACTTAATTACATTTCTACTTACACTTGACAATGAACCTGCGCTTGAGTTCAGGAAAACATATCAACAATGATATTCTGTGCTATGAGCATCAACCAAAAGTCTTACAAAAATACTCTACAATTTGATTCATGGGTACGAAATTCTAAAAAAGATAAGTTACTTCAAAATGGATCACTCACATCTGCAGGACAAAATAGTATGAATATGAAAATGTAAACAAATGCACATGAGCAGTTCTATCCTAGTAGCTGACTAGTTCTCATGAAATTGGCTTGTGATCATGTCAACTTGGCTAATGTTGTAGATAATGTAAAGTACAGCAGTGTTATTTTGCATTAAAAAAATATAAACAAGTAGGTCAGCATAGCAGAAGAGTTAAATGAGTATCGATTTGGTGGAAATGTTACTGCAAGATTAACTGATCTACAAAACAAAGTACCATTATTACATATATTTTCTCATTTCTGTACTAAATGTAAAATAAAATAAAAACACTGAGCTGCTATGCATGTGAGAGCTGCATAATTTAAATGAGTTAATAAAACGACAAACGAGTAAACATGTTGTGGGCATTTGAAAGGACAATATGAGACAAGACAACGCTTCAAAACAGGAGCTTTGGTTTGCCTGGGTGCACTCCTCTCCGACCCCACCACAACAGCCTGCTCTAGACACAACTGTCTGAAAACAATTCATGTCAGAACTATCAATAGGAGTAGAAACTACGTATTAATATCACATCAGAAGTGCCCATGACTCCTGTACATAGCACCATAGATAGAATCAAAATGGCGGCCTCTATGTAACAGAGATTTTAGTTTACCAGTGAGCCCCTGTTAACAACACAAGGGACGGGTACTGGGTGCCAACTTCACATGGCGCCGGCCTGCACACCGTACCAACACTGAGACAAAAACAATTAAATAGGTACACAAGGTCAAACCGTCTCAAGTGACAGCGTGTACAGTAATAGTACAAATAGCAATAGAACGCAAATCCTTCATTTCCTACGCACAAACTAATATTTTAGATAACCATTCCAACACTGAATAATGACAATCAAGGGGAATGGTTTGTTTTCATGACAGACTTGACTGGACCACTGAGATTGAATACATAGAGGGATTCAACAGTGAACAGACATTCTATACAAAGTTATCCATGAGCCTAAAAATATAGTGACATGAGAAAATGTAAAAATGCTCCATAAAGATGTTTTAATTATTTACCCATACAAAGACAAATGCTTTGCGTTTTCTTCTTCTATGGTTTTTTCTTTCTTTCTTTTGAATGGACGTTTCCAAGTAGAAATCAGTTGGGTCAATAGAGAGCTGTGGACGGATATAAGGATTAGCTGGTTACACAAAAAGAGGTTATAAAGTGCTTAAGATAAAATGTTTATAAAACCACACAACGCTTAATTTTCACTAGTGGAAAGTTTCTTCTATCCACTTTGGATTGGTAAAAGTGACCAACTCCTCAAAAAAGATACACACACACACACACTACAGAGTTGAATGCTCCTTAAAAGTTAGCCCAGAAAGCTCCTGCGAACCCAGTGGTGTGTAATAAACATATGAAAACACTGGGCGGTGCCAAAAACGAGCGGCCCAGTCTCACGACTCGTATCTGACACACATGTGCAATCTGATATCCGATCCGATCCATCTTTCAGCCTCACAACCTCATCTCTTATCTCCTCACCGTGTTTCCCTGTTGCTCCGACATTCTTATCCCTTTCCAGTTTTTCCTCCTCTCCACCAAACCTGGCCACTCCTCATATGATCTCTTATGATTTAACACTCTGAACACAAACACTGCATATCTGAGACTGATCGATGAAGCCGTTATTACAGGCCTCTCTGTTCCTGCAAGAGGGGTAATAACTCAAAGGACGATTCATCAATTCAACAAAAAGATGGTTGTACATGGGCTATAATCCATGATAAATATCCACCAAAACAAGAGTTATATGATCTCATATTGTGGGGTTTGAGTAAATGGGGGCGCTTGATTCTTAAATGTTCTGAATTTTTGGAGAGTATTGTGGCGTTGGCAGAGAAAGCCACTCGACTCCCATCTGTGTCAGTGCCAGTATTCATCAGTGCTTCTGCAGGCTCTCCAGCAGGTCCTCGATTTTATCCATGTTGGAGGAGGCAGATATCGATGCCTGCAATGTATTCTGTAAGCTGCTCTGTAACTGTGTGGGTAGATTGGTCTGCATTGGGGTTGGTAGGCCTGTTTCTATGGCCGCCTGTAAACCGGACTGCAGAGCAGTTTGTGTGTTTGTCTGCATTGCGTTCTGTAGATTGGACTGCAAGGCGCTTCCCAAGCTGGACTGCATTTGTGCCTGAAGGGTGTTCTGTAAGCTGCCGTGTATGCTGGTCTGCATTGGGGGCCCAGTCTGGGCCATGGGCTGGTTCAGGAGAGGTTGCATGTGACTGGGGTTCTGGCTCTGGCTCTGGGCTGACAAGGCGGCTCCAGAGGAAGTCAGCAGTGGCGGTGAGTCTGAGGGAAACGAGAAGATGGAAATATTAGAAGGAGTCGGTAAACGATGATGGCACTGGAACATTCAGACATGTAGAGCTGCTGTATAGCTCGATGGGTTGAGCATGACACCAAGGCAAGTTTATTTGTATAGCACATTTCATACAAAGGCCATTTAAAGTGCTTTACGTAAAACAGATAAAAAGAAAAGAGCAGAGAGTGACTGACTAACATTGCCAGGGTTAGAGATTTAATTCCCACCACCCATGCTAAAAAAGTAGCACTCATGCACTCACTTTAAAGCAGCATGCAACACTCTCAACACGTTCCTATTTGCCATACTTCAGAGGCGAGGAAGAGCAAATCGTCTTACCGTTCTGGATGCCAAAAACAAACACTTTGGCCTGTCCCTGTGGCGCCACACTCGCGCTCACTGTTGTCTGGAACAGCTGCTCGGGGGGCTGCTGGCCAGGGCTGCCCACCGCCCCCACACCACTCTGCACCACAAAGATGGTCGTGCCAGCGGCTGCAGCCTGCCCGCTCAGCTCCTGTGTGCCCATAGTACTCTGCAGGCTAGATAGAGAGGTCTGTGGCAGGAACAGCTTCACGGGTTGACCGCTTGGGACACTGCTGGAGCTGGGGCCCACCTGCATTGGCTGCTGTTCCTGGAATAGGCTCGGCTGTCGGGGGTCACCGGACGCAGAGGCGCCGCCGGAGGAACTCTGGTCCTGGAAGGACATGGGCTCTGCTGGGTCTGGCTGAGGGATCCCAACCCCGACCCTGATGCTTCCCATAGAAGAAGGGCCTTGGCTTTGAGTGCTGAAGAGGAGTGCTGGGGGAAGAGCCTGGGGGCTAAGGTCCGTGGTACAGAGGAGCAGACTGCTCTGCTCTGGCTGAGAGAGCTGGCTCTGGGGGAGAGGGTTAGCCTGCGAGTGGCTGGGGATGCTTTGGAACAAGGAGCTCTGCTGGCCCATTGGAAGCTGTTGTGCCTGTTGTTGTTGGTTCTGCTGTGGAGACTGTTGCTGCTCCATGGGGGTGCTCTGCTGCTGCATTTGGGAAAGCTGGGCTTGGCCTTGGTTCTGAAACATAGAAACAGACTGAGGCTCACTGGCAGACGTTTCCATGGATGAGAGGAACGCCAGCTGCTGCTGCTGTTGCTGAGGCTGAGGGTTTGGGACAGTCAATGTATTCAGAACAGTCAATGTATTCTGAAGCAGGGCAGCCTGGACCTGCTGTTGAGAGCCTTGGGTGTCTGCAAGAGGTCTGGGGGACTGGAAGAGCTGTTGTGGGGGAGAGGTGTGGGATGGAGGCTGTGGTGGGAAGCTGGTCTGGATGGTGAGCAGCTCCCCAGCCTGCTGCAGCAGGGAGACAGGCTGCTGTGCCTGGGGAGCGTTGTGGATCTGGGGCTGGAGCAGCTCAGCCTGGAGCTGCTGTTGGAGGTCCTCCAAGACTTGCTGCTGCTCTTGCAAGTCTTGCAACTGTTGTTGCTGTTGTAGGTTGCTCAATGCTTGATTTTGTTGTTGTTGCTGTTGCAGCTGATGTTGTTGTAAGTTGCTAAGCATTTGATTTTGTTGTTGCTGATCCTGAAGTTGGATGTTGTTGAGGACTTGCTGCTGCTGATTTTGTTGCAATTGCTGTTGTTGTAACTGTTGTTGTTGCTGCTGTTGTAGGTTCTCCATGATGTGCTGCTGTTGCTGCTGCAGTTGCTGCTGGTCCTGTGGCTGTAGCAGAAGTTGTTGTTGGATCTGCATGTTGCTAAGAACCTGCTGCTGTTGCTGCTGTAGATGTTGCTGCTGTTGTTGATGTTGTAGGTTGTCAAGGATTTGTTGTTGTTGCTGCAGTTGTTGATGCTGCTGAAACTGTTGCTGTATTTGCTGCTGTTGCTGCTGCTGTTGTTGTATCTGCTGTTGTTGCATTTGCTGCTGTTGCTGTATCTGTAGCTGCTGTTGTGTAGTTAATGAGTTCTCTGTGGTTCCCAGTCTCAGGCTGTTCATGTTTTCCTGGACGTGTTGCTGCAGGGATTCTGCAGAGGGTGTGGGGTTGTAGAGCACAGAGTTCAGCTGCTGTTGAGCCACAGCTGCCTCCAAGACCTGCTGGAGTGTGGTGCTGTGGTGCTGCAGCTCCCTCTCCAGCTCCCTCTCCAACTGGGCCACCCCTTCCTGGGATAACAGGGGAACTTGGGACTGTTGTGACTGGGGTTGGGAGGGGGCTGCCATCTGGGGCATGGCCACAACCACAAGCCCACCACCACTACTGGAACTCTCTGGAGAAAGACTCTCCTGGGGGTCTCTAAGGAATTGTTGAGGGACTTCTGGAGGTATAGGAGGGATGGTGGTGTCCCCTGATACAGGGAAGGAGGTTGTGGGGGCAATGTCTTGCTTTTGTATGGTGCTGAGGGGCTCTAGGGCAGGGAAGACAGGGTGAGCCTGGGGAAGCTCCACATCCTCGGGTTGTAGAGGTATGGGGCTCGGAAAGGACTCTCCACCTGGGTGAGGACTAGAGTTAAGGTCCAGGGTCTGTTGCACTGAGACTAGAGGGTCTGGGGATGGCTGAGGAAAAAGAACAAGAAAAATTCCATAGATTGAAATACCGAAGTAGATTTTTACTTACTCATTTATCTTATCGTTCTTGACATGAAAATAACAGTTTCCTACCTTGAAGACATCCGTGGGTGGTGGATTGATAGACACTTCCATTGGTGTGACCTCTTGCCGTTTAGATGGTTGACCAGAGGAATCGCATGGGTCAGATGTCATAGGTTTGATCTGGCCATCAAACATGCATGTCTTAACCAGGGATAGTCCCTCTGTCTTTATGGCCAGGCCGAGTGAGTTATCCACTGAGGGTGAGAATGGAAACACAGGACCAAAATAATTTTTGTGAGAGAATTATGCACCATACTTAGTCTATACTAGGGCTGCACAATTCATCAGGACCTGTGGGAACCCTGCCATCTATACCTCTTGAATGATAGAATAGGCCTCACATTGCAAACCTGATCACCTCTGCACTAAAGTGAGCAGGTATACCTGAGTCTGGAGTGTAGGTGAAGGGCTGGGCATCATGTGATCTACCAGCATTAGTCATCACAAAGATCCCCACAGAGACAGGAGAGGTGACTGAGAGGTTCTGGAACGGAGGGACTGTCACTATCAAATGGTTCTGGAACAAAAAGAGCAGAGAGCTTAGGAGAGGAAACAGAAATCACATTTGATAGGAACATCTCATGGAGATCATGCTCATGGGAGGCAGAAAGGTTTGGTGTTCAACTGTTTATATAGTGCAAGGAGGAACAGTGGAGTGGACATTGTATGTACAGTGTCAATCAGTTACATTTACCTGATGGAATAGGTCCATGTCAATCGTTGCTTCAGCTTGCCAGGAGCTATCATCTAGCAATGACAGGGAAAACAAATATTTTCATTCCTCTATCCACCAGAACTTTACATGCAGAAAAGACATCCATAACTGGGATACCATAAGTGAGGAAAACACTGCCAAGCTGGCTACAGCACCTGAGATGTTCTCCTGGAAAATGACTTTGGTTCCTTTGAGGAAGTTCTTTCCTATGAGGAACACTTCCTCTCCTCCTCTCACTGAGCAGCTGTGAAGGCTTTTCTTCAGGATCTCTGGCACCCCCGCTGGTTGAGCTGGAGAGAGACAGAAGAATCCGTGGAATAAAACGCTGCTGCGCAATAGGCCCTTTTCACGGTGGCCATTTTGTGTCTCGAAGACAGGATAAACACAGGTGTACCAAAGCATTAAGTAGGGTTTCCAACTTCCAGTCCATTTAGGTGTTCCAGTGCTGGGGCCCTAATTAGTGAGTCGGTTGCACCTGTGTTTATCCTGCCTTTTAGACACAAAATGGGAGCTGTGAAAAGGGTCTATAGTGCGAAGTGAAGGAAGGGCAATGTCCCATGTGCCTGCCAACCGCTAAGCCCTGCCAACGCACAGCATCGCCCTCCAGTCAAACACAAAACAAGTTTGACAAATACGTGTCTCTAGAGTACATACCAAATTTCATGAAATTCAATCGACCGTATTGATAGACAAACATTTGCCTTTGTGACAAAATACACTATTGGTTGAATTGTGAACACCTAACGAGGACCCTAACTTAAGCAAGGCAAGAGAACATTTCTATAAATTGTATATTTCTTCCAAATCAGCATATACCGTAATACTATCATAACTGGATCATTAGCGCCATTTGTCCTACTTATGGTGCACTGCTGTATGCCTGCTCTATTGAGAGGAAAATTATATTTTCAGTGGCCTTGTTCCATTCCCCCTCCCACCTGCACTGACACACAAGTACAAAAGGAACACTTGTTCCTGTTTAAAAAAATATATAAGCAGAAAGCCTATCTGGAAGAAGAGAAGAAGTGAAGGGGACGGGGACGTACTAAATTGGGATAAAATCCAGTCCCATGCACAAGGTCTCATGCTAATTGGACAAGCTGTCATTGATTTATTACCAATTTTGTGATAGGCCACACGCTCACTCATAACAGCTGGTTTTGATCATTTGGTGTGTGTGTGTGTGTGTGGTCTTTTAAGTCTACCTAAGGCCCAACTAAGCAGTCTGGCTTTTGTTTATGATTGACTACTTTAAAATTGAATGGTTGATAAGATATATGGCACACTGCATATCATGAGCTACTCACTGCAGAGGATGGCTGATGATGGGGTCTGTAGAGTGAGGACTGAGCCGTCTGCTTGGGGGATGCTGACCCTGAAGGCCAGTCTGGCCCGGGTGCTCTTCTTCTTGGAGCCGGCCACACCGATGCGGGCCTCCACGTCCGCATTACGCAGCTTCAATATTCCCACGCAATCCACGCTGTAGAAACACAAGAGGTCAAAGGTGACATCTATAACAGAGCACAACTACTCCTCTCACATCAACAGTCAGTCACATGAACATAACTACCAACACCCCCCAAAAAAAAAAAAAAAAGATGGCCCCTTACGCGAGTGTCATGTCATTGCTGGGCTCCAGTGGGATCTCGATAACGGTGGTGCCCTCTATGTCTACTTCCTTGCAGGCTGTGGTGTTGCGTCCCGTCACTCTGCATGCCTGATAGAAACCATGAGGCTTTACTCGGCCTGCATCGCTGGCTACAAACACCTGCAGCACAACCGGCTCACTCACACCCTCCAACTGGGGACAAAAACACAGTTCATCTTGTGTGAAATACTTTTCTAGACAAGTAGTACAAAACATGACACTGTTAAAGAGGACATTTGTTCAAACGTTGCAGCGTGTGTACAGTGTGTCTTTGTCGAACCTTGACGGTGGGGAAGCCCTGCTGTGTGCGGTCTTTCACAGAGCCTCGGCTGCCCTCCGTCAGGTAGCGGGCTCTGTGATGGGGCTCTGGCTGGACCAGGATCTTTAGGTCCTTGCCATCGCTCCTCTGGGGGTACTGACCAGACAGCGGGCCGCCCTTCACCAGAGTGCCTGAGTCCAGAGAGCTGCACAGCAACACACATCACATGATGCCATTAATATGACTTCCACACATTCAATTACTCTCAAGCAAGAGGTTTTCAAAGTGGGAGGGGGGCCTCCCCAGCCAGGGGGGGGGGGGGGGGGGGGTTCCAAGCGGTTTCAGGAGAAGCTCAGTGAAGGCAAGTGAAAAAAATATGACATTAGTTATCAAAAGGAGATCACATAGAATAGCCTAAATGTGTGTGCATTTTTATGGGGGGGGGATTTGACTGTTTTTCCTCACTTTCCCAGACTCAGAAACAAATAAATGTCTTCAGACAAACCATTTTCTTATGTATTTGGTGTAGTCTGAATGTCAAACAGCAATATCAGGCTATCTTATGGCTCTTTTGTTTATTTATCCCATGTCTATGGGATAAATAACAATCATGATCCCATAGGCATCCAGGAATTGAACGGGAAGGGGGGGGGGGCACCTTTTTCCAAGCTTTGTCTGGGGGGAGGCCCACAGTCTCAGACTTTGAAACCCCCTGTTCTAATTGAAACAACATTAAATAACATTAAATGTATGCCAGCAGGGGGACAGAGGAGTGCTGAGTCAAAAGGCTGATAAGATGTGCTTTAGATAAGGGTCACCCCCACCTGGCTTTGGGGCTGGTCTTGTCTGTGCCCAGCTGGGACAGGACAAAGTGAGGGGCCTTGGCGCTATCGGCATCAAACACGTCCATGCTGTCCTCTGGAGGAGCAGGCTTGGGGCCGGGTCGCTGGCGAGGGGTGCGCTTCCTGGACTTGCGCGGCACCTCCGTGTTGTCGTTGTAGGAGCTGGAGCTGATCAAGCTGAAGTTGGAGGCGGAGTCGTCGGCCCACATGCTGCTGCTCTGCTCCGAGTCTGGACCTTGCGGGCCAGTAGGGGGCGCTTCCTCTTGGCAAGACATCTGACTGTCGTCAAGCAGGTCCTCTGGGGGTGGCGAGATGCTCAACACGGGCCTCCGCTTTGACGGGGTGTTCTGAGGCTGCTGCACTCCTCCTAACCCCGCTAACACTCCTGACCCTACGTCTCCTGCTGCAGCGTTTGCTGCTCCACTGTTGTTGCCTCTGCCCGGGGCAGGCAGAGCGCCCCCCTCCGCGCCGTGCATCTCTGAGGCAGCAGCTCCATCCCCTCCACCGGTGTGGAGATGTTGGGGAGCCTTGAGGTGGTCTGAGGCTGAGGTAGAGGGGCCCGTGGAGGGACCAGAGCACGGGACTCCCATGGCCAGGGAGGAAGAGGCAGAGGGGCTGGAGGTGGAAGAGGTGGCATCTGCAGTATATACACAAATAACAGAGTCAGTGCAGATGTTCTGCACAGAGCAGGCTAGCAGTCCCATTCAAGCAGCTGAATTTGTGCATGATTTGCCCTGATTTCACCCTCTTCCCAACTCTAATTTCAATGGACTTCTGGTATATGCCCTCACTGTGCATGCGAGAGCTCTCGAGCATTGGTCAAATATTGTGAAGTTAAAGTTGAGAAGGGTACTATATAGGCCCCACATTGCTTTGATTCCTACCATTCAAATCAAATGGGACAAAACTGGCATGCTTTGTTTACAAAAACAAAAGCAAGCTACAAATTGTTACATACACATTGCCAGAAAGAAACATAACAACATCTGGTCAAACTTTCTTGTATAGAGCCAAATTTGCAAGCTGGTAATGTGGCGCCCAAATTGAAATTTGCCAGGTTACAGTAGTTTGTGCAATGTGCATTCAGTAGTATACAATAGTTTGCGCATGCCAATTGGAAGATTTTGGTTGGGACTGAGCGTAGCCATGGAGACAGAATAAACAAGCCTCTGACCTATGGAGCAGTGAACTGCAGACCATTTTATATGCAGACACTCCCTGCCTCAGAGGGAACTTCCTGCAATAAAAACGAGACAGCCAATGAGCAACAAGAGAGCTGATGATTCAAGACTCAACTTCTGTCAATCAGTAAATTGGATGAGCTAACATACTGAAGGAAGGAGTAGCTTGTGAAGTCGATCATTTAGACACCTTGAAGCAAGTGTAGTTGTTAATGATGATCTGGAGGACATTACAGTTTGTCGTCATGCGTTTGATCAGCAGTGCTTAGGGCCAGCTGGGTCAGACAGACAGGATAGTCAAAAGCTAGCGTTAAACAAAAGCGCGCTCTCCAACTTGCCTGTTGTTGTTACCAGTTAGTTTGCTCTCTAGATGGAACTCGAGAGAAGAATCCTTCACGATGTCGACCGCCCTGAACCATGATCTAAGATCAGACCGAGTTCCTCCGTGTTCTTTGTTTCTTTTCTAAATGTTGCTTACCAATGGCTAGGGGCAACTTCTTTGCTTCAGAGGAAGACAGAACTTGCATATTTTTTTTATTATCTTGTCTGCTTCTTTCAAAGATGGAAGTATATTACTCAATCAGCTACAAAAGCTGAACCAGTTTCAAACCTCAAACACCTATCTGATGACCTAGAATGGCGTGTGGAAATGTGTCAGAGTGTGACAGGGTGTGAGCGAGATGTACATGTATCGCAGCACAGGGCACGTGCTCTTGTTAAAGCATTGACAAGCAAAACCTAAGAAGTAGAGGCTACATTGAGGCCTACACACAGATGTGATTAGAGGCTACATTGAGGCCTACACACAGATGTGCTTAGGGGATGCTTTTGCTTTGCTGAAATGAAGCAAGATGCATCATGTTCTGACAACAACAAATAATTCATATTTCCAAAATGCAATACCTAATACAATTTCACCCTATAGCATGGTAGATCATGTACAAGATGAGTGCTCATTTAGAAGACTCAAAAGGGATCCGCATCAGGCGACGGTGCTTATACAGTACATCGTTCAAATCTGATCTGACCGTGTCTTGTCGTGCCCTCATCATTCAATCAATACAGTCCTTTAGCTGAGGTATACTACCTCCGGTCAGAAATATTCACAGTCCCAGAATGCAACTGTAACTAGCGAAGGGTGAAGTTGCCCCTGGACATTGATGCCAGGCCGTATTATCACTGCCACCCCCTGTTGGTGTGAGGAATGGCCTGGCCAGGGGAAGCTGATCCCAGATCACGGTGTTAGCGCGGTGAGTGGGCAGCTCACCTGAGGCCAGGGCTGCAGAGGGGGGCGGCCCCGCCTCTCCCCCACTCTTTTGGCTCATGGTGGGCGGGTCTGTCTGGGCGGACGAGGGCTGGAGCTGGAGCTCTTTGGGGAGGAGGTCATATACCGACTCTGCCGTCCAGGGTGGGGAAGAAGCGGAGAACATCAATTAGGTTGAGAAATAACATAAATCACAACATTGTTGACACAGACACACACACACACACACACACACACACAATGCAATTGTGATAATATAAATAAGGTGTAAGCTTCTAACACCAATTTCAGCACAAATTTACATTTACCGTACATATAATTGTATGATGATATAAATACACAACTAAAAGCCATTCTTCACTGCAACACTTGGTAGACTTGATCCTGGATTGGACCCAGAAGCAAACCTGCGTCGCTCATCATCAAAATTAAACTCCCACATCTTTCTACAGGAAACGCAGCCACAGCACATGGCTATCTATCTAATGATGATTGAAAGCAGCCCCCGCACGGGGTCGAGTAAAATAAAACGCAAGGAGACATTCCTCGGACGGGAGCAGGATTCCCAGTAAACCGCAACCAAACACCAGACCAGAGCGTCACTAGCATCAACCACCACCGGTGTGGTAGATAAACACACCGTTAGAGAGTTGGGTTGCTAAGAGACAGGAGGGGCCTATCGACACCCTGACATGGATATTTCAGCTGTGCATCATCAGCAGCAGCACCCAGCAGCAGCATGCGTAGCGGTCATCTGATCCTCAGCTGTGACTGACTTAGCACAGCAGCATGCAGAACGCTGAGACTGACGGGCACATGAGCTCTCACTTTGACGTCAATCAGGCCGTTGAGGAAGAGACGACTCAGAGTCGCCACAGCAGCACAGCCCGCACAGCCCGCACAGCCCGCACGAAAACCACGCTGTGCACAAGTTCAAAGAGAACTGTTAGAGAAACTGAAAGTGAGTGACTGCAACTGAACGGAAGCAGCCGAAGCACCAAGCCAACGTCTATTTGCCTCTCTAGGGGTGATCTGTGTTCAACCAGGCCGACCAGAACGGGCTGTTTGCAAAACAATATAGAAGCAAGGCTAAACAAAAGATCTCTATCTATCAAGCCCATATCATAACCTTCATGTGGTCGTCTGGGAGGGAGAGAGCGACGTGTGAACGAGAAGAACCATGGGGACACCCTCCATCTCTAACCGTTGTGCTTTGTTTCACGGTGTGGAGAAAGTGAGTCTTTGTGCATCATGGATGGATTCGGGTTGACCGAGAACCCGACATGACCTCAGTACTACTGACCAAGTCACTCTCTCTGACCAGACACCCGGTCACACAGCACAGGCAGCAGCCACCTGCCACACATTTTCTACTCACTCACATTCTAACTCCCTCTCTAGTTTCTGCACACACACACACAGACACACACACACACACACAGACACACACTTCAACATGACATTCAATAATCTCTTAAGTCTCATCTACATCTAGTCTCATCTACATCCGGCGAATGCAGCTATACACAGTCTGTACGTTACACCCCCAGAACATGCACAAGGAAGTTGGGAAAAAAACTTTCAGACAGGAAAGAAGTTCGACGGAATCCGACCAATCACGACACGTGTGTCCAAAATGTGTGTCCAAAAATGCGGCATATTGGATTTTGATTGGACTAATGAGCGGAAGACCCGCCTTTCTGCGATTCTGATTGGACTAATGAGCGGAAAAGCCGCCTTTCTACTTCCCATTCCGGTTGGTGCATGATTCTCCCCCACGAAGTACAGACGGTATGGCGGAAGCATTTGAAAATTGCGGAAGCCAACTCGTCTGTTCTAAGAGACTAGACATTCAAGGACTTTCTTCAAGGCCCAATTCCTCAAATTCAAGGAGCCAACACAACACCACGGCATCGTTTGAGACATGGATCAAGGTTCATTACTGTTACAACACAGATCATTTTTATAATGACAACTAGCAGACGCTCACAGACAATTAAAAAGAGCGAGGCTTGAATGTTTGACCACTTCTCAACTGTGCTGCGTTAGTGATGGCAGAGCAGACTATGTGGTCTCTTGCCTTCTCTAACAGAGCACAGCTAAACAATATACTGTATTGTAATGTGTACTGTACATTGAGCGATAGAGACGGACTGATTTACAAGTTGAAGAGCTAAGTAAAGTAACTCATTTTGTTTTCGTTTGTCGAGAGCTGGAAGGGGAGGGAAATTTGACGGAGGCGGCTGTCTCGTAATTCTCTATGCAGGAAAACCCCTAAATTCAAGCATTTCCATTATGACCCGTGTCTATTTTCAAAAACTTTGAATGCCTTGATTTTCCACCCCTTCAAATTCACAAACGTTCAAGGAGCCGTGGGAACACTGCACACACACACACTGCTCCATCCTGCTCAGCATTGCCCGATTTGAATACCGGTAGATGGAAATTTGAGAATTCACACAACAGCTGAACCTCAAATTTGCATCAAGTCAAAGATGGGAATCACAAGAGCATGCATGTCAGCCATCAAGATATCCTCCAGTGGTAAAGTGATCTGTGGTTGTCCTGAGCACCCCCCCCAAGTTCACAAATGAATATTGGACACCGATAATATTCCTGAACTAGCTTCATGTGATAATAGAAGTCAGATGTCATTTTATTAAACGTAACCCACTAGCTGAACCCCCCCCCCCCCCCCCCCACCCCACTGACTTTAGCCTACACTTACAACAATTCAATGACCTCACCACATAGTTATGCACTGCTCACATTACACATGCCAAGTGGCAAGCCCACCGGTCCATTTTTATTCTCTGCAGCTGGCCCGGGTCTTTGATGGGGGATGACAGATGAATAGACGATTCACCGGGCAACGTTTTTGTTGCAAAATGAAAAAATATGCAAGCCAAGAATGTATCTCCGTGCCCAACAATGGCTGATTTGATTACACTCGTTGTTGGACACATATGATATGTTCAAGCCAGAGCACAGACAAAGAGCTACTCACTGCTCTCTCAAACCACAAAGAAGGCCATTTTTGGCTATTTACACCATCTCCGTTTCCCTTGAAAACTAACTTAGAATGGCAAACTGATTTTTAGTTGGTTTCTCCATGGGCGCGCTAAATGTAGATGAGATGATTAGAGGAGGAAAATGGTGTCAGAGTTTTAGCCCATTTGTCTACATCCAGTTTTCATTTCCCCAAGTATTTTTTGCAATGTGAATGCGCGCTGTACTGTATTCATCCTAGCTTGAAATTGACTGCTGTCTGAAGAGGGCCTGGATAAAAAGACATCCACATGACAAAGAGGTGCACTCAACCTATTTGCTTTCTATCACTACTCACCACAAAGCCCTATACAATACAGGAACCTAGCAATCCACACAGGTGACTGATCAGGTACCGAGACAACACTCCCATCATGGCTCAAACTAGACGGTGAAAGATGTACACTAGCATGCCCAGAGAGCAGATGTAACTTGGCCTGCTGTCCATTCTCTCACCTCTAGCCTGAGCCTGAAGATGAGGTGTCCCAGAGAGATGTTTGATAAGCACGTCTGCCACGACCCCACCCCCATACAAGCGCACAACCAATTACTGAGATATAAATAAACAGTCACCATGTGATACAGTGTGACCATATGGCAAGCTCAGCTGAGCATTCCAGGGTCACAGAACAATGCTTACTGCTGGCTCATGAGCACCCTACACACAGCAGCCAGGCAGATGTGGTACCAGCGGGGGACAGATGGCGGTAAAGGCTGAACTGACTCTGGACTGTGGTTGTGCATGCACATGCTATTGGTCAACCACTAGGAGCCAGCCAACACGAAATGAGGAAGTTGGGCAGCAGAGCAGAGGAGACCCAGTTCCTAAAATGCAACAGAAATGCTTGTGAATCAGGTTACTGCACCACTAAAGGACCAGCGCACGCACACACGACAACATGACACACAAAGCATACTCATGAATAAGCAATGGCATAATGTTAGTTCAGTGTTGAGTACCAGATTGAGAAATGATCTCTGCACATGGAGGTGAGGTGACACACACTGGTAAATATCGTGGAAAGTGATACTTCAGTATCCTCTTTAACTGACTAGGCAAGTAGTGGGATGTAGCAGAGACTGAAGAGGAAGGGCTGCTGCTGCTACTGCATGAGTGAGTGCCACCCACTAACCTCTGACCTTAAAAGAGTGTGTGTCCTGGGTTAACTGCTAGATGATGCAGCAACAATTCCCTAATGACAACAGAACAGTTAGTAGACACATGTCCAAAGCACATAAGTACAGTACCATGAATGAGGACTTCTTTAATACTTCCTTATTGGTGGGCCAGGTGGGATTACCCTTCACTGTGCCATGCTCCGAGCTATGAAGTATGATTAACTGCATTCTTTCTCTGAAACTAGAGAAATGTTAGGAAGATATTTCTGGACCCATTCCACCAATGAAGCAAAACAACGGCAGACTGTCACTTGAGAAAACCAGCTTAAATTAACGCTAAGGAAGATGAACAAAACAACACATACGACTTCGCTCTCTCTCGATAAAAACATGCACACCCACACCTCTGCAGAATCCCACGAGGGCAACATCAAACCAATGTAACGCTAGTGTGGTTGCTGGAGTAACCTCACGTAGTTGTAGATCTGGCTAGCTACTAAACTGTCTGTAGCACCAAACATAAGTTAGCCAGCACCTGGACAAAAGAATAAGGTCTCACTCAAATCTACTTGCATTACCACCTTGTTATAACGTACACACAGCTTGTCCACGCATGCGACAAGACCACCCACAGCTAGCATAAGCCAAATGTAGCTAGCTAACTAACTAACTAAGCTAGCTAACGTTACACTGTCAGGCAGTGGAAAGGAAAGCTAACTAGTGTTAGCTAGGTTAGCAGCTTAACGTGAGCTATCTTGACATTCACGTTCGTTCTGACTAAACCAGGACACAAGGTATTAGTGCCACCATCGTAACCCTTATTTAGCAAAACCTTACCTTTTGAGTATAGGGATTTAGGGGAATTAAGGTCGAGATCCGAGCTAAGGAGGGATATAAAATCAGAGGGCATCGCAACGCTTCATCGAGGGGAGGGGAAGCGGACACCCTCTTTAGATCAGAAACGAAGCCAGCTGCTCTTGGTTAGTAAATATTTGCGTTTTACATGCGGTATGTTGCTAAAATACAGAATATAACATCGAAGAAATCTTAAAAACAAAAGCCGAAATAACCGTTTATTAGCAGGGCTCACGTTTGGTCTTCGCTGAGAGGAGACACATTTGCTGCCTGCTATCGTTGTGGCGAACGCACACACTCTGCCCACTGCCCAGCAGCGTCGGCCCGCCCCTCTCCTAGACCCGCCCTCCCCCTTCTGCTGGCCTGGCGCATGCGTGCGTGGTATGGATTTACGAAGTGGAGTAAAAAAGAAAAAAGGGGTGGGGTGAGGGGGGGGAGCTTTTTTTTATACATCCATGGAGGGGAGGGGGAAGGGTCCAACCCGGAAACGAGGGGAAATATAATATATGTTTTAGGTTGCCTCAGGACCAGACTTGTACTGTTTAAGACAACATTTACAATACATGGCTCAGGGCAGGGTACAGGCAAATAAATGATTCATGAGTGATTTTGCAATGCCAATAATAGGCTAGAAGACTTGCACCATCATCAACAACAACAACAACTTGTATCCCATGTATAAAGTTTGATCTGAAAATGTTTACTGATATTTAACCTAGGACATTGTTATTAGCTGTTGGCATTGCAAAATCTGTTGCAACTCGCAATTTAAGGAATAGGAAGATAAATGGTGTTGTATTGTTTCAATTCAATACAACAATGGGGTTATAAAATGGGTCCTGATGATGTCTGAGTACCTTCAAATACACAAATAATTCATTCTAATTTACATGACATTAACCTTACCCCTGCTGCCCCAATCATATTTCACTACAGTCACTTTAATAATATATTGGACTGACACCTTTGATTTTTTGTTATTGTTCTTTCATTTTTGGAACATTAAAGGCAGGGACAGTCTAATGTTATTATTGATTGAGTTCATGTATTTGTGGAAGTGCAGGTCAGATTCACGACACTCCCATTCCAGATGATGATGATGATGTCATCGATGTAGTGTCCCCACCAGATGATGTCATGTAAATATTTATTTTTGGCTGGGTGCTGAATGTGTTCCTCCTCCCACAGGCCAAGGAAAAGAGGGCAGAACTATGCTTGTGTGGTTTGTACCATATTCAGTCAAGCATACACAGATAGTGCTTTTCTTGTCAGGTAGACACGATGAACGAGAACATTACCTTGAAACCAAATGATCCAAAGCTCGACAGCAAGATGGACTACGCCATAGTCTTCGGCTGCATCTGCCTCTCAATGCTGTGTCACTGTGGACTCTGATACGCCGCCACAGCCTCACATCTCCCAGTGCCGTCTTCATGATCAACCTGGCCCTTTCAGACCTGCTGCTGGTGATCTCCCTGCCCATGAGGGTCTACTTTTACGCCACAGGCAGCTGGCCCTTTGGCATGACGGCATGTGTCTGGATCATTATGTTCTTCCACAACAACATCCGCTCCAGCTCCATCTTCATCACCTTCATCAGTGTGGACCGGCTGCTGGCAGTGGTTTACCCGCTGAGATCACAGCATGTGAGATCCATCTCCAATGCCTGGAAAGCCTCTGTCTTTGTTTGGATCTTTGTGTTGGTAGTGAATGTCCCAGAGAGCATTAACTTTTCAAGAAGTTTATCCAATTGCAGTGCATCTACCTGTTTTAACTTTGCTAAATGTCACGACAAACCAGAGAAGTCTTATTTTCAGTGTGCTTTAGTGTTCACCATGCTGGCAGTCAATGTTGTGTCCACTGCTATGGTGTCCTGGACTCTCCGCAGGCATCTCAGTGACTCTGCAAGGGTCAACAACAAGATGAATGTCATGCTGATTTTTGCCATGAACTTGATCATGTTTATCACCTGTTTCTTTCCTATGTCATTGGCCCTTGTGCTTAGTAACGAAAAATATATAATCATGCCAACCATATGTCTTGCTAGTATGAACTGCTGTTTAGATCCACTGTTATATTACTTTTCTTTGGATGCCTTCTGGAAGAAAAAAGAGGATGTGGAACTGGCAAGAGAGTGGGTGAAGACAAGGACATGACTTAGGATAAGATGGCATGTCACAACTGTCATTGTGATGTTCCATTTGATAAGCAAATATATTCTTTATGTGTGTGTAAACCATACAAAATTACTCAACTTGAATAAAATTCAAGTGCATTGTGAACCCACTGTATTCAAGATTCAAGATTCAAGATTTTTATTGTCACTCCGTAGTACAAGTATCACGTGTGAAATTCTTGTGCTGTGGACTCCGTTTACAACATAGTACAAATATAACAGGGCATATGAGTGCAAAAACAACAAGAGACACAACAAGCAATAAGGCAGTATAGTGATAAGACAAGTCAGAGACAGTGGCATATTCACTGCACATAGGTGCACATGTCATGTGCATACTTTAGATGTGCTTAAACATTTTAAAATCGACGTATTTGACGTACAGGTGCAAATAGCATATACCTAATTAAACATACAATTAAACATTAGACATACATAATGGTAGCAGCTACAGTACGGTACAGTACAGCTACTACACTATTTGTGTATGTTAAGGAGTCTCGTGGCCTGCGGGAAGAAACTGTCCCTCAAGCGATTTGTGTGTGCTTTTGGGACCCTGTATCTCCTCCCTGAGTGTAACAGGGAGAACAGGCTGTTGTGGGCATGGTTTGTGTCTTTGATGATCTTCAGGGACCTCCTGAGGCACCGCTGGTTATACAGTTCCTGCAGTTCTGGCAGCTATGAGGTTCAAGATTAGGCTATATTATCTGGATTCATATGCTAACTTCAAAAACATTTAAAGATGCCAGTTTTGGATTCAAAGCAATGCTCAACAATGTATCAATTAACAAGTCTGTCTACTTTTCATATGTTCATGCTGTTTAACTGTTTTTAAGTGCTGTAAGTCTAAGTTTCCATAACATTTGGCACCATGACAAAGTGTGGTCATATCTACAGTCTGTACCGGTATTGCAAAGCAGAGACTTGCAAAGCAGACATTTGAGTGAAAAGTGCTTTTGGTTTACACAGGAACACATTTAGTGAAACTTGTGTTCACTTTATTGCCAAAACAAACAGCAGGAAGCATGGTGATGCAGCTTTCTCCAAATGTACAGAGGATTTGGAACATGCTCCCACTATCAGACAAGCAACCTCTGTTGAAAGTTTTAAGAAGCAGCTCAAAACCTATTTTTATGGCCTTGCTTTTAATTGTTTGTAATTAATTTACCCATATTCAATAATTATTCTAATTTATATTGTTGTAATGTCTTTTTTATGCTGTAGTTCTATTTGTTCTTGTTTTAATGTTTTTGAATGTAAAGCACTTTTATACATGAAAGGTGCTATACAAATAAAGTGTATTATGATTATTATTATGATTATTATCATCATACTTGCTGCTAAATGTTCTGCCTGCAGCTCATTGCTGCCTGAGGAAGAGTATACTGACTTGAAACACCATGGATCAAGTCAATGATAATGTTTCATAGCTTTTTACAATAAGCTTGCTTGAATATTTTCTTACTTTCTGCATTACAACTGGTTTCTTTCCTCCCAGTATTTTGCTCAATTTTATTCACGTTTCTTTTTATTACTTTCCTGTTGTCATTTTCCTTCTTTCCCCCATCCCTGCATTTTGAAATTTATAAACATTTTGCCTTAATAATGCCGCAGGAATGAATCCTGAACCCCAGAAGTTAGCTTCGCCAAAACAAAAGTTTATGAAACTGACCTTTGTGTTTTGCATCTTCGTGTTCATTTGTGAAGATTATCTTGAACACAAAAGTCTGTTTTATAAACTTATGTTAATCAGATCTTACTTGAACTGACCAGCTATGGGGATCAGACTGATGCTTTCTTGCATTCCTGTATTACCGGTAATTTGTGTTTGGTTTATGCTTCTGTCATACAAACACTTTTGTAAGTGTCAGCTGTGTCTATGTGAATGTGCTGCTTTGTTTTGGTGAATCAAAGTAAACACACACACACACACACACACACACACACACACACACACACACACACACACACACACACACACACACACACACACACACACACACACACACACACAGAGGTTTGTCATTTCAGCCACAGCTGAAGGCTGGGGACTCAAACAGCAGCCAGCAGCACGGGGTAGGTGTGTTCCTTCATAGAGTCATCATGAATATATGAGTCAGTAAAAAAAAAATTGGAACAAAATCATCTTTCTTAGAGGACTGGAGCTGTGGACCCCTGCCGGCCTGGGTCAATACAGAATTGCAAGAAGTGAAATTGAATGATAAGGACTGAATTTGAATTGGGACAGCAAGTTTCCGGACTTATGAATCCGCATTCTATTGGAGTTCAGTTTCAAACTAATACATTGCATTTCAAATGATGCAGGTGTTGAGTTCTCCAATGAAATCATTCATCTCTTGCTGTTTCAACTGATAGGCTGTGTTTTGCGTGTCAGTCACTGCTGTCGGTTGATTTGTGTGTGTGGTCTGAAAATAAAGATATTACAAAAGAGTGGACTACAGCTTTTAATCAACCAATCAAACCTACAGTATATGGCTGCACTAATTGTTCAAGGGTTCAACAGCTAAACCCACATGCACTTAAGACATACAGGTACACAGTGTAGACAGCAATTATTGGAGGAAGGGAGGAAGAAAGAAAAACAAAGAGATTGAAGCCTGTCATTCTGATTAGAGCTGCAGAGGATAGTGCTGTGTATACACTTATACAAATACACATCCAAAAAAGAGTACAATTGACATAATTTATTCACATGCATTTAAATGCATTTTAAACACAGGAAGTGTGTAATTTAGTCAGCTTGACAGAGCCTTTATTTTGAAAGGAAAAAGCAATAAGAGATCTCATTTACAATATACAATATGAGGAATCAGCGTGATACACTGTGAGAACATGGGGATGGGGACACACCCTCAACACTCACAGCGTCCCAGGCGGGAATCGAACCCAGGACCTTCTTGCTGTGAGGCAACACTGCACCACCGTTCCCCCTTACTTTTCCCTTTTATCAGAACTAGAAATATTGCGCGCTCATTTCTGGCATGTCTGACAATATTGATGTTCACTGTACAACTGAAATGTAGGATAATATACGGTAAGATACAAACAAAGATAGAAAGATAACAATTTTCAAATAATATTCCCTCATTTGTTTCATCTCATTTTGAGACACTAATAATTTGCATTTTACCATTCATTTAGAAGAGAATTGTGTATGACAATCACTCAATTTATGGTATTGATATGTTTCTACTGAAGACAATGATAATATTGAATTATTGTCCAGTCTAATATTAAATGACCTCTGATGTGTGGTATCTCATGTGTCTTCAAGTTTCCTTTAAGACCAAAACCTTTACCACAGACTGAACAATTAAATATTTGTTATCCTGTGGACTCTCATGTGACTCTTCAAGTTTGAATTTTGTCCAAAACCTTTACCACAGAATGAGCAATTAAATGGTTTCTCGCCCGTGTGGACTATCATGTGTGTCTTCAAGTGTACATTTTGACTAAAACGTTTACCACAGATTGAGCAATTAAAGGGTTTCTCACCTGTGTGGACTCTCAAGTGTCTCTTCAAGTCCTTTTCATTCACAAAAACTTTACCACAGACTGGGCAAATAAACGTGTTCTCTCCTGTGTGGTATCTCATGTGTGTCTTCAAGTTTGCTTTAAGACCAAAATCTTTACCACAGACTGAGCAATTAAATGTTTTTTCTCCTGTGTGGACTAACCTGTGTATTTTCAAGCTATCCCTATGACTAAAACTTTTACCACAAACTGAGCAAATAAATGGTTTCTCTCCTGTGTGGACTATCCCATGTGCTTTCAAGCTTTCCTTTTGACTAAAACTTTTCCCACAGACTGAGCAATTAAATGGTTTCTCGCCTGTGTGGATTCTCATGTGTACCGTCAAGTATGCTTGACGACCAAAACTGTGACCACAAACTGAGCAAATAAAGGGGTTCTCTCCTGTGTGAACTTGCATGTGTCTATGAAAGTCTCCATTACGACCAAATATTTTACCACAAACTGAGCAAATAAAGCGTTTTTTCTCTTCAGTCTCAGCTTCAGAAGAGTCCGAAGTCTTGCCATCACTAGATGGTTGTAAATCACTTTCTGGATCCAAGTTCCTGGCTGGTTCTGACACTCCACAGTCCTCTCCATCAGCTTCTGTTTTCATCTGTTCACTTGAGCTGCTGGCTAGAGGCACTGCCTCTCCATTCTCATCAGTATGATGATGAAGCTGTGAGGACTGAGGTTTCTCTTCATCTTCACTTTCCACATGAGCAACAGTGGATGGGAAATTTGTGATATCAGCCTCCTCCAGCCCTTGAAGCTGCTCTCCCTCCTGACTGATCCAGAGTTCCTCCTGATCCTCTTTAATGTATGGGGGCTCTGGGTCCTCCTGAAGCTGCTCTCCCTCCTGACTGATCCAGAATTCCTCCTGTTCCTCTTTAATGTGTTGGGGCTCTGAGTCCTCCTGAAACTGCTCTCCCTCCTGACTGATCCAGAGTTCCTCCTGTTCCTCTATACTGTATGGGGGCTCTGGGTCCTCCTGGTCCAGACTAGGGCTCCATACCTGCTGCTTAGGGGGAACCTCTTCTTTAATGACCAACAGTTGCTGCAGGTCTGCACTGTGTAAGCGCACTTGAGGTTTTAAAACAGCGTCCAGCAGCTTTCCATGTCGGCGACGGTCGATCTGCACTTTTGAACAAGAAGCTTCCTCCTCGTACTCTGCTATCGTTCTTTCAAACAGCACAAATATCTCTTCAATAGCCGTACGTAGTCGGTGGTTCACCAACACTTTCAGGTTTTGGATTTTAGACATTGTCATACAGCGACAGGACGTTTTCCTCCTGAATGTTTTATTGAGAAACGTTGTCCTTCAAAGCTCCGATAGCTTCAATATAGCTTCACAGCTAACCATTTATCTGAGCACATAAGAGAGAGCAGCTCCTTCTCAAGCTAAACGGATCCTCGGCTCCAATTTATATATTCGTGATAATATCATCCACAAATACAGTCTTCTGTTGGTCAGTTACAGCTGTAAAATATACTAATGCAAGAAAAAAATCGGTCAGTAAAGTAGGCCTCCGCTCAAGAACATTTGTTTACACTGGCGGCCGCCATCTTGCGCGACATGACAAAACTCTATTTCCCAGACTGCATTTCGGTTTCGTCACCCTGTTGTTGCGGAAGTGCAGGGGAATTGCTGTGACAGCTGTATCCATCCATTGAATAGAGATTATCCGGCTGGCACAGCGCAGTCGTTAAGGTGAAAAAAGCGAGTTATGTCGGCTCTGAAGTACGCAGGTATGGACGATACCGATAGTGAGGATGAGCTGCCTCCCGGGTGGGAAGAGAGGTCTACGAAAGATGGATGGGTCTACTTTGCAAAGTAAGTGAGGTCTCGACTAGGCTAACAATACAATACTGAGGTAGCTGTCTGTAACATATCTGCAT
The DNA here is from genome assembly GCF_964638095.1 of Poromitra crassiceps. Taxonomy (NCBI): domain Eukaryota; kingdom Metazoa; phylum Chordata; class Actinopteri; order Beryciformes; family Melamphaidae; genus Poromitra; species Poromitra crassiceps. Next base: position 14,685,410 of record NC_139636.1, on the reverse strand, counting down.
TTAAGGGCTGAATTGAGCGTAAATTGCTAAGTTCCCTAGCTCAGGCTGCAAAGAGTGAGTGTGCTGTGCTATGAAGATATATGTCTGCTGCACCTGCCCTGAGTTGTATAGCTAAGCTAACGCTACTATCTAACTAGCCAGTTTGTAACATTAATGGCATGTCAGAAGCTTTACATTGAATGGTAACGCTAAATGGTAGACTGAATTAAAAAACCTGCTCTCTCACCCCTGTACTTTTACTACTCTGGAGACTGAGTCCTGATAGATAGGAAGGACATTCTGTTGTACAGCAGCTTCCATTTGTACATACAAATAAAGTACAGATAAAAGCATGGTAAAAGACTAAAAAAGGAGGCAATAAAAAAGGTAAACAAGATAAAAAAAGATAAGAGAGAGACCAGTCCTGGCAGGGACAGGGTAGGAGAGATGAAAAAAAAGTGCCTGTGCAGTCCACGTGTGTATACACATACATTCAGTTCAAGCATACATGCATACCAAAACGTGCATACAGAAAGTTCCTGCAGTCTGTGTGTGTAGACACATTTACTTACATACATACATACATACATACATACATACATACATACATACAAATATACACACATGACTCGGTGTTGTATTGAAAGTCCAAAGTGTAGATTGGGAACAGGACAGGAGTGAGAACGGTCCCCTGTGGGGCCCCCGTACTACTCACCACCGTCTCTGAGACAGTCTCTCCCCAGACTCAAATATTATGTTGAATCGCTACATAAGTGAGTCTGTGCCAGTTAACAGCCACTGCTGGTTTTGAAGGCGGGTTGAAATTGAATGAGTGACAGGTCGTAGCACCGATGAGAGAGCGGTTCAAAAAATGGGCTGCGCCCCCCGTGTTGTCTGATCGCAAAGTCGCTACTGATTGGAGAGGACTGAAGCCATCACTGGCATATGACTGGCCAAGTGAACGGTTCCCTCCCATAACCAGCCCTCTGAGGGAAAGTGTCCCAGACCCAGAGAGAGATCTGCAGCATGCAGTAACGTAGTGTATCAGCGTAAGAACTCTCATGGGTCTGGCGTTGAGACTACCGAGACACAGTCCAGCAGGCTTACTTTTACTGTGGTCTTCTGGTTAGGTAGTCAGTACTCCAGATTACCAGGGGGGCGTCTAACTGCAGCTCTTCCAGCTTGTCTCTCAGCAGGCAGGGCTGGATGATGTTAAATGCGCTGGAGAAGTTGAAGTAAATAATCCTCACTCACAGCATGAACACCACATCACTGGCAGGACAGTGTGCTACTGTTGTCTAAGCTGATGGCAGTAACTTGGGTTGAAAGCATATGATTCCCTAACCCTCAGGCTCTTCTATGTTGTGTGTCAACACTACACTAATGAAGAGCCCTCCGTTGGCCTCGCCAAAATTATTTTGGAAATCTGTGTCGGGCATTAAACTCATCTTATTTCTGCACTTTGAAGTCATGAGTAGGGTTGCATGGGGCAACCTTATTATATGTGAAGCCTAGTTGCTCCAGAAAATGAGCGGTTATTCTTTTAAAAGACAAAGTTTGATGAGAATCGGCTAGTTTTCTGGGACCCGAGTCCAGAGGCATGCGCACTGGCATCATTTCATCTTCTACAGACATTTTACAATGCATTTTAGCCAATGGAGGGCTCTTCATTAGTGTAGTGTTGACACGCAACATAGAATAGCCTGAGGGTTAATGATTCCCATATTGTTTGAGTTGATCATGCTAATTTCTCTTCCTTCCTCTCTTTGATTTTCACAGCCATGACGAGATGAAGACGCAGTGGGAACACCCCAAGACAGGGAAGAAGAAACGTTGTGCTGGAGGTTTGCTTCATTCGGTTTCTTAAATTTCCACCTGCTCCAGAAGAAAATGATTACTCTATTACTCCAGGCAGAGGTTCTTTAAACCGGACGGACAAATTCTTTATTCTTTATTCTGTCACAAACACCATGGCATGCGCACACGTGCACAGCGGCCAGTACAGACACACAGACATGCTTTTTGGAGGCACCGTGAAGTTTGTCCTCCGCAATTGACCCATCCTGGCTCATCCTCCTCCATGGTGAGGCCAGGAGCGGTGGGCAGCTGCAGTGAAGCGACTGGGGACCAACTTCTTCCAAACACCACTGGTCAGACGACGATTTCTGCATGTTTTTTTTAGTGGGGGGTTATACCGTATATGGAGGAACCCCAGGGGAGCACGGGGAGAACATGCAAACTCCACACAGAAAGGCCCTTTTGATGAGATAGCCCAACTGGGCAGTAGGCACTGAAGACATGGGGGACACACCCTCAAAAAACAGGGAATTATTTTCATTATCAATGAATCTGTCCATTATTATCGTTTGGTCTATAACATGTCACCAAATAGTGAAAATGATGATAATCTTTCCCCCAAAGCCCAAAATGACATCCTCAAATGTTTTATTTTGTCCTGACCAACAGTCCACAACCCAAAGATAATCTGTCATAGAAGACTAAATACATCAGAAAGCCGGAACAAGAGATTTTTTTTTAAATTATAGTCTCTGTCTCTGTCTCTGTCTCTATCTCCCTCTCCCTCTCAAGTCAAGTCAAGTCAAGTTTATTTGTATAGCACATTTCATACACATTTCATTCAAAGTGCTTCACATAAAATGGTTGACAGGAAAATAAAATAAAAGAAGACAATAAAATGGACATTTAAAAGCATCACAACAAAACTTAAAAAAAAGTATAAAAAGTGCATTAAGCAACAGGCGCAGCAGTTGCAAAAAGAGCAAAAAACTTAGAGGACTCATTGGGTTTGCATAGTAGCTGTCAGCAGTTAAAAGCGACGGTAAACATAAAAGTCTTTAGTCTATTTTTAAAAGTAAGTAAGGTTGGGGCAGATCTGAGGTCTTCAGGCAATTTGTTCCAGCTAGCAGAAGCATAATGGGTAAATGCAGCCTTCCCATGATTTGATTTGATCCTAGGGACGGTTAATAAGCTGGACCCTGTTGACCTAAGAGTTCTAGACGGTTCGTAGCGTGGGAGCAATTCAGCTATGTATTTTGGGCGCTCTCCCTTTCTCTCTCTCTCTCTCTCTCTCTCTCTCTCTCTCTCTCTCTCTCTCTCTCTCTCTCAGTGGTTTGGCTTTTGAAAACTAGAGCCAACTAGAGACATGAGTGAGGGGGTACTATTGGCATGGCAAAACAGCTAAGGGCGGGGTACATAAGACAAAAAGATTGGGAACCACTGCATTATGCTCTGTCTCTGCACATATGGATGAAGGTTTTAAAAGGCTCTGGATGCACTCTAATGACATCACCTTTATATATTTATATATATATAGACGGTTTTCACCAGAGCGCAACCCCACAGCACTTCCTTTTTCTCAGCATTCGGCTATATATGATCTCTACAAACTGGCACTGGCAGCCTTTGAATATATGATCTCTACAAACAATCACTGAGGCCTTATTCATGCTGTGGCAGGGGTATTAATTTGTTCAAAAGCATTCCTCTGCTTATACACAGTTTAATTTTTTTTGATGTCTTTCTTTCTCCACAGATTTACCATATGGATGGGAGCAAGAAACAGATGATAAAGGACAGATATTTTATGTTGAGTAAGTTCCAGATGGTGTAAATTAGAAGCAAAGTTAAAAATCTCTAGACTAACAAAGGTCACTTAAAACGTTGTGCCTTGCAATAAAGTTATTGAGAAGTGAAGACGCTGTGCAGTGCAGTGTGCAGGAGTTGACAGATTTGGACTTTATCCTTCTCCTCCGATGCACCTGGCACATGCACACGGTTCTGCAAAGAGGATCTTTTAAATACATCAGAAGCAAACAGGGATGAGAGCAAATAGGCCTGTTTGTTTAACATAGATAGATAGATAGATATATCTTTATTTTTGTGTCACTCCTCAACAAACATGTATGGTATAAAAAACAGCAAAAAGTGCATTAAAAAGTTGAGGACCACTCACATGGAGTTGTGAGACACAATACAATTCAAAACAATAAAAGATAAAAACATACATACTATTACACAGAAAATACAGTTGGCAATACAATATGTAAAAGGAGGGGGCAGTTTATTGTCATTAACATGTCAGAGAAGAGAAAGTCGCATTGTGCCTTCTTGGTCTTAGAGGATATGCTCGGCTGTGCTCACGATGGAAGGCTGCTGTTTCTGTTATTTACTGCCGTAACAACTGTCTCATAAAACAGTTTTGATCATTTCAACACAAACCCTTTACACAACGCCCCCACCTTCCCTTTTCCATCTTCTCCTCTGTCGCTCTCAGCCACATTAACAAGCGGACCACATACTTTGACCCGCGCCAGGCCTTCACAGTGGAGGATGTGTTGGTGAAGCCAAAACGCTACGACGGAAACACTGCCGCCCTAGAGATCCTGCAAGGTCGTGACCTCTCCGACAAGGTAGTCCTCATTACCGGGGGCAACTCCGGCATTGGTGAGTTTCATGAATCCCAGTTCAGTCGTTTTTTTCTATGCAGCAATGTTGGAGATAGTGTATTTTCACGATAGAGCCACTAGGTGGTGATGTGGTATCGCGCTGTATTTGGAGGCTGCCGAGGATGCAGAGTCTCCATCTTATCCCTCTAAAACGAGGCATTCATCAACATTAGCCTCCAAAATGATACACTTAGACTCAACAAATCATTCCTTAATACCGAACATGATTGTATTGAAGTTCATTAGCTGGGCTGAATTGGATGTCATTGTTAACTGTAATGAATGGTGTCCATTTGTACCCGGCAAATGCGTGGCTCACTATATAATCGTCTGGAAACAAATGTATTTCCTCTTTCTTTTAGTTTTAAATTAGCACAAGTAGTGGCCATTTATTCAGGCTTCCTGCTTTGTCGGGGATAGATAACGACAGTGTGAGGGGAATCAAATAAACATAAAATCGTTAATTGTCTTTATATTCAAATCCTTTGCTCCAAGGAATGCCACGGCGGTGTAATTGCTGTGTGTACATTATATATTATGAGATGCAGCAAAACAGCACTATAGTATAGAGATTTACAGCAGCTCGGGGACCTTAACTGAACAAAGGAGGCTGTGGACGAATACCGTACTGAACTCAATGACTCTTTAATACAGGAACTTCACTCTTAACTTCATTCTAAATGTTGGTAGCAGCAAAACGTGTATGTTGTACATGGTGACTAATCTTCTCCCAAATTTTGAACAACTTTTCTTTTGTTGCAAAAACATAAAACTGAAAACCCACAGTCAGACATTTCAACACAAAATCAGTTCCCCGAATTGTATATAATTGCCATGAACTGATAATAACATAAAAAAACTAATAATGCAGACACAAGACAGAATTGTGGGATTATTTTTAAAATTTTGGTTAAAAGGAGATGAACAATTATTTTATAGGGATAAAATTGCAATTGGATTCCACCACAAGAGGGCACAGGAGGTCCACATAGGCTGGCCGGTGTTATGGCTTTAAAATGTTATATACATACGGTAGCTTCACACATGTGCCTGTTTTTTTGCCTTAGTGATAAAAGTCTATAATGATCAAGTAAATCCACATTTAGCTTTTGCGCTGATGTATTTATAAAATTAATATTTTCCGAATCCTCAAATAAGCGGCATTTCTCAAAAGAATGCATCAGAAAGCTACAAACACACAAGACATTTTTAATTGTGTAATTGCTTATTAAACTTATACTCTAATCTTTGTTCTACTTTTCACCAAATGCATCAGAGATATCAAATATGCAGCAACCATAATGAACAGTATGCTAATAATAATTGCTAATACTAGTGTTCTCTTTTGACATTCCACTAGCCTACCAGTGAAATGTGCTTATGCCAATTGGCTGGACTCACTTAGCATTTTAATGGCATCAATAGTGTTTTAATCCAGTGTCAAGGCTATTTTTCTTTTTCTTCAGTGTTTTCTCCTCCACAGGATACATGTGACATTTTTATTAGTAATAATAGTGGTATATTATTTAATTAGCAAATTTTCATTTCAGATTTTTAATTGAGCTCTTAGTGCACATGAAGTTGAAATGTGCCTATATATAGTGTGAGTTTATTTATGCATGAAATGTAATCGTCAATGGTTTTGTGCCCAACCTTGAAGCTCCATTGCGATATTGCTGGGAGGCGAGACTGTGGTTTGTCCTGCCGATGTGATCGCTTCACAACATCACTCTTCCTTTCTCTGCTCCTTTTTGTAAATTAAAAAGCAGCACCAAGCTGAAGAGGGTTTTTAATTGTGATAATGGAAAGGAATGATCACAGTTTGTTTTCCCCCTATTTCTCCTTCTCTCTCCCCCCCCCCTCTCTAAAGGTTTTCTTACTCCTATAGACCTGTGGTTGTACACCTGTACCTCAGCATCGATTCCTAAGCAGCTTTGACCTGGGCTCAGGCCTCCTATCCATCCCCATTATACACTCCTGCTCTGGCTCTAATTCCCTTCCTATCAACCAACTCAGGTTATTTACTGGCCAGGGGTCCGTGGCACAGTTGTCCTTAAAGGGACATTTTTCCTCCCACTGGGCTCACAGGTGGAATGCTTTTCTCCCCCCCCCTCTCCTCCCCCTCCTGCTCAATGGCATTTGTGACTCTATTTTTTTCTTTTTTCTTTTTCTTGCCCCTCATCAGTCTCTGCAACTGGAAAGTTGGTTTCAGCAAAACCTTTCTCTAAAAATAGTCATTTATTTTATTACGTTGAGGCAAAACTATATATATATATATTTGTATTGTGCTCTCTTGGTGCATGCAGTCATCTCTTTGGCCCTGTGACAGCTCTGGTGGGACCTGTGTGTGTTAGCTACGCTACACGTATGTGTTCGGCTGTCAGGGGAGCAGCGTTTACTCTCCCAGGCTCTCAGGTGCCATTTTGTCAGTGTTGTAACGTATGTTGAATAGTGGTCAGGAATAATGTGTTGACCCCCCCTGTCTCGCTCCAGCAGAACATGCGGGCTAGGCGCTATCTATCTATATCTCCCACATGCTATTTGTAAACCACAAATACACTTTACCTGACGCATGCAAGATGGAAAACTAAGTTGAGGCATGGTCTTATTTCTAATATTAGCTGTTTCCCCCCCTCCCTCCTCGCCTGAATATTTGTCAGTGACAGCAGGCATAGGCCGAGCCAATGTAAGAAAGATGAGTTGTCCTTACATATTATATTATTATTCTGCATTTGCGTGGTTTATTCCTTTTTCTTTATGTTAACGTGTAGAATCCCTTCTTCGGCACTTCCCATCCCCCCCGGTGGCTTGCTGCAGTGGGAAAGCTGAGAAGCTCCACTCCATCAAAAGGCGTGCACTCAATTCCACGTGGTGTTTTTGTTTAGGTGGGAAAGGGTCAATGTCGGAATAAGGCGCAGGAAAGACTTAGGCGGGCCGCCAGGCGGGGGAATTGCCAGGATTTGGGACGCAGCGTTTCGTAACAGTCTCAGTGCGCATCAATATCTCTTAAGCATCCGTCCCTGCAGTGTTTTAGGACTTTGAATGTTATTCGTATTCATGAAAGACTAACATTGTTCTGTGTTTGTGTTGATCCCCGGTGTTGTGTGTGCTGGATTAGGCGTGAGGCCCCCGTTGCTGTCCTCTCTCTGGATGGAGAGATCCCTAAGCAGATGCAGTGAGTCGCGGAGCCGGGGGAGCCTCTGTGTGCAGATTAAACCCAGAGCCTGGCTTTGTGGCTGATCATTAGATTGAGGCAGATTTGTTAAGCATAACTGCCATTAAATTGGCTGCAAAGCCCTGGTATTTACTGCACTGCTGTTTATGAATAAGGACCCCCTTAAAGAGCCGCGCAGCGATGCGTCAAACCCGAGTCTGGGTAAGGAGGGAGATGCATTATTCATAGTGGGAGGAATTAGATGGATAAAAAGATGTTCCTGGTGAGGGTGGCATGCGGTGCCTGTGTCCCTGTGTGTGTGTGTGTGTGTGTGTGTGTGTGTGTGTGTCTGTGTGTCTCTGTGTCTCTGAGTGGCCGCATGTGGTGATGACGCCCAGAGTATATCTGTGTTCTTGTGTGTGTGCGTGTGTGTGTGTGTGTGGTGTCCGCTGTGGGACAGTCCGGATTGTGTCCGGGGCCCTGCTCCCTCTCCTCGGTGGTAGCTTATGTTATTGCAACCGAGCGCCAGAGGAAATCGAAGGAGAGGTTTCTTTTCTTTTTTCCCTTTTTTTTTTTCTCTTCCAACGGGCATTTCATGTCCTCTCTGATGAATGTGTTTATTGGCGACGTAATGAGAACCAGTTATGGTTGGTTAGTCAAATTATTCAACTTTATTAACCTTGGATGAAATTCGCTATGCAGACCCCAAACCGGTGTAACATGCAAAGAGTATTACGCCGGAGGCCAGAAGGGTTCAATAATGATTACAGCTGTAATATAATAGAAGTGAAGTGGTTAGAGAGAGAGGATGGAATACATATATGTGCTTAAAGGCTGTGCGTGAAATAAAATGAAAGGCTACCGGGTTATTGTGTGTAGTCAAGTAGTTTATAGACCTATCCAGTTTACAGTCTGCGCATGATGAGAGGGGATGAAAGTTACACCAAAGGGGGGATTTTGATGACGGCGATGAAAATAGCCCTCACACTCCGGAGCTACAGTATGTGCACGGGCCAGACGTCGTGCGTCTGTGTATGTCCTTGTGTTTCTGCATGCTGCTGCTGTGTGTGAACCTGTGTTTGCTGTGTGTTTGTGAAGTTGACTTGGTTCTGTGCGTGTGTGTGTGTGTGTGTTGTGTGTGTGTGTGTGTGTGTGTGTGTGTGCGCGTGTGTGTGTGTGTGTGCGTGCGTGTGTGTGTGTGTGTGTGTGTGTGTGTGTGTGTGTGTGTGTGTGTGTGTGGTAGTCAGGTGAGGGTGGCTGCCGAGGACCAGGGGGTGAGCAGTGTAGTGGTGTGAGGTGTGATGAGAGATTGCGTAGGGAGTTCGAGGTGGACACAGAGGGTCAGGGAAAGAGAGGGGGAGGGGGGGGGGGTCAGGGATGGTGAGACAGCGGCCGGAGGGTGGGGGGTAGGAAGGCGGCAGGAGGGGACAGGGAGGGGTAATAGAAGCACTCCAGTGCTCTGGCCTGGAACAGCTCAACCTTGGGCTGTAATTACTAACCATACATCCCACTTTTGGGGTGACATCTCCCTCCTCTAGAACTAATGGAGGGGAATTAGAGGGGCTCTTACAGGCCAGTGGGGGGGGGGGGGGGTAGGTTCTCCTCTTTTGGGGCAAGAAATACACAGCAGCCGCAGGAACAGGTGCGCTCATCATGGAGACACTCAGGAGTTAGTTAGTGTTGGGATGGAATGAGATAGGATGCTGGGGTAAAGGGTGTGGATTGGATGCTGGGGTAGAGAGGGTGGATGCTGGGGTAGACAGGGTGGATGCTGGGGTAGAGGGGGTGGATGCTGGGGTAGAGGGGGTGGATGCTGGGGTAGAGAGGGTGGATGCTGGGGTAGAGAGGGTGGATGCTGGGGTAGAGAGGGTGGATGCTGGGGTAGAGAGGGTGGATGCTGGGGTAGAGAGGGTGGATGCTGGGGTAGAGAGGGTGGATGCTGGGGTAGAGAGGGGTGGATGCTGGGGTAGAGAGGGTGGATGCTGGGGTAGAGAGGGTGGATGCTGGGGTAGAGAGGGGTGGATGCTGGGGTAGAGAGGGTGGATGCTGGGGTAGAGAGGGTGGATGCTGGGGTAGAGAGGGTGGATGCTGGGGTAGAGAGGGTGGATGCTGGGGTAGAGAGGGTGGATGCTGGGGTAGAGAGGGTGGATGCTGGGGTAGAGAGGGGTGGATGCTGGGGTAGAGAGGGTGGATGCTGGGGTAGAGAGGGTGGATGCTGGGGTAGAGAGGGTGGATGCTGGGGTAGAGAGGGTGGATGCTGGGGTAGAGAGGGTGGATGCTGGGGTAGAGAGGGTGGATGCTGGGTTAGAGAGGGTGGATGCTGGGGTAGAGGGGGTGGATGCTGGGGTAGAGAGGGTGGATGCTGGGGTAGAGGGGGTGGATGCTGGGTTAGAGAGGGTGGATGCTGGGGTAGAGGGGGTGGATGCTGGGGTAGAGGGGGTGGATGCTGGGGTAGAGGGGGTGGATGCTGGGGTAGAGGGGGTGGATTGGATGCTGGGGTAGAGAGGGTGGATGCTGGGGTAGAGAGGGTGGATGCTGGGGTAGAGGGGGTGGATTGGATGCTGGGGTAGAGAGGGTGGATGCTGGGGTAGAGAGGGTGGATGCTGGGGTAGAGGGGGTGGATTGGATGCTGGGGTAGAGGGGGTGGATTCTGGGGTAGAGGGGGTGGATCGTAGCCTAGAGCAGTGGCATCATGGTCCAGATGTAGGGGGACGAGCATCTCCATGATCCAAGATCCATGTTTTGGCATTGGCCTTCAACAGGCAGCTCCAAATAATTCATGTCCATGTCAAAAAAACATTAAACAAAACAACTTAACAAAACAAAATAACTTTTTTTAACACCTTGCGCAATTTTTTTAACACTTGTAATACTGTTTTTCTTTGATAAACTATTCAGAGGTTGTTAGAATTAAATATAATATATAAACAGACAGTTGGTAAAGTGTGAGTGTGAAGGGCCTTTTGCCTTCTCCCTCTGAGAATAAAAAGTCATGTTACAGGCCACGCTGCCGAGCCTGAGTGGGTAGGCGACGCTGTTGTGTTATTTGTGTTTGTTTGTTTGTTTGTTTTGTTTTAGAGTGCAACATTCAGCGCTGGTGAACGGGGGGATTGGGGGGAAGTAGACACGTTTACCCACCGATCTTGTAATGATCTGAATTGACTTCGGTTTGCCCAAATGTACAGATGCTGATTTGAGTTAAACGCCTCTTTGGATGCAGATCAAGAGAAAGAGGGAGCAGCCAAATAAACACGTTTAGTGACGAGGCTGGTAATGATCTCATTACATTGAGCCAATCCACCTGTGTGCGGGGGGGGGGATCCGGAGAGGGGTGGTGGCCTGGGGGGGGGGGGGGGGGGGGACAAACAAAGCGTGAAATCACTAAATCACACTCATTATTGGGGATTTCAGTGAGGGCCAGGATCCTAATGTACCATGAAGAGCAGTCACTGCTTAATGGAGATTTTTCTTTCATTTTTATACAATACAGTCAAATACATTTTCAACAGTCGCGCGCGCGCGCGGAGTCATTTACCGTATTTTTGTAATGTCGCGAATCTTTAGATTGCACAAACCACAGAGGTACAGGATCTGGATTTGATTGTTGCTTTGACTCCTCTTCCGCTTCCTGTCTTTTCCTGCGACTTGTGTCGTAGCCGCCGCCGCCTGCCTGACGCAGACAAAGCAAACCTGGAGGATCATTACAGCCCCGACATAACAGCGGAGCCTCCTGTGTGTTGTAAAACAGCTTGTGGCATCTGTCGATCCAGGCGGAGCAGCGGAAAGCCCCGGTCTGACCTCTCGTCATGTCCCCGCGTCAGAGAACACGCACACCTGACCAGGAACTCATTCCGGCGCGGCCCCCCTCTAACCGGCAAACACGGGGCGAGAGGGCGGGGAGTTCTCTGTACAGCAACGCCACTCTCGTTATTTCACAATTAATGTCAAGCCCTTGTTATTTGTCATTGGAAATACATGGCTCCGGCGCCCGCTGTTGTTGTCCCTGCCATATTCTAATTTGTTCTCCATTATGGAAAACACTGGCGTCGATTAATTTCACTTTCATGCTTTGTACACACAACAAGTGAGTGTGAGGTGTTCTTGTTTACCGGCAGCCAGTATTCTTGTTCAATTTATAAAAGATGAAAGAAATCGCTGTTTAACTTATGGCATGTTTAGAATCCTGTTTTTCTTTTGTTTTTTTTTGTTTTTAATCATTTGCAAATTTAAATAGGTCTTTTTCCTGCTTATGGATTGAGAATTTAGAATATACTGTAACCTTAGCTACCTTTAAACACACATCCAGAGGATTTCAAATTATTATTTTTTATTGGCTTTGAAATTAAATTATAGAGAAAATTATTATATATACTATATATTATAGAGACATTTTTGTGACACTGGTACATTTTTATGACATTTGTTTCCTTAAAGTAGCTATACTGTACCTGCAATTCCAAAGTGCATATTTACTCAGTGAGCCAGACTGCAATTCTTTCCCTCTGCCATGTTGTTTTTATTTTCCTTTCCATTTCCTGTGAGTGAAACGATCCCCGCACGCTGCCACAGTCCCCTCCATTACACCTAATAAGGTGTCATATAATTTAATTCCATGCTTCACTTGTCAGAACGGGCTTCCAATCCTACTCCAATTTTGAGTTTTAATAGATATTACTCCTTAACACTCTCCTCACAATTAGGCCTCCCAGTTTTGCTCTTAATGAAAATCAGATTAAGACGTATAATCTAATTACAGTTCATATTAATCCACCCTCTGATACACTCTGCCTGCTGCTCTGCCTCTCAGACGCTCTTTGCCACGATCAATTTCTGCGCACGTCTCTGTTTGTCAATCAGGACACTCACTCTGCCTGTGTGTGTGTGTCTGTGTCTGTGTCTGTGTGTGTATACATCTGACTGTACATTTATGTTTAGCGATGATGACAGAAAAAATGGGATGCTGCTCTTTGCAGTCGAGCTTCTTCATTTTCGCACGACTTTGAAGGATAGTAAATGTCAAAGGAAATAAAAATATGGCGAAGGGGAGAAAAAAAAGTTAATCTCAAAGTTAATTTCAACCTACGGGTTGAAATGACCCATTTAGACTTGCAATTTAGAAATGAACTTCTCTCCCTCTATCTTGGTTTTTTGTCAGTTTTATCGGGACTACATGATTTGGATGGAGCCATGAAGGAGTCTCGGACTGATAAATTCTGTGCATATCTGAGAAGCTCGTTTGATGGGAGAAATGGCCTTATCAGAGGCACTTTGATGTAGTGAAATATCACACCGCGCGGTTCAGTCTGAATGTCATGTCGGTTCAATTGTTCACTTGACTCCCGTTCTCCATTATGAGTGTTGTTTGCATAATTAACGCCATCATGGTATAATTACTGACATAATTAGCGACCGACCTCCCGTCCCGTCGTCGTATGTGTCGGCGGTACCTTCTGCCAGTGCCTGAGTGGTTTTGGTTCCCCAACTTTATCTGAGGAGAGCGGGAGGAAGAAGTCTTGAACCACATATTAATTCAATCAGTTTCATCACTTCAGAGAGAAATGATTAACTCCGCTAGACCACTGGGTTGCTCAATGAAATAAATTATATGACTTGATAGGGATTGTAACTTGCACCCCCCCCCCCCCCCCCCCACCACCCTTAGATTCAACTGCCCTGCTGAGAATCTCCAAGTTATCTTTAAAAAAAAAACTAATCTTGAAAGCATTGCTCTCTTTCAATCTTTTTTCTCCTCTCCGTTTCTCTGTCTGTCTGTCTGTCTGTCTGTCTGTCTGTCTGTCTGTCTGTCTGTCTGTCTGTCTGTCTGTCTGTCTGTCTGTCTGTCTGTCTGTCCGTCCGTCTGTCTGTCTGTCTGTCTGTCTGTCTGTCTGTCTGTCTCTCACCCCCCCCTCTCTCCCTCTCTCTGCATGTTGCAGGCTTTGAGACGGCCAAGTCCTTCGCTCTGCACGGCGCCCACGTCATCCTGGCGTGTCGGAACCTGTCCCGGGCCAGCAAGGCAGTGGGCCTCATACAGCAGGAATGGGTAAGTGGCAGCAGCAGAACCCGTCAAGAACCCGCTCAAGCTGTCACCTCTTGTGTTACATTAGTTGGAGGGGACGTTGACGACGGCGTAGAATACAGCGACCCGGCCGGACTCCTGCGTGACCCAAACGTGTATCGGGGGCCGGCTCTCCTCTCTGTATGGCTGTCTCGGTATCAGGAGGGAGGGGGTGGGACAAGGCGAGGGGGAGAGAGAGAGGGAGGGAGGGAGAGAGAGAGAGGGAGGGAGAGAGGGCATCTGATAATTACCTGAGATTATTGCTCTAATATCGCAGCGCTTGTGACGCGTCCCCAGATTTACGAGTGTGGGAAAATAAACAAGTGAAATGTGGCCGCTGGAGCAGAAAGAATAAGCCATTAGCACTGGGTTGATTACAGAGAGCAGGACTTGAAGAAGAAGGAGAGTCAGTGAGTGCTCGGCGCAGATATGGGGAGAGAGGGGGGGGGGAGATGGAGGGAGGGAGGGAGAGAGAGGGGAGGGAGGGAGAGAGAGATGGAGGGAGGGAGGGAGGGGAGGGAGAGAGAGAGAGAGAGTGATGTAGAGAGCGAGGGAAGGAGAGAGAGGGGGAGAGGGGAGGGATGGAGAGAGTGATGGAGGGAGGGAGGGAGAGAGAGGGGAGGGAGAGAGAGAGTGATGTAGAGAGGGAGAGAGAGAGTGATGTAGAGAGGGAGGGAGAGGGGAGGGAGGGAGAGAGAGAGAGAGAGACAAACGCCTTTGAGCGAGAGTAGATCCGCAGTGTTTAAACTCACCCAAGTCTCTAATTGAACTAAGCCCCTGGGGCTGTCAGTGCTGCTGCACAGTGTGAAATCCAGTGTACACATCTATTAATGTAGCCGCTTTGTCTAAATGAGTGAGAAAAGCTCCGATCCAAAGCAGCGGATTTTGTCATCAAATTGATTTTCAAGCTTCACACACACCTCCCGTGGAATGACCCTATCCAGAAGATGTTGTTCAAATGTTTTGTGAATTACCGCGTGGAAACGATTTAGAGTTGCTTCAAAAGACTTAAGCAACTGGTGACCGCTCCGGCGTAAATGATCATCTTCCCTCTGTGTGCGCGGCACGGTGACATGTGGGCGCGCGCAATTTGTCATCGAATGACATGATAGACTTAACAGCAGGCCATAGAGTTCAAACAGAGCAGGCGGGCTGAGAATTAGAATTCTCCCAAGCTCAAGTCCATATTTCCTTCTCAAGGAATGCCCCTATTATAGGCTAATGAATAAAAGTCACAATATCAGAATAAATCTTCGCGGCAAATTCTCCCCTCTGGCGACGTTATTAATAGATTCAGGAGAAGAATAGAGAGGAGGATTAATCTTTAAGATGATGGATGGACTCTGCTCGCCTTCCCATGCTCCTACGTTAAGGTCATTTTGATAAGGGGGTGTATTTTGGGGTTCCTCTGTACAAAAGGTCATCATATCTACTTCCAGGTCGCTCTCTGAGTTCCGCCCCGGCTGCCAAGTGGGGCTGCCGTCCCCGATTGCACGAGGCCCTCTCTGACCTCTAACTACCTGCTTACCGTTTCTCAGAACGCAGTCTCTCTATCTCTCTCTCTCTCTCTCTCCCTCTCTCTCTCTCTCTCTCTCTCCCCCTCTCTCTCTCTCTCCCTCTCTCCCTCTCTCTCTCTCTCTCTCCCTCTCTCTCTCTCCCTCTCCCTCTCTCTCCCTCTCTCTCTCTCTCTCTCTCTCTCTCTCTCTCTCCCTCTCTCTCTCTCCCTCTCTCTCCCTCTCTCTCGCTCTCTCTGTCTGTGCGGGCCAGTGTTGCTGTTGAGAGTAGAGGTGAGAGTGATAGCCCGTCCTGGCAGTGGGGGCAGTGGTTCAGCTGTGTTCTGACAGTGGGTGTAATAGGGAGGTCACAGACGGATAATGGCCCGGGTCAGAACAGCCACTGGCTGTTAGGAAGAGCGGGGTCAGAGGGTCTTCTCCTTCCCAGCCAATCATGCTCCGGACTGCCCAGGACTGTCGACTGTATATGAACACAACAATACACTGGACAGAACATTCCTGGAAGAGGAAAATAGGCCCTGTGCGCCCAGTTAATCTTCCACTGATATAACTGCTGGACAATATTAATTTCTAACTAACGGTCTATATTTAATGAGGGTGGGGGGGAATCGATTCATTTAATTAAGTATCATGATTTTTTCTTGGCTGATTTTTGAATCAATCTCTCCCCCCCAAATCGATATATTAATAAAAAACAAGCATCTTTTCCTCCTCATATGATGCAAGTTTAAATGTTGAAGAACCCACAACAAACAACAGTTTTAGGATCAGTTGTATTTTGAGAGCAAACCAGCCTTGTCTGTGTCTATTTTTGAGTGTGTTTTTGCGGGGAATTTGTATCTTTAGTTTCATTGGCTATTGGTTCAGAGGTTCGGCCAATCAAGTGCTTTTGTTGTTGTTGATGGGGGGTGATTTGGCCGACAGTTATCGTAATGGGTGGGCCATTACCTGCCTGCCAGTGACCTGGCAGGCAGACCTGCTGCTGAAGTAAATCTCAGAAAGACTGATGGACATAATGACTCATATACAGCCTCGAGAAGTGTATGATTCAATGTTTTTCCCATGGTCTCGTGTTACAAAAGCGAACGAAAATCGCAATAAATTGTAATATCAAATCACAATACTTAAGAATTGCAATCCATCTTGAATCGGCACCACTGGCAGCACCCAAGTATCGTGATAGTATCGAATCGGGAGGTAAGCATATCGTCCCAGTCCTAAAATTTAACACGTTTTACAGTCGACATTTATTTAATGCATTATGCATGCATTATAGAGCCTTTTTTGGGTTTTTTTAAAGAATGCAATATCGATGTTTTTGCTGACGTCTTCCCGTGTAATTAGTGCTAGCTGCATGGATGCTACACAGGGTTTAGGTGATGGGACACTGCAGGCCTGATGTGAAGAGAAGGTGTTGTTTCCCTGCCTGTGTTTGAGCTGTGTGGAGCAGCTCATTAGGGGAGAAACATTTACCTTATCATTGTGTTTTACAATATGGCCGATGCTGCTCGCCTTGAGAGGGGTCAAAGGGGGCTGTTTTTACAGGCTGCGATGAAGCCACAGTAAAAGTGGGAGGGGCTTAGTGGCAGATGGGGGGCCGGGGGAAGGAGGAGGGAGAGCGGACGCAGAGGGGAAGGCAGATAGAGAAAGAAAACACAGAGAGACCAGCAGAGATATGCAACAGAAAGAGTGAGAGAGCTCTGGAGGGATTCCTCTCTGATTTACTTTCACATGGTGGATTACACAACACATTTAACACCCGAGTCTTATAGCTCTGTAGCGCTTGGCCTCTGCCCCAGACCTGAACTACATGCTATTTCACCACAGCCCCTAACCTAACCTACCCATCTCCTGTTCCACTCACTTTAACTACATGCTATTTCACCACAACCCCTTACCTAACCATCTCCTGTTCCACTCACTTTAACTACATGCTATTTCACCACAACCCCTTACCTACCCATCTCCTGTTCCACTCATTTTAACTACATGCTATTTCACCACAGCCCCTAACCTAACCATCTCCTGTTCCACTCATTTTAACTACATGCTATTTCACCACAGCCCCTAACCTAACCATCTCCTGTTCCACTCATTTTAACTACATGCTATTTCACCACAACCCCTTACCTAACCTACACATCTCCTGTTCCACTCATTTTAACTACATGCTATTTCACCACAGCCCCTAACCTAACCATCTCCTGTTCCACTCATTTTAACTACATGCTATTTCACCGCAACCCCTTACCTAACCTACACATCTCCTGTTCCACTCACTTTAACTACATGCTATTTCAC
>NC_139636.1:14635441-14662941 GCF_964638095.1 Poromitra crassiceps | reverse complement strand
TCGTCGTCGTCGTAAGTAGTATAAAAGTGTAAGAGGTGAATACCTAGAGGTTTTACAGTAGTACGCATTTTGTGTGTGTGTGTGTGTGTGTGTATGATTGTACATCTGCGTAATACCCCAGCAAACATTTCCACGTATAACGACCGTCTGCTGCACGTCAAACCACTACATCTAGTCAGGGTCTAATTATAATATCGGAATGGAAATCTTAGCGACGTAATTCCTCTACTTCCCCACAACGTGTCCAGATTCAACGATTTTTGCTACATCGAAAGAAAAGAGATAGCACCTCATGGGGGATTCGATCCTGGGGCGCCCGCTTCGCAGTCCTGTGTCTTATCCATTAGGCCACGGAATCAGTTACAAATACTACGGATTTGGTCATATATAGAGATACTTAACATTGAGCACTTAGCATTTTGACGGTCCCGACTGGAAGTTGCGTTGATAGGCTAGCTGCCTCGCTAATTCTGTTTCATGATTTCAACCAGCGATGAGACCGGTATATTTATATAATTTACGATAATATAACCAACGTGACTTTAGCAGACAGCATAGCACATCCAAAACCCACAACACTGCGTTTAGTTACGGCAAGAGAAATGGGACACAGGATTCAGGAAGTTTGTGATAAATACAAGCCCATAGCAAGAGACACTTGCACTTATATGACATAAACGTGTTTTCATATTAAAAAAAGAAAAGGGCGTTCAATAAAAGTCGTCATTGCAGGTGGAGTGCATGTCACACTGTGAGTATCTGATCACACAACAGGTAAATTGTCAATCAAATGTCATTTTTATTCAACAAAAACACAAAAGACACCTACATGTGGTGTTTTCAAAGCAATATGAGGTCAATATTTTTTGTTTTGAAGTGACAGTCTAAACGTTACTTTGGAGGAATGTGGAGAGAACGTCAGACTTAGATGGTAGATGCCAAACCACAATTCTATCGTCTGGTGATGTCGCGGTCAAGACGATGTTTGCTGGGACGCTGCACAAGTACAGTACGTATGCCCACGTATGTGAGTGTGTGTGTGTATGCAAGCACATTGCACACGCCCATCCGCATGGCGTGTATTTAAATGCTTGATTATGCATTTTGCATAGCTTTGGGACATGCATCACTCTTCCCACACTGCTAATAAAGTGACCAGGGAGATGGGGGGGGGGAACCTAAATGAATCCTAAAGTGCCTGGCTTGCATTATTCCTCAGTCCCTCACTCTCTCCCTCACCGGCGCTCTTGCTTATAGTTATTCCAGCGCCGCGGTCTAGAAAAGGCTGCGCGCTGCGCACCGCTCCGCTCCGCTCTCCTTCCTCCTGATGTCTGTCTGCTGCAGCCAGGTGCTCTGTCTCCTGGAGAGGTGTGGCCTAGCTGCTCCTAATTGCCTGGACCACATTGAACTACGGGCAAAAAAGGCTGCGTGTGAAGAGAGAGAGGGCCGTGGAGGAATAATTTTGAATAAATCACACCGTTAGCCGGATGGTCTTTTCTGCGAAATAAGCAGTTCGCCTCCCACACGCTCTCGCGCGGCGGAGGTGGCGCGCGTTAGGATGACGGGTCACTTGCCACGGGTCATGTTAGGCAGGATTTAAATGATTTAAATGATGTCCGTGCCACTGAAGGGGACAGGTTGAAGGAGGGATGTGTAAAGGCGGAAGCTCTTTGTTGTTTGAACCTGACAGACTCTCATCCTTCACTCTGCTGCTCTTCTCCTGTGAAGGCGGCCGCATAGCCCAGGGACCAGGGCTCCTTATGAGGAGAGAGGTGAGAGGTTGCTTGCCTCTCTCTCCCTCTCTCTCTCTCTCTCTCTCTCTCTCTCTCTCTCTCTCTCTCTCTCGCTCCCTCTCTCTCTCTTTCTCTTTCTGCCAACAGAGAATGTTTTTTATTGGAGTCTGAGAAGTGCTGATCACAGACAGACCGGTCCCAAGTCCAGCCCACACTGTAATGTGTTAAGTCAGGAGATGAGCCTTGTCTTAAGATGCGCCGGCCAAATAGGCTCAGGCCCAGTTGATCTCCACCAAACAAACAAACACAGCATTGTTGACCGCAGAAGCCATCTGACCACTGGCTAGATAGAACATTGATGTTAGCGTCTTTAGCATGGTTTGAAATGCGCACATGGCCTTCAGATCCCACGATAAAGTTCATAGGAGACACAATAGGCTAATTAGATGTAATTCTGTGTTTGATGTCTCTGTGAGATTTATGCTGTCTCTCTTCATCGCTCGTAACCACCAAGAGTCTTCACAGACCTGAGATGGGAACTAAATGAGTACACATCTGTGTGTGTGTGCGTGCGTGCGTGCGTGTGTGTTCGTGTGTGCGTGTGTCTGTGTGTGCGTTTTGGTGTGCGACATGTCCATGTCCGAGTGCATTATATGTACCAGAGAGAGAGATAAGAGAAGAGAGACGGCTGTGTGTGTGTGTGTGTGTGTGTGTGTGTGTCTCCTGTTGTGTCTTTGTGTTTGGCATGAAGGACAGAGGGATTGTCCGGTACTGAACAGACTAGTGCGTCACAACATGTCAACAGCTGCCATGCAGGGCCTTTCTGACACGCTGTAACTCACAACTTCAATGTCAGCCCAATCCACAACAACAGAGACAACGCTCTCTCTACAGCAGTGGTTCCCAACCTTTTCCAACTCAGGGCCCACTTTTATGTCTCAAAAATGTTCGCGGCCCACCTCCGACCCCATAAATACAAAGGCCATATAATGCGTTCTCAGAGCACTTTTTTATTGAAAATTGAACATAAAGGACTGAACTGAATACAGGAGAAACATGTTGGAAGCTCCACAGTCACTAACACAGCACCTGTAACATGTTGCAACACCTTCAGTATTACAGTTTTCAAGGAGCTGTCCACACACACACACACATACACACATACACACGCACACACACACACACACACACACACACACACACACACACACACACACACACCAATCATTCAAGGAGCTGTCCATCAGCACCACACAGATGTCAGAAATGACAAGCAAGGGGCTGTCTGTAACAGGCTAATTAACAAATGATTAATAAATAACGGTATCCTTCAACAATGGAAAAATGCATTCTCATAACAATTTGACATCCAATATCAGATCCAAACAAAATCCAAATATCAGAAGAAAGCCCATTAAATCGATAGGGTTACAAATAAACACAAACCCAATATAAAGATGATGTAAAGATGAAACTTCAATTCAAGCAAAAGCAATAACATCAAAGAAACAAAAATCATACTTTTTCAAGTATGATTTTTCAAAAATCTTTCCAATTTTTTTTTTTTTTTTTTTTTTTTTTTTCTTCAAAAATCATACTTTTTTGGAAATGATTTGGCGGCCCACTTGCAATACCTTCGCGGCCCACCAGGGGGCCGCGGACCACAGGTTGGGAATCACTGCTCTACAGCATGTCAAGTCTGCTCTCCAAACAACAACGCATTACTTACAGTACACTGCATGACATCACAGTACGTCATTCAGCAGAGGCTTTTGTCCAAAGCGACCTATAATAAGTGCATTTTGTCACCACTGTTCAAACTAACTGTCTATCACAGTCTTCATCAGCTAAGCCTTTAATATGAAGGGTGGAGACTCTGGAGAGGATGTGCCACGGGCGCACTTTTTTAGGCTGTGACCAAATTCATGCCAACTCGTGTTTAGCTTCACACGCTCAACCAGAGTTTCTCTGGGTCCAGCTGATTTCTTGTCATCACTGATGTCCAGTGTTTCCCCTAGGTCTGCTTTCTTGTCATCAGTGATGTCCAGTGTTTCCCCTAGGTCTGATTTCTTGTCATCACTGATGTCCAGTGTTTCCTCTATGTCTGCTTTCTTGTCATCAGTGATGTCCAGTGTTTCCCCTAGGTCTGATTTCTTGTCATCACTGATGTCCAGTGTTTCCTCTTTGTCTGCTTTCTTGTCATCAGTGATGTCCAGTGTTTCCCCGAGGTCTGATTTCTTGTCATCAGTGATGTCCAGTGTTTCCCCGAGGTCTGCTTTCTTGTCATCAGTGATGTCCAGTGTTTCCCTGAGGTCTGATTTCTTGTCATCACTGATGTCCAGTGTTTCCCCGAGGTCTGATTTCTTGTCATCAGTGATGTCCAGTGTTTCCCCGAGGTCTGCTTTCTTGTCATCAGTGATGTCCAGTGTTTCCCCGAGGTCTGCTTTCTTGTCATCAGTGATGTCCAGTGTTTCCCCCGAGGTCTGATTTCTTGTCATCACTGATGTCCAGTGTTTCCCCGAGGTCTGCTTTCTTGTCAGCACTGATGTCCAGTGTTTCCCCGAGGTCTGCTGCCCATTCCCATCCTGATGTCACTGCTTCCTGTACATTGTACCTTGGCCATGTGACGAATGCATAACTGCACACCTGAGAGAAGCAGCAGCACTCTTGAAGCGTTTTCTGAAAATCACGTAAAAACATCAACACACATTTACGCTTCAGAAGTCATCAAAGTGGTTCCTTGTTTGTGAAGATTATCCTGCTGAACACAAACGTTGCTGTTTCATTTTGTTAACCACAGACCTTATTTCATGCATTTAATCAAAATCCCCATACAAAAATCCCATTGCTTTTACACGTATGAACCGTAAGTGCTACTTCCAGACTCATTCCTGTGGTATGAACTGATGAGTAATAGCAGAGTTTTTCTTTAATTTAGCTGTAAATACTATCCTTGCTATTTATTTACCTGGTAAATACCTAGTTCTTAGTGTGATTGATAAAGAAAAGGTTTACCGTTTTATATTATTAGTTATATATATATATATATATATATATATATATATATATATATATATATATATATATATATATATATATATAATTTTTACATTTTTTGCTGCGACCAGCAGCTCTAAAGCTGTGCAGCTCTATAGGTCGCTGAGTCGGGTGTTTGGTCGTCCACAGAAATAGCATATCTGGTCACAGCTATTGCGAATTTGCGCTTTTTTTATTTTATCTTATTTATCCCCCAAAAAATTGATATATCACATTCAACTCTGCAAATCATAATTTTTGTCTCTATAACAACATGGCTTCTGCTCATATGGCTGTGAGCCTCCAAGTGTCGTCTGTGTTTATAGGATCTCCTCTGCAATCAGGGAAGCGCTTCAGGCAACCAAACAATCCTGCCCCAGGCACAGCTATCATTAGATTCTGGGAAGGTGTGTGTGTGTGTGTGTGTGTGTGTGTGTGTGTGTGTGTGTGTGTGTGTGTGTGTGTGTGTGTGTGTGTGTGTGTGTGTGTGTGTGTGTGTGTGTGTGTGTGTGTGTGTGTGTGTGTGTGTGTGTGTGGGGCGCGGCGCATTTGTGCGCGCATGTTTGTTTGTATGTATGTATGTGTGTTTGCATGTGCTTTGACACAGAGTTAACACTGGTTTACAGCTTAATCAGTCTGTGTAACTGAATGCATATTTATCAGAGAGAAAATTCATGCTCAAAGAATCAGACCCATGCCCATACATCATCATCAAAACACACACACACACGCACACACACACACACACGCACACACACACACGCACGCACGCACGCACGCACACACACACACGCACACACACACACACAGATCCACATTTCATTAGAGAGGCAGATTCAGGCAGCAGTAGATTAAAAACAACGTGTGTTTTTACAGGTCCATAAATCAGACTCGGGACGAGAGGGATTCATTTAGTGAGCAGGCAGAGTTGTGGCATCACGTGACTAATGCTTAACGGCCACACTTTGATACACGGCCTTTTTATTAGTTTCATTCTCTCCTGCCTCATATCAATGATTATCCCTGCGCTCACATCTGACTTGCAGAGTAGGCTGCATGTTGTGATCATTTTGGGAGAGCGCTTTGACGACGACATGGCTACACCACCTAACCAGTGATCAGGCCTACACAGTGACCTATGGTTAAGCCTGCAGCGTAGTTAGTATTACTAGCATATTTTGATCCGAGTACATCCTAATCTTACACATCTATGACCTTATATTTACACTGTGAATAGTACTGTGTCTGGATGTTATTGTTCCGATGAGCAGAGCCAGGTCATATTCTCTTCTCTGCTCGCCCAGTGAGGAGAGAGGGGTCTGCTGGGATTGGCCGATGGAGAGAGAGGGGCTGTTAACATGTTATTGCTATATTTAAAAAAAAGTGCTACCAGTCTTTTAATGGAGTGTGAAGCTCTCCTATAAAATGTTTTGTTGATCAGTGATGCTGTGGCATAAATGCACACAACAACACACACGTGCGCGCACACGCAAACACACACACACACACACACACACACACACACACACACACACACACACACACACACACACACAGACACACACAATTGTGCAAGCATCTGTGTGTGTGTGTGTGTCGTGTGTTAGTGTGTGTGTATGTGTGTGTGTGTGTGTGTGCGCTCCTGACTTCCACTCCATGGAATCCCCAGTAGCAGTGGCCTGGCCTGTGTGTGAGTGCTGGTCTCAGGCTAGAGAGCAGGTGTAATTTCCCCTGTACTAAAACCAACAAGTGGCACCAGGGGAGAGAGGAGCATATTACAGGTTCAACCGGCCCACAGAGAGCTACAGGCTCCCTTGACCTGTGACCAGGCCCTGTGTGTGTGTGTGTGTGTGTGTGTGTGTGTGTGTGTGTGTGTGTGTGTGTGTGTGTGTGAGAGAGAGAGTGTGTGTGTGTGTTGTGTGTGTGTGTGTGTGTGTGTGTGTGTGTGTGTGTGTGTGTGTGTGTGTGAGAGAGAGAGCGAGTGTGTGTGTGTGTGTGTGTGTGTGTGTGTTGAGGGAGGCTCAGGGGTGTTGGAGCTGCCTCGATGTGTTTCTTTCATAGTGTAAAGCCGTTATTGGGGTCCAGACCTGTTGGGGGGCCGCAGGGCAATATTACTTCCTGTGTTTCCAGTTGAGAAATGAGTGTGTGTGTGTGTGTGTGTGTGTGTGTGTGTGTATGTGTGTGTGTGTGTGTGTGTGCGCGTTTACTCTCTAGGCTGTGGAACTTTTTTTGGATAAGCAGCTCTATATACAGCCAGGTTAGTGGGTGAAGAGTTTGGGTTAATATATCAAATACCTCTGTAATAAAAGCTGCTATAAAGCGGTGAGCACAGTTTGACCTCTGTCACTCCCTCAGTCACAGGTCTGTATGTAGACACCAGACGCTCACCTCAGTCACAGCTCTGTATGTAGACCTCAGAGGCTCACCTCAGTCACAGCTCTGTATGTAGACACCAGAGGCTCACCTCAGTCACAGCTCTGTATGTAGACACCAGAGGCTCACCTCAGTCACAGCTCTGTATGTAGACACCAGAGGCCCACCTCAGTCACAGCCCTGTATGTAGACACCAGAGGCTCACCTCAGTCACAGCTCTGTATGTAGACACCAGAGGCTCACCTCAGTCACAGCTCTGTATGTAGACACCAGAGGCTCACCTCAGTCACATCTCTGTATGTAGACACCAGAGGCTCACCTCAGTCACAGCTCTGTATGTAGACACCAGAGGCTCACCTCAGTCACAGCTCTGTATGTAGACACCAGAGGCTCAGCTCAGTCACAGCTCTGTATGTAGACACCAGAGGCTCACCTCAGTCACAGCTCTGTATGTAGACACCAGAGGCTCACCTCAGTCACATCTCTGTATGTAGACACCAGAGGCTCACCTCAGTCACAGCTCTGTATGTAGACACCAGAGGCCCAGCTACTTCATTCTGCTGTAGGCTGGACCTTGTGAAGAAGAAGTAATGTATAATGTCGTCTCAAAATGTATTGAGCTCTTTAACCTTCTGTCCCATCAATGTTATCACGATGCCTGATTGGATAATCAGTTGTGGACAAAGCCGACACTAGACGCCTGATTGGATAATATGTTGTGGACAGAGGGGACAGTAAGTGATATTTTAGTTATAGGGTTAATAGAAAGGATTCCATGCATATGGAGAATGGATTTGAGATGTCTAGACCAGACAGTGACTTGTAGCTCCAGAGAACAGGGTATTATCCAGCGCATCAAGAAAAACATGTATGTTAGGGTTAATACTGCTGTCAGTGCCCCTGGCCAAAGGTACTGGCAAAACGAACTGGAGTTGGTCCCCGGGCGCTGCACAGTGGCTGCCCACTGCTCCTAGTTCTAGGAAGGTTCCTAGTAGAGGATGGGTCAAATGCAGAGGGTGAATTTCCCCAAGGGGATAAATAAAGTATAACTTTCTTTTACTTTCTTTATCTCTGGAAAAATATTACATTGATTTCTGCTATAAGTTTGCCTTTACTTAATCATCCATTGCGCTTGTTCTCCCTCCTCGTTTACTATGAGGTTCTCAGAGAGCTGATATAGGACAGGGTCATGTGACAGACCTTTGTCATTCTTACAGGTCTGTGAGGTTCTCAGAGAGCTGATATAGGACGGGGTCATGTGACAGACCTTTGTCATTCTTACAGGTCTGTGAGGTTCTCAGAGAGCTGATATAGGACAGGGTCATGTGACAGACCTTTGTCATTCTTACAGGTCTGTGAGGTTCTCAGAGAGCTGATATAGGATGGGGTCATGTGACAGTCCTTTGTCATTCTTACAGGTCTGTGAGGTTCTCAGAGAGCTGATATAGGACAGGGTCATGTGACAGACCTTTGTCATTCTTACAGGTGTGTGAGGTTCTCAGAGAGCTGATATAGGACAGGGTCATGTGACAGACCTTTGTCATTCTTACAGGTCTGTGAGGTTCTCAGAGAGCTGATATAGGACAGGGTCATAATAATAATAATAATAATAATACATTAATCTTATATAGCGCTTTTCTAGATACTCAAAGTCGCTTTACAGGAAACACAGAAATAAATACTTTAATTTAGAAACATTCATGGAAAGTGGAGACAGTAGGTAGAGTGGAGTGAGGTTAGGAGGAGAAGGCGAGGTTGAAGAGGTGGGTCTTGAGGGCCTGTTTGAAGGATGTTATGGACTGAGATTGACGGATGAGGCTGGGGAGAGTGTTCCAGAGGGTGGGTGCGGCAACTGAGAAGGCCCTGTCATGGTCAAAGGTCAAAGGTCTGTCATGTGACAGACCTTTGTCATTCTTACAGGTCTGTGAGGTTCTCAGAGAGCTGATATAGGACAGGGTCATGTGACAGACCTTTGTCATTCTTACAGGTCTGTGAGGTTCTCAGAGAGCTGATATAGGACAGGGTCATGTGACAGACCTTTGTCATTCTTACAGGTCTGTGAGGTTCTCAGAGAGCTGATATAGGACAGGGTCATGTGACAGACCTTTGTCATTCTTACAGGTGTGTGAGGTTCTCAGAGAGCTGATATAGGACAGGGTCATGTGACAGACCTTTGTCATTCTTACAGGTGTGTGAGGTTCTCAGAGAGCTGATATAGGACAGGGTCATGTGACAGACCTTTGTCATTCTTACAGGTGTGTGAGGTTCTCAGAGAGCTGATATAGGACGGGATCATGTGACACACCCATCAGTCACAGCTAATTGTGCCTGTAATGTATGGACGGACGCCTGACCAAGCCGGAGGGTAACACAGGGGCTCGAACCTGCGATCCTCGTGTTGGTACTAGGTGCTATAGGCAGGGAATCTACCGACGACCACCTCATACATTTTTGTTGTTTTTTGTTTGTTGATTGAATGACCAACAAAAGGAAGAGGACAGGACTGCTGGGCAGAGGGAAGGTGAAGGCATGACTGGCTGAGGAGGAGAGGTGGACAGAGAAGTGAGTTAGGGAAGCGGGGGGTTGGGGGGGTTGGGGGGTTGGGGGGGGATAGGCAAGGATACTCATCCATTACTCCCCGGTGGCGGCGGGCGGGCGGTCTCGGGGTCGGCCTCAGGAAGACTGATTCAGAGCCATCAGCTTTGGACTCCATCTCCCATAAATCCTGGCGTGTGACGCTGATGGATGTGGGCCATAAAGCCTCCCGCTCTGACATGTGGAGAGCAACATGGAGAACCATGGGAAAATGTGAGTGCTCCAGGTTAATGTCAACGAGGCCTGGGAGTGAAGAGGGGATGATGGAGAGAGAGAGGGAGAGAGAGAGAGAGAGACAGTGAAGAGGGGATGATGGAGAGAGAGAGGGGGAGAGAGAGAGACAGTGAAGAGGGGATGATTGAGAGAGAGAGAGAGAGAGAGAGAGAGAGTGAAGAGGGGATGATGGAGAGAGAGAGGGAGAGAGAGAGAGAGACAGACAGTGAAGAGGGGATGATTGAGGGAGAGAGAGAGAGAGAGAAAAGGGGCAGAGAAGGAGGGACAGAGAGCAGGATGAGAGCAGAATGGGCATGCAGGGTTTGGGGGGACATTGCAATGTCTCAGCTGTCTGGGGTTTAAACCCATGTTGCTAGCTGGACTGCAGTGAAGCCATTGTATCGTTGATATATTTACCCCATGTGGACGATCTGAGCATCTACACATTCTTACTGACGCTGATGTTGTCATTTGTCTCTGAAAGCTTGGTAAGAAGCTGAACCACATTGAATGGAGCCGCTTCACTCTGTTTGTTAAGGCGTTTGTGTGGTGTGAGCAAATTCTACGCGTCTTTCCATCTCGTCGTGGGATCATTGCATGTCTGCCTCGCCTGGTTGTTTGACGCATGACCAAGATGAATATCGCTCATTAAAAAAAGCCTGGTGATTATGATGATTATTATTATTATTATAGGGCCAAAGACAGGAACTGCAGACCTGGCGAGACAGGAAATGGAGACATGTATGCTTCCTCATTAACAGAGCCCCGTTTGGGCCGTAAAGCAGCATCCCAATACGCAGCAGCAAAATGGCCTGATTAGGGGGGTGGAGGGGCGCGGCCGCTCTAATGAAGGCTTCCCCTCGCAGTCATTTATGATATTGGTGTGGGGGGTGTGGTGACTAGGCCTGTGGGAGGAGCTGGTGTGGGGGGTGTGGTGACTAGGCCTGTGGGAGGAGCTGGTGTGGGGGGGTGTGGTGACTAGGCCTGTGGGAGGAGCTGGTGTGGGGGGGTGTGGTGACTAGGCCTGTGGGAGGAGCTGGTGTGGTGACTAGGCCTGTGGGAGGAGCTGGTGTGGGGGGGTGTGGTGACTAGGCCTGTGGGAGGAGCTGGTGTGGTGACTAGGCCTGTGGGAGGAGCTGGCTGGCAGGCAGAGATAGGGACGTGGGATAGCACATGCACTATATTCTGTCTGCATGTGAGGGGCTGAGAGGATGCATAACCACAACTCATTTGCTGCAGTCACTTTTACTGGGTCGGGGGAGACGAGCTCGTGCTAAGAGCCAGTGGAGACTCTCATTTGACATCAAACCCAAATAGGTCTGAGAGCAGTGAGGGTGTGTGTGTGTGTGTGTGTGTGTGTGTGTGTGTGTAGAAATGAACAAGACTGTTGTTATCGTGTTAATTGCTCTTTCAATTAACATTTTGAATGGAGTGGATTGGCTCCAACAACCTTGGTGTGTGGGCATCTGATGATGAAAGTAGAATAAACTTCATTCGACAACATTTTGCTTCCGTCTTGCTCAGAGAGACACCATCTAGCCCCATCCTGCTAGTGCTAACACAAAGCCGTGTGAAATGCTGCTGCATGCTAATGTTACTGAAAGCGAAGGGCCACTGCAACACCTCATTTACATTTACATCTGTTTACGTGTTTAACAAATATTTCTTGAACGCTGCGCTTGTCCACTCACTTTCGTTGGCCTAAAAAAATATGAAATGTGAAAAGGATTGCACTGTGAGAACAATGGGTGCATTTTTTGCACCTCACCATCTATTAAGATTTTTTACAAAGAGTTGATTTTGAACAATTGATTGTGCACAGTGAATTTTGAAAAAGGGCTTGATGGGGAAACAAAAGACACACACGCAAACAGTTATATGCTGCATAGAGAGAGAGAGAGAGAGAGAGAGAGAGAGAGAGCAAGAGAGATTTTAAGACCTAATTACAACAATGCCTTGGCCCGACTCAGACAAAGCCAGTCCCCTGCCCACCATTCTCTCCTCTTCTCTCCACTTCCTAATTTCTCCACTTCTCCTCGCCTTCCTCTCCCCCCTCCCATCTTCATCCCCCCACCATCACCACAGGAGCTACCTGAGGCCCTCGTGTCCACCTCATTCATCACCTGGGTTTGATTCCCCTGCTCTGAGAGAGAGAGATAGAGAGAGAGGGAGCGAGAGAGAGAGAGAGAAAGAGGAGGAGGAGGAGGAGGAGGAGGAGGAGGAGGAAGGAGTCATCTCAAACCCTCCTCTCCTCCGTTCTCCTCCCTCTCCTCCCACCTCCCTCCTCCAGCGTGTGAGGGAGAGATGAATGCAGCCAGTGGAATTAATTGCACCCCGTTACTGAAGATCAGCAAGTTTGCTCTGTTGGCGTGCTGATCTGCCATATGGCTGCCCACTAGGTGAACACTTTGATTAATGTTGCCCACTCCCCACTTTCTTCCCCCCGCAACTAATATTTGATTCTGATAACAGAAACTCAACCTCCTCTTCCTTATTCTCTCCATCGCTCTCTTCCCTTTTTCCTCTCTTCTTATTTTCTTTAGTCTTCCCCTCAGCTCACCTGGGCCATCATCTGTGTTTGCAGGTAAACTTTGGCTCCCCCAGTGCCCAGTGTTCTCTCTCTCCCTCTCTCTCTCTCTCTCTGTCTCTCTCTCTCTCTCTCTGTCTCTCTCTCTCTCTCTGTCTCTCTCTCTCTCTCTCTCTCAGTTGTTTCCTCCACAGCTCTCTCACAGAGTCTTTGTGCGTTGTGTGGTTGGCGAGGTGCAGCGTGGAGTTTTGAGAGGATGGGTGAGATTAGAGGGAAGCGGAGAAGCCAGAGTGTGTTTGTGTTGGAGAGAGAGAGGCTCAGGCTCAGAGTGTGTTTGTGTTGGAGAGAGAGAGGCTCAGGCTCGCAGCGCGGGGGAAGTGTCCTCTTCACTTGATTAGGCCCCTGGTGTCCCCCGCTACATTTCTCTATTAGCCTGCTCAGCCTCTCTTGTCTTCTCCTGTGGATCGTGACTACTCTCTCTGCCCCAGAGGTCTGGGATACACACACACACACACACACACACACACACACACATGCAGGCACACACACACACACGTGCATGTACGCACGCACACACACACACACACACACACACACACACACACACACACACACACACACACACACACACGCGCGTGCGCCTGCCATGCACACAGTCAGATGGGAGGCTGTGCTGGGGTCCAGGCAGTAACAAGGAGGTGAGCAGATGCCGGAGTCACAATATCAATAGGGCTGAGTGTGGGTAATAATGCCTTAGCAGGCTTCAGCCATGAGACAGCGCTAACTAGAGAGGCAACTCTCAAGTGGAGCATTCACTATCTGCAAATCACACTGTGTGTGTGTGTGTGTGTGTGTGTGTGTGTCTGTGTGTGTACTCCCATTACGTTAGCGCGAGCCTGCTTTTGCTGTAAGAGAGCAGTGGGATGGCGTCGGTGTCATCATCAGCTCTGAGATAAAACGTTCTCACCTCGGGTCACAAGTTCAAATGTGTTGTCTTTTTTTCTTCTCTGGCTATAATGAGGCAGCAGCACAGAGCACTATGCAGCACACACAGAGCACTCTGCAGCACACACAGAGCACTATGCAGCACACACAGAGCACTCTGCAGCACACACAGAGCACTATGCAGCACACACAGAGCACTATGCAGCACACAGAGCACTCTGCAGCACACACAGAGCACTATGCAGCACAGAGCACTATGCAGCACACACAGAGCACTCTGCAGCACACACAGAGCACTATGCAGCACACACAGAGCACTCTGCAGCACACACAGAGCACTATGCAGCACACACAGAGCACTATGCAGCACACAGAGCACTCTGCAGCACACACAGAGCACTATGCAGCACACACAGAGCACTATGCAGCACACACAGAGCACTCTGCAGCACACACAGAGCACTATGCAGCACACACAGAGCACTCTGCAGCACACACAGAGCACTATGCAGCACACACAGAGCACTCTGCAGCACACACATAGCACTATGCAGCACACAGAGCACCCTGCAGCACACACAGAGCACTCTGCAGCACACAGAGCACTATGCAGCACACACAGAGCACTATGCAGCACACAGCACTATGCAACACACACACACACAGAGCACTCTGCAGCACACAGAGCACTCTGCAGCACACACACAGAGCACTATGCAGCACACACAGAGCACTATGCAGCACACAGAGCACTCTGCAACACACACACAGAGCACTATGCAGCACACAGCACTATGCAGCACACACACAGAGCACTCTGCAGCACAGAGCACTATGCAGCACACACAGAGCACTATGCAGCACACAGCACTATGCAACACACACACAGAGCACTCTGCAGCACACAGACCACTCTGCAACACACACACAGAGCACTATGCAGCACAGAGCACTATGCAGCACAGAGCACTATGCAGCACAGAGCACTATGCAGAGCAAATCTATTAAAATCACATGGGTGCTTTGTTTCCCCTCTGTTTTATGACCTGTTCCTGCTGCTTGTCTATTTTGGTCTTCCTCGCTCTTGTTAAGTGCTGCCATTCTCCTGTGTTTGGATGTGGCCCAGAGGGCCCTTAGCGAGACCGGGGGCTGGGAATGGGCTGTGAGCCCCAGCCAGGGGGTGCCCGCCGCGGGCTGCCAGCCCCACTAAATCTCCCTGATTGCCCAGGGAGGCTGTGGCGTGATGGGGGTGTTACCAAGGTGCTGGGCTCTCCAAAGAGCCTGATTGAGATGCAAATGGAGGGCATAACTCAGAGGTAATGCAGACTTGCCTGGGCCATTCCCACTCACCTCACCCTCTCATCTCTCATTTACTCCAGCACGGGAGGAGGCACTGTTATTGTCTCCGGCTAAAGTGACATATATATGACAGTAAAGTGACATATCTATCTACATATCTATCACAGTAAAGTTACATGTCTATCACAGTAGGAGATGGACAAGGAGAGGCGCTTCAAACGGGGGGCAAGCTTTGTTTGGCTTAAAGTAAATAATATACATGAAATGATTACTCAAAATATGCCTCCATAGTTGACCACACACACACACACACACACACACACACACACACACACACACACACACACACACACACACACCGGAATATACCTAATTCTAAGTTGTATTTGTGAACAGATGGACACAGTAAAGTGGGAGGGACTTGGGATGCCAGTGGAGAGGTGGAGTGGGCAGTGAAGAGGTGGAGTGAGCAGTGGAGAGGTGGAGTGAGCAGTGGAGAGGTGGAGTGAGAGGTGGAGTGGGCAGTGAAGAGGTGGAGTGAGCAGTGGAGAGGTGGAGTGAGCAGTGGAGAGGTGGAGTGGGCAGTGGAGAGGTGGAGTGAGCAGTGGAGAGGTGGAGTGAGCAGTGGAGAGGTGGAGTGGGCAGTGAAGAGGTGGAGTGAGCAGTGGAGAGGTGGAGTGAGCAGTGGAGAGGTGGAGTGAGAGGTGGAGTGGGCAGTGAAGAGGTGGAGTGAGCAGTGGAGAGGTGGAGTGAGCAGTGGAGAGGTGGAGTGAGCAGTGGAGAGGTGGAGTGAGAGGTGGAGTGGGCAGTGGAGAGGTGGAGTGAGCAGTGGAGAGGTGGAGTGGGCAGTGAAGAGGTGGAGTGAGCAGTGGAGAGGTGGAGTGAGCAGTGGAGAGGTGGAGTGAGCAGTGGAGAGGTGGAGTGAGAGGTGGAGTGGGCAGTGAAGAGGTGGAGTGAGCAGTGGAGAGGTGGAGTGAGCAGTGGAGAGGTGGAGTGAGCAGTGGAGAGGTGGAGTGAGAGGTGGAGTGGGCAGTGAAGAGGTGGAGTGAGCAGTGGAGAGGTGGAGTGAGCAGTGGAGAGGTGGAGTGAGCAGTGGAGAGGTGGAGTGAGAGGTGGAGTGGGCAGTGAAGAGGTGGAGTGAGCAGTGGAGAGGTGGAGTGAGCAGTGGAGAGGTGGAGTGGGCAGTGGAGAGGTGGAGTGGGCAGTGGAGAGGTGGAGTGGGCAGTGGAGAGGTGGTGAAGTGGGCAGTGGAGAGGTGGAGTGGGCAGTGGAGAGGTGGAGTGAGCAGTGGAGAGGTGGAGTGGGAGGTGGAGAGGTGGAGTGAGCAGTGGAGAGGTGGAGTGAGCAGTGGAGAGGTGGAGGGAGCAGTGGAGAGGTGGAGTGAGCACGGGTGGAAGAGGAGGCGGAGGAGTAATTGCACAGTCCTTTGCTGAATTGTTCTGTGGATGCAAATTTAAATCCCTCCTATTATTTTAATAATCTGCCTTTTACTGCTTGTGCTCGGATCATTTGTTTGCAAACCAGGTTATTTGGAGAGGGAGGCTCGGGGGTAATTTCATGCTTTGGAGCATTTATATGTATAAGTTAATGAGGAAAGGGCCTGTTGTTTCCTGCTAATACACTACTAGAGAGAAGACCACTTTTTATTCCCCGTTTAGGGTCCTGTTAAAGGCCAATAATGTCGGATTACTCTGATGGAAGTTAAAGCCCCCCCCCCCTTCCCCTTCCAGTCAGTTTTTCCTACCTGTTTCACCATTAGTGTTCGATGAAAACGTACATGCGTACGCGCCAACAACGCACGTCACCATTTGTGCCAAAGAGCTTACATATGAACCGAAGCCTATTACCGTAGTTTATTCCACCCATTTTCCACTGCAACATGACTGCAGGCGCTGTTGTAAAAGAAGCAGAACAGCGTCTCCTCTTGTCTTCAGTAAACTCTTTGTCTGCGATACAACGGAAGTGATGGCCATAGTGTTTCCGGTCATATCTCAGTGACAAACGCTCTTTTAGAAGCCAAAATATCGCTGATTGTCAACAAACCGGCCAACAGATATCACCGATGGACTTTGAACTGTTTCATTGAGCTTAATACAGATGTTTCATTGAGCTTAATACAGATGTTTCATTGAGCTTAATACAGATGTTTCATTGAGCTTGATACAGATGTTTCATTGAGCTTAATACAGATGTTTCATTGAGCTTAATACAGATGTTTCATTGAGCTTGATACAGATGTTTCATTGAGCTTAATACAGATGTTTCATTGAGCTTAATACAGATGTTTCATTGAGCTTGATACAGATGTTTCATTGAGCTTGATACATATGGGACAGGAGTCTGTCTGTGGTCCAGCTCTGCTCAGTTAATAGCAGACATCAACTTATCCAATTTAAAGTTGCTCACCGTCTTCATTACTCCAAGCATAGGTTACACAAGATATATCCTTCGGTCTCACCACTATGTGATAGGAGTCGGGTGTCGGAGGGCACACTGTCCCATGCTTTTTGGTTTTGCCCTTCACTATCAGGATTCTGGGCCAAAATATTTGACTGGTACTCCAAGGCCTACAAAATAACCCTTCAACTGGAGGCGGAACTCGCCATCTTCGGCTGCTCGGAGTCCTCTTTGCTCCTCCCAATGGAATGTATGTATATGTGTTTTTTCTTTTCTTTTTTCCTGTTCTTGTTTTATTTTCTTTGTTCTGAAAAAGTAAAAAAAAAATACAGATGTTTCATTGAGCTTAACACATTGAGTGCCAGCCGTTTTTTCAATCCTGTAGGTAAGTTGTGCCAGGTTTTTTTTTGAGGATTCTGGCTCATTTTACAAGAGCCGAGGATTCTTTTCTGTTAAGACTTCGTGAACACCAATCATCTAAAAAGAACTAATAGAATGTGTGCTTTCTCTGTCTAAAAGAGTTAGTTTGCAGAGTTAGTAGTTATGTAGATATTAGCCGTTGAGTACAGCATGGTTTTAGCGTCTGAGACAGGAAGCTGAGATAATCGCAGTTTTGTGAAATTCAATCAAACAGGCAGAACAGTCACCTGCCTGTGATTATGGGTGCCCTTGGGCAAGTCTGTATACTGTATTGTGTGTGTGTGTGTGTGTGTGTGTGTGTGTGTGTGTGTGTGTGTTCGCGCGTTGCTCCGCGGCTCTGAGAGGAAGAGATCTCTGTCCGTTCTTTGCCCCCACAGCGTGTCTGTCTCCCACTCTGTGTGCTCTCTCTCTCTCTCTCTCTCTCTCTCCTCTCTCTCTCTCCTCTCTCTCTCTCTCCTCTCTCTCTCTCTCGGGACTAGAGAGAGAGAGAGAGAGAGAGAGAGAGTGTGTGTGTGTCTCCAAACTCCTCCCTCCGTCTGTGCTGCGGGGGAGGAGGCTCCGCGGCCGCTTTCGGGCAGTCTGGACTGTGGACTGGCTCGTTCGTGTCGGCTGAGAGCTTTGAAGAAGCTTTTGCGATTCTGGTCTTATTTATGCGCAAAGGTACTCGAGTGTGTGTGTGTGCGCGCGCGCGCGCATGTGTGTGTGTGTGTGTGTGTGTGTGTGTGTGTGTGTGTGTGTGTGTGTGTGAAATCGAAAGAGTTTTCGCCCAGCTACTTCCTTGAAAATTACACTGGCTTTCTCCAGCGCGCTGGCTGGCTGTGGCTCTGGCTGTGGCTGGCTGTGGCTTTCTCTCTGTCTTGGGAGAGAACTGTCGCCACTTAGTGGTCGGTAAAATAGATTATACACATTCTCTTCCTCCAATATTGATATAGAAGACGTAAAAGGGGTTGATTGATGTCCCACCGTCAAAAAAAAAAAATGTTTATGTAAGACGAGATATCTCGTCTTTGGCACTCAACGGTCGGATTATGTAAGACGAGATAGCTCGTCCATGGCACTCAAGGTGTTAATACAGATGTTTCATTGAGCTTCATACTGTACAGATGTTTCATGGAGGGTTTTTTGGTCCATGACCTGGTGCCATAGGAAATGGGCTTTCCCATTTCCCCACTTCAGTAAGCGTACAAATCTTTCTTCAGATGTAAGCAGCATCCTCAGTCCAGCTGCTGCCCAAACGTGCTCCGTTTATTTTTTCACGTCACCCTGCTGCTTTCATTCTCTGACAAATTACCCCAAACTCCTTATCATGTTGAAATGACAGTACGCAGCGGACAAAACATAGTTTGTGTCTGTTTATGATACTCAGATCAGTGACTTTCTGCCTCCCTGCTTATTGTCAGTCCGACCATGGCGGGGCAGGGAGTGGCCTGGCCCGACTCAACCTCATTACGTTTAGCCTGGAGACGATAGGAAAGGAGCGCTCACTCCGGTGAGATGACGAGGAATGTTAATGTGGTTAGACTTCTGCGGTGGAGACAAAGGCATGGAGGGAGAAGATGTCTGCCCAGTCTGCATCATCCACTATCTCCTCTCCTCTCCTCTCCTCTCCTCTCCTCTCCTCTCCTCTCCTCTCCTCTCCTCTCCTCTCTGTCATTCCTTCGCTCCTCCGTTCCCTCGTGAAGGACTCGTCTCCGAGCAAATTGAATCAGACTGCATGAATTAAAGCAATAACGCAATTTGTTTACAAGACATCATTTATTCTCTGTCAGGCCGCGCTCCGCCGACAATCCGTGGCTCGCTGACCCCTGACCTTGGCTGAGGTCACATGACTCATTTATTACATTGTTCCACGAGTGTCTTCCCGGCTATTACCAGGCGACGAGGGGCTAAAGATGCATGATGAGAATCTTATTATTCAAATCTGTGTTAACGTCTTAACAGAATGCAAAACGCACCACATAACCTTATCAACAGACAGGGTAGATCATGTAAATAGTGCCTGAACAACTACGATTGCCCGGAATGAATTATGTGATTATGATGATCATTATTATTATTGCCACATTCCTCAGTGCCACTGTTAACCCTTTTGTTTTTATTTCTCACATCTGACATTTTACCCTATTCACCTTATTATTTGCAATTTTTAGACTTGCCAAAAAGCTGTTTTTAAGCAAAAAAAACAAACTGTTTTAAAGTTTATTTATGTGACCAGTTTATCATTATAACGCCTATTTGAAAATATTTAATGAGCAGCGAGGACTGCTGGCTGTGCTGACCGGTCGGACTAGCTGTTAGCTCGTATCTGTCAAACCCTACTGTAGGCTTACTGGCAGTGAG
The DNA here is from genome assembly GCF_964638095.1 of Poromitra crassiceps. Classification (NCBI taxonomy): domain Eukaryota; kingdom Metazoa; phylum Chordata; class Actinopteri; order Beryciformes; family Melamphaidae; genus Poromitra; species Poromitra crassiceps. The sequence goes on along the minus strand of NC_139636.1, from coordinate 14,643,063 downwards.
AAAACACTGTCGACGTGCTTTCATAACTAACATTAAATGCCGACCGGGTACAGCCATCGGCTCCTCGCAGCACTAACGCTACATGAACATGTCACTGAAGTTGGCCGCAGTGTAGCTTCTGAATGTTGTCAAACTTCATTCATAGCGACGTTTTGTTTTGAAATTGGCCGCAAACTAGCGCTGAGCCGGAAGAACAAATACAATGGCGTCTAACGCGGCAGAGAGAAAAAGTGAGCGTGGTGAATAAGGTGAATAGGTCTCCTTCGCCACTCGTTCAGTGGTAGCGCTAACTCCGCAACGACTCAGCATAGCATCTGTGTGATGATTTCATAGCAGAGAAAACACAATATCTAATCCCGGAGAGAGAAAGGAGGGGAAATGCGTGATCTCTTTTTATTTCCAGGCTAAACTATTGTGACAGTGGAAAATCGTAAGCAGTTTAGAATGTTGCCAAACCAAAGAGCTTTTAATCAAAGTGCATAGCAGACCCTGCGGAGTGTAAAACACTCCCTCATCAAAAGAGCTATTATTCACTCACTCAGATCAAAGGCCCTCCACGTTTCTTAATTGCCAGATCCCTTTCTTATTCAATTATGTTCTGCTTATGTTTTCATACAGCCGGTGCAAAAAGAGGTTGGATAAACCAAATCACCGCGGTTCATTTATCATCTCTGTACAGCTATCACTACAAGAGTGTGTATATATATATATATTATGCGGAAATGCAAGTGTGTTGGGAACTTTAGCAGCCCTCCGGATACCGAGATGATACAAGGCACACCGCACGTTTCAGGAGAAATTAAACATTGTAAAACTAGCAGGTTTAGATAAAGCAATCACATTACCGCCCGCAAAGAAAAAGAAACGCATTATTTTGTACTTGAGAGGGAGCGAGCTTTATTGCTGACGCCCCCCAAACGGAAAGTTGTGTATCTACGTGCGCAGGGTCTGGGAGTTCTGCTCTGACTTTATTGTTATCTAACCAAGACACAATCAGCATCTATAGTCTGTGTGTGCCGCTCACGCAGAAACACCAAAGCCCCCGTGCAGAATTGCAAAATAAGCTGGGTGTAAATATGTAATTGCCAGTGCTTATTCTGAGATCTGAAATATTAGGGCGCAATATGGATCGCATTAAAACCCTGGTTGTTAGGGGTATCGGTTACACTGAAGACATGCAGGGAAATGTGCACTGTCTGCGAATCTGGCCGCGGAGATGGAGAGAGAGGGTGAGATGAGGGGGAAGATAGGAGCAGGAGAGGGTGAGGAAATGGAGAGGAAGAGAGACAGAGAAGAGGAGAGGAGGAGAGGAAGATGAAAATCTCTTGATGTCTTTCTGAGAACATAGACACATTATTTAAATCTCCATCACTTTTTAATGTAAATCTGATCAGACGCTGTACTGCTGCTGCTGTGTGAGGGGGAGGAGGAGGGACGGAAAGACAGAAAGACAGAGAGACGAGGACGCACACGCGCACGCGGTCATGAACACACTCACACGCACCACACACACACACATACGAGCGAGCGCGCGCGCGCACACACACGCACACACACACACACACACACACACACACACACACACACACACACACACACATGAGAAAGAAAGAGAGAAACGCGGTTTATGATATAAAAAATGATATTGTTAGGTTGGAAAGCTGAATCTTGCCATCTGACATTCTTTATAGAGCTCAAATGCACACAAAACACATTCAAAATGATATTGTTGGCTATCCTTTACCTTAATGAAAGGACTCTTATGGGGGTGGTGGTGGAGGAAGTGTGTGTGTGTGTGTGTGTGTGTGTGTGTGTGTGTGTGTGTGTGTGTGTGTGTGTGTGTGTGTTCGTATAGGCCCATATGGGTGCATGTATAAGTGTTTGTATGTGCGTTGCCGTGTGCATGTGTGTGTGTGTGTGTGTGTGGAATGTGATATCTGCCTCAGGCCCCATGGCCCTGGTCTGTCTGCATCCGAAAAGCAAACTCTGCAATTATGATGACCGCCCTGTCCTTTTCATTTCCCATCTCTGTCTCTCTCTCTGTCTGTCTTTGTCTGTCGCTCTCTCTGTCTGTCTCTCTCTCTGTCTGTCTTTGTCTGTCGCTCTCTCTGTCTGTCGCTCTCTCTCTGTCTGTCTCTCTCTCTGTCTGTCTCTCTCTGTCTGTCTCTCTCTCGCTGTTTGTCTGTCTCTCTCTCTCTGTCTGTCTTTGTCTGTCGCTCTCTCTGTCTGTCTGTCTGTCTCTCTCTTTGTCTTTGTAGCTCTCTCTGTCTGTCTCTCTATCTCTGTTTGTCTGTCGCTCTCTCTTCCTCCATCGGTCTCTGTTTGTCGCTCTCTCTCTGTCGCTCTCTCTCTCTCTCTCTCTCTCTCTCTGTCTCTCTCTTTGTCTGTCGCTCTCTCTCTCTGTCTGTGTCTCTCCTTGTCTTTATCTGTCGCTCTCTCTGTCTGTCTCTCTCTCTGTCTGTCTCTCTCTTTGTCTTTGTCTGTCGCTCTCTCTCTCTGTCTGTCTCACTCTCTCTGTCTGTCTCTCTGTGTCTGTTTGTCGCTCTCTCCCTCCATCTGTCTCTCCGCTCTGTCGCTCTCTCTCTTCTGAAAGGTAATCTCATCCCTAGATTCTGATAGACTTGATCACTCCTCAAACTCCGCTATAAAACCTTCTCTAACTTTAGCTGTGAGGTGTTATTTTGTTCAAGTGACCAAAACACATAGAGCATACTGATATACATCCTTACATACACATATTTCCTTATAATGGTCTGAAAATTAAGATTTCTTTCTTTTTTTGCTACAACCTCAAATACAGCTGGAATTCTTCTCAGATCATTTTAGCAGAAAATGGACATTTTGTATTTTTACCATTTTTTTGTACACATTTTCCTCGTATCACAATTAATTTGGTCTGCAATTTTGTATTAAAATATTTTCCCCACGATTTCCCCCAACACTTTGTCCTGGAATGTTTTCTCTCTAATGGTCATTTCCTGTTTTTTGTTTCTTTTTTGTTTTCTTTCTGGTTGTGGTTGTTTTTGTTGTTGTTCTTTTTTGTTTTGGTCCTCTCTTCTTTCTTGTTTTTGTTGTTTTTATTGTTTTTGTTGTTTTTGTTGTTTTTTGTTTTTGTCCTCTCTTCTTTCTTGTTTTTGTTGTTTTTTGTTCTGTTCTTTCTTGTTGTTGTTGTGTTGTTGTTTTTGTTGTTGTTTTTTGTTTTGGTCCTCTTCTTTCTTGTTGTTGTTGTTGTTGTTGTTGTTTGTCTTGGTCCTCTCTTCTTTCTCGTTGTGGTTGCATCTGTTCTCAGCAGCACGCCGCGTGTCTCTCTCCAGCCTCTCCACAGCAGCTCCTTGTCAGGTTTGAGTGAGTGATTAACTGATTAAAGTGCTTACTAATTAATGTGTTTCATTAATTACACTCATTAACACCGTGTTTACTTAACACAGCCCTGCGTAGCCCGAGCACCTCGCCGAACGCAAATGTCAGCAAGTACTTTCCCGTGGCTTGGCCTTTACTCCGTGTGTGTGTGTGCGTGTGTGTGTGTGTGTGTGTGTGCATGTGTGTGTGTGTGTATGTGTGTGTTTGCGGCGCGTGCGCAGACGTGTGCACGTGAGCTGCCCCCCCGACATCCACGTTAAGAGTATCAGCACGTATGTGTGCCTCATTCTCCACGTTTCTCATCTGGAAAATCATCCCATGTCCTTCCTTCACCTTTCCCACATGGGCCCTGCAGTGGCTTGATTTGTAACTTGATTTCAGGAAAGGGAAAACCTGTAGATTATCCCGCTTTCATTAGGGGGGAAAAACCCAGTCCGTGTCAGAGAAAGAAGAAATCAATTTAATACAGACTTAACTGGAGGAAATTGCATATTCTGCCTGTATGTGCTGAGCAGGCACTTTCTCCTCCTCGCCAGAGACCCTGCCCCCCCTATTAATTGCGGCGTGTGTGTGTGTGTGTGTGCGTGTGAGTGAGTCAGTCAATGTGTGTGTGTGCGTGCGCGTGTGTTTGTTTGTTTGTGTGTGTTTGTGTTTGGAACGTGCGTTCATTTGTGTGTTGGGTGCCTGAATGCGTCTATCTCTTTGGGTGTGTATGTGTATGTGTGTGTGTGTGTGTGTGTGTGTGTGTGTGTGTATGTATGTGTGTGTATGTGTGTGTGTGTGTGGAGGTCAGTTCTCAGACCTGCGCTAGGACACCCAGCCAGATGTGTATGTTTCTTTGTTTGTGGTGTGTGTGTGTGTGTGTGTGTGTGTGTGTGTGTGTGTGTGTGTGTGTGTGTGTGTGTGTGTGTGTGTGTGTGTGTGTGTGCGTGCGTGTGCGTGCGCTGCACGCTGCACGTGGTGTGTGTCCGCGTGTCTTTGGGGGGGGTGTATAGGTGCATGCACACACCTGTCTCGTGGCTAGAGGTGCTTGTTTCCTGTGCGTGCACAAGCGCATGTGACTTAGCCAGGTGGAGAGGAGATTGGTTGGTATTTATGAACGAACGTCATAATTGTGACAGGATGATATACGACCGGCACATTCCACATGCCCCCCCCCCCCCATCCCCCGCCTCCCTTTTCTCTTTCTCTCTTCCGCTAAAAATATATATCTATGATAAAATACAGTCTTAAAAGCTGATGACCAATTTAGTGCGCTGGTGTGGTGCGGACAAGGTCACAGAGAGATGCCAGTTCTTGTTCCTCCCTCCGAGGCCTGTTCTAATCTACAGAGCAAGAAGAGGGGCTCAAAGTCATTTCTCTAATTGCTTTTATAAGGTGCCCTTTTCACATGGCGTCTTCCCTGCTCGTTCACTTTCACCGCCATCACCACGCCGCGTACCCGTCTGCACCTGCACGGCCGTGCGAAATATCCTCCTCCTCATATTGATATCATGTCTCTCATATTCGCACGGAGGAGCGATCGAACCCGAGCCCCAAACTGCTCTTTTAGTGATTTTTCTCTCCTCGCGCTCCTTCTGCACGCCGCTTTCATCTGCTGGCCCTTGCTCACCGTGTGGCTGTGCGGGGCCGGAGGTGTTCACCGGGGTCCAGCAGGTTAAGTGTTTTGTATATACGGGGGTGCGTTTGATTTCGTAAGTGTTGGCCCTTCTTTTGGTGATCTATAAGGGCGGGCGGGGGCGGGCGGCGCGTGGAGCGCTGCAGAGAGAGGGGTTAAGGCGTGAGGGGGGGACGGCTGAGTGAGAGCGATGAGGGGAGAGGGAGGGGAGGGGGGGGGATGAGATTGAGCCTAGTGCATTAAGACAGTGTATTATTTGGCGGTTCCACTTGCTTGCGTCCATTAGGGGTGGCTGCCGCGCTATTAAAGGGGTCAACGGGGTGTGTGTACCTGTGTGTGTGCGCGCGCGTGTGTGTACCTGTGTGTGTGTGTGTGTGTGTGTGTGTGTGTGTGTGTGTGTGTGTGTGTGTGTGTGTGTGTGTGTGTGTGTGTGTTTAAAGAGTTAGTAGAGTGGTCCAGTGTCTTATTGAACAGGATGGGGCTCTCCTGCTCTCCTGCTCTCTCATACCTCTTCATTTTATTGGATTGGATGGCCCCAGTTATAATTGTGTTAGAGCTCTTCCACCGCCGCCCCACACTCCGTCTCCATCTTCCCCCACGGCAGCACCCACTCCTCATGCCCCGCCCCCCACTCTGTCCCCCTCTTCCCCCACTCTTCATGCCCCGCCCCCCACTCTGTCTCCCTCTTCCCCCACTCTTCATGCCCCGCCCCTCCACTCCATCTCCCTCTTCCCCCACTCTTCATGCCCCGCCCCCCACTCTGTCCCCCTCTTCCCCCACTCTTCATGCCCCGCCCCTCCACTCCATCTCCCTCTTCCCCCACTCTTCATGCCCCGCCCCCCACTCTGTCCCCCTCTTCCCCCACTCTTCATGCCCCGCCCCCCCACTCCGTCTCCCTCTTCCCCCACTCTTCATGCCCCGCCCCCCACTCTGTCTCTCTCTTCCCCCACTCTTCATGCCCCGCCCCCCCACTCCGTCTCCCTCTTCCCCCACTCTTCATGCCCCACCCCCCACTCCATCTCCCTCTTCCCCCAGTCTTCATGCCCCGCCCCCCACTCCGTCTCCCTCTTCCCCCACTCTTCATGCCCCGCCCCCCACTCTGTCTCCCTCTTCCCCACTCCTCATGCCCCACCCCCACTCATCTCCCTCTTCCCCCACTCTTCATGCCCCCCCCCACTCCATCTCCATCTTCCCCCACGGCAGCACCCACTCCTCATGCCCCGCCCCCCACTCCGTCTCCATCTTCCCCCACGGCAGCACCCACTCCTCATGCCCCGCCCCCCACTCCGTCTCCATCTTCCCCCACGGCAGCACCCACTCCTCATGCCCCGCCCCCCACTCCATCTCCATCTTCCCCCACGGCAGCACCCACTCCTCATGCCCTGACACGTGATGCATACCAGGAGAGAGGACAGCCTCTGCAGTGGCCAACTTCATTGATTCTCTCATGCACATTCACGCACATACACGCACACACACACACACGCACACACACACACACACCAAGGCTATTATCGTTAACGAAATAATGAACCCTGCAAAAAAAAACTAAAACTAAAATAAGCTCAAATTATAGAGAAAATGTCTTTAGTTTTCCTCTGAATTTATCAAAAAACACACTGACTGACACACCTTTTATAGTTGTCTTTTGTGGATGTTAACTTATCTGTCCAAAGTAAAAAAAAAAATGAATGGTATATTTTGTTGAGTTTTTACTACACAATTTGATATTTTTGAATCGCGCCCCTGACAAATACAAATAGGCCTATAGCCTATTATTACAATAAAAGACTAAAACTAACACTGAAACTAATTAAAATTTAGTTAAAAAAAACTAAACTAAAGCTAGCAAACCCACTTTTAAAGCTAATAATTACAGTAAAACTAAACTGAAATTGAAAACAAAAAAGTCAAAACGAAATAAAAATAAAAACGTATGAAAAATGCAAAACTATAATAACCTTGACACACACACACACACACACACACACACACACACACACACACACACACACACACACTACTTTTCTCTCTCTCTTTCCTTGATCTCTCCGTTCCCTCCTCCCTCCCTCCCTCCCTCCCTCCCTCTTGGTGAGAGAGGGAAAGGTCATTGTCATGTTACAGACAGCTGTTCTCCTGGGTTGACGGCTGCAGGCGGGGGTGGAGGTTGCAGAGGTGGAGGGCTGGGGGATCCGATGCCCATGCTATCGCCCCGGTGACCTTGCCGTGGCCAGAAAGGCGGTTCTGCGTAGTTGACAGCCTTTGAAGCTGCAAGGATTATTTCCACTTCTTTGCGAAAGCGGTAATTAGCCCTCGTTTGTGTTTCTTCGACAGAGCGCTAGGTAGGTAGATACTAGGTAGCTAGGTAGCTAGGTATAGGTAGGTAGGTAGGTTGTGTGTAGCTGGGGGGCAGTCTCTCTGTCACCCTGAGCCCAGCTCTGTGCTGGTGGTGTTGGAGGGGCAGTCTCTCTGTCACCCTGAGCCCAGCTCTGTGGTGGTGTTGTAGCTGGGGGGCGGTCTCTCTGTCACCCTGAGCCCAGCTCTGTGGTGGTGGTGCTGGGGGGGCGGTCTCTCTGTCACCCTGAGCCCAGCTCTGTGCTGGTGGTGCTGGGGGGGCAGTCTCTCTGTCACCCTGAGCCCAGCT
>NC_139636.1:14615441-14627941 GCF_964638095.1 Poromitra crassiceps | reverse complement strand
GGCCCATCTGGCCTGTGGAGGAGAAACCTCACCACTGGCCAGCTTTCAGAGGAGAAAGTTGGTTTTGCTCACACATTTCTAGGGGTGATATAAGGTCCTGACGGGGGGGAGGGGCCAAATGTAAAGCCCAGGAAGTGGTATGGATGTAAGGGTTAGGTTCAAACTGTCATGGCGCAGCTTCCAAGCCGGTACTGTAAGTTGGAGGCGGAGCCAGCAGGAGTTTGGTCTTGTGAAACCGAACGTTACTGTGTGCTTCACGCTCTGTTAGACAGCGGAACACTGGGCTCAAAACAACCAGCCTGTTTGTGTGTTTATAGACCCTTTTCACGGGGGCCATTTTGTGTCAAAAAGGCAGGGTAAAAACAGGTGCAAGCAAAACACTAATGAGGGTTTCCAACTTCCATGATTGTAATTTAATTTCTCTATTAAGCTTTGAGCAATCACAGCAACTCTGTTGTTTTACTCATCTAACTTGTGTTCTATCAGGTTTCGTTGCAGGTTAAAAAGGCCATTTAGGCACTTATTTTATTTTTATTATTTTTTACACAAAGCCTTCTAGCTATAGACTGCCTAACCTACTGTAGGTATTATTTTGCTGCACATTTAATAAATATCTCACTGCTTTATAGTTGTGTGTTCTAATGACAATGTGCTGAGGTTGGCGTTCTTGAAGTTGACTTGTGACTTGGTTTGTGCTCTTTAATGAACCCTGTGTGTCGGGAGGCCTGAAGGTGATCGTACACCGCGCTCCTATGTAATAGCATGGGATGGCTCATTATAGCAAAGGCATAACAATCCACACATTAATTTTCCAGCATCCAGTTTTTAATTAATCCAGTAGGCAGTCTTAAACACAGGGTACACAAATTGCCTTCGGCCTCATAATTAATTCTAATGGAAGAAATTAAAAATTGGTGGGGTGTGTTTGGATTGTTCGGCTGTGTTACCGTGGTTTCGAGCTCGCTGGAGCGACGCTGTCACCGACAAGGATCTCTCACTGCCCCGGCCAATCCGGGCGATCTCCGCGCACGCCCGGCACGCGCGCGCCGGGAGGAGTGTTTGCGGTACACACGCACACACACACACACACATCGACTATAAGAATGGGAGTGTGCCTTGTGTCTTTGTGCGTGGTAACGGAATCGGTTACCTTTTATGCTATGATGATGATGATAGGATTTCACACACTCCTCTCCTCAGCGGCTGTGTGTGTTTTGGTGGGCTTTTTGGCGGTTTCTCCCAACACACAGCTTGTATCAGCGCCCCGCCTCCTCCACCGCCCCCTGGTGTGTCGAGAAGAGGTTTGAGATCACTTTTCAACGTCGTGTTGCTCTTGGATGGCGGCCAGCTGTGTTGGGTATCTACAGTAGCTGTCAGGCCGTGGGGGAGGGCCAGCTGTATTGGGTATCTACAGTAGCTGTCAGGCCGTGGGGGAGGGCCAGCTGTATTGGGTATCTACAGTAGCTGTCAGGCCGTGGGGGAGGGCCAGCTGTATTGGGTATCTACAGTAGCTGTCAGGCCGTGGGGGAGGGCCAGCTGTATTGGGTATCTACAGTAGCTGTCAGGCCGTGGGGGAGGGCCAGCTGTATTGGGTATCTACAGTAGCTGTCAGACCGTGGGGGAGGGCCAGCTGTATTGGGTATCTACAGTAGCTGTCAGGCCGTGGGGGAGGGCCAGCTGTATTGGGTATCTACAGTAGCTGTCAGGCCGTGGGGGAGGGCCAGCTGTATTGGGTATCTACAGTAGCTGTCAGGCCGTGGGGGAGGGCCAGCTGTATTGGGTATCTACAGTAGCTGTCAGGCCGTGGGGGAGGGCCAGCTGTATTGGGTATCTACAGTAGCTGTCAGGCCGTGGGGGAGGGCCAGCTGTATTGGGTATCTACAGTAGCTGTCAGGCCGTGGTGGAGGGCCAGCTGTATTGGGTATCTACAGTAGCTGTCAGGCCGTGGGGGAGGGCCAGCTGTATTGGGTATCTACAGTAGCTGTCAGGCCGTGGGGGAGGGCCAGCTGTATTGGGTATCTACAGTAGCTGTCAGGCCGTGGGGGAGGGCCAGCTGTATTGGGTATCTACAGTAGCTGTCAGGCCGTGGGGGAGGGCCAGCTGTATTGGGTATCTACAGTAGCTGTCAGGCCGTGGGGGAGGGCCAGCTGTATTGGGTATCTACAGTAGCTGTCAGGCCGTGGGGGAGGGCCAGCTGTATTGGGTATCTACAGTAGCTGTCAGGCCGTGGGGGAGGGCCAGCTGTATTGGGTATCTACAGTAGCTGTCAGGCCGTGGGGGAGGGCCAGCTGTATTGGGTATCTACAGTAGCTGTCAGGCCGTGGGGGAGGGCCAGCTGTATTGGGTATCTACAGTAGCTGTCAGGCCGTGGGGGAGGGCCAGCTGTATTGGGTATCTACAGTAGCTGTCAGGCCGTGGGGGAGGGCCAGCTGTATTGGGTATCTACAGTAGCTGTCAGGCCGTGGGGGAGGGCCAGCTATATTGGGTATCTACAGTAGCTGTCAGGCCGTGGGGGAGGGCCAGCTGTATTGGGTATCTACAGTAGCTGTCAGGCCGTGGGGGAGGGCCAGCTGTATTGGGTATCTACAGTAGCTGTCAGGCCGTGGGGGAGGGCCAGCTGTATTGGGTATCTACAGTAGCTGTCAGGCCGTGGGGGAGGGCCAGCTGTATTGGGTATCTACAGTAGCTGTCAGGCCGTGGGGGAGGGCCAGCTATATTGGGTATCTACAGTAGCTGTCAGGCCGTGGGGGAGTTGCAGTGGAAACCTCTGTGTCATATCAGTGTTACTGCTGCTCTGTCTCTGCAGGCCTCTGAGCTGTCGTCTGCTGCACTCTGGAACAGGACACCCTGCTTCCTCTCCTGCCCTCCTCCTCTCCCACTCCCCCCCCCCCCCCCACACACACTTTTTAATATTTCTGCCTATAGTGCTCTGAAAAAGCTTCCATCTGCCATCTTTGTTTTCACTGATAATCAATGAAAAGTCACTTAAAACATGCTATATTGTGCCTCCCTCCCTCCCTCCCTCCCTCTCTCTCCATAAGGTCCCTGCACATCCTGGTGTGTAACGCGGGGGTGTGCACTCAGCCCTGGCGCCTGACGGAGGACGGCCTGGAGTCCACCTTCCAGGTCTGTCACCTGGGCCACTTCCTGCTGCTCCAGTGCCTGCAGGACGTCCTGCGGCGCTGCGCCCCCGCCCGCGTTGTGGTGGTGTCTTCAGAGTCCCACAGGTATGGACAGTAAAGCCGGTACGCTGGCCCCTCTAGCGTTCGAGAAAATACTGTATACCAGTGGTTCTCAAATCTTTTCACATGAAGGACCCCTAAACTGAGAAAGCTTAGACCACAGACCCCCATTTGATAGGATTTTGTCCCACGGTCCCCCATATGATAATAATATTGTTGCTTTTAGATGTTTTATTACAGAAAGTGGATAAAACCCATGACCAAAATAGTCATTGTGTTACTTATGAATGGAATTATAGCGAAAATAAATGACCCCCCTTTTGGCTGGGGACCACCTGGAACTCCCTCAAGGACCCCTGGGGGTCCCCGGACCCCCATTTGAGAACCATTGCTGTATACAGTATCTTCATGGTGCATCTGCTTTATTTGACTGTGAGACAGAGACAGGAGAGCTGGGGCAGAGAGGAGGCGTGACACTTCACGGGTGGAGAGCTTGATTCATCCCCCGGGCCGTCCCCTTTTACTCCACCTCCCAACACCTGCATATTGCGTAACGTGGTGGTGGAAGCATTTATCTAACGCACCTTCCAACACTGTGAGTGCCTACATTTGCTCCCACGAAGAAGACGTCCTCGAAAGTTTGTGTGTTTGAGGAAAAAAAAAGAAGCATGAATGGATCATGATGGCTTTCAAAGTACTTGATTGAGGGGCGTCCCGGTGACTGACCTGGTAGAGCGCGCACCAGTCCTTCGTGCGACCCGACCCGGGTTCGAATTCGACCCGTGGTCCTTTGCCTCATGTCATCCCCTTCTCTCTCTCTCTTCCCACCTTTCCTGTCTGCCTACTGTCCTATCAAATAAAGGCAAAATGCCCCAAAAAAATAATACTTAAAAAAAAGTACTGTGGACATTTGCTGATATCAGCAGTGTTTAAAATGATGGATTACACCAGGATTTCTTCACAAGATCATGAGTAAAACCCCCCATCTAATTTTAACCAATCTCGCCTCTTACTTCATAACATGCCAATTTAGAGTCATTACATTTCACCAAACAAGTCCTTCAAAAGCCATTGAAAGTCCTTGAATTTCCCACAATGGAGTGTGGGAACCATATACAGTCAATGGTAGGAGGAGGAACACTGTCTTCCCTCACCCGTCGAGCTCTAAACCCCTAGCCTGACCTGTATATATCTCCACCTTAAACAGTACCGCCATGATACATTCATACTGTAGTGTGTAGACCTTAAGCATTGCTAGCTCAAATCTCCCCTCTCTGGTCCGGTAGCTGTACAGCTCCAGTCATGCAGGCACAGGCGCTTGCTACGTTGGCTAGTTTTCCTCTAGGAACTGATAGATCAGACTTACTGCGTGTTGTCAAACATGACAGCCTCACTCACTGAAAACTCATTTCCCCCCATACGCTGTCAGTGTGTATTAAACGTATCATCAACATGATGGATGGACTTACCAGCTAAAATTTACTTGCATCAAGTATATCTGCCTCCTTCTGTCTGACCCCCTGACTCAGCCCCTCTCTCTCTCTCTCCCTCTCTCTCTCTCTCTCTCTCTCTCTCTCTCTCTCTCTCTCTCTCTCTCTCCCTCTCTCTCTATCTCTCTCTCTCTCTCTCTCCCTCTCTCTCTATCTCTCTCTCTCTCCCTCTCTCTCTCCCTCTCTCTCTCTCTATCTCTCTCTCTCCCCCTCTCTCTCTCTCTCTCTCCCTCTCTCTCTATCTCTCTCTGTGATCCATTGTTCTCTCAGTCTGTCTCTTTGTTAAGCATCACTACTCTATAGGCCAGCTTCGCTTGTCATATTACAGTAGACAGGCACGACGTCTTACAGTGGGCTGGACTCCCGCGCCCCGGGCCGTGTGTATCGGAGTCAGTGAGTGTGTGTGTGTGTGTGTGTGTGTGTGTGCGCGCGACATTGATCCTGGCTTCAGTCAGTCAGACGGCCAATCAGAGTGATTGATTGGAGCTGGTCAGAGTGACCTGAGACGGTGGGAGAACGCAGGGCCCAGTTATTCTAGCAGATCAAACGGCGGCGCTGCGATGACACGGGCCCGTATGAGTTATGTTGTACCCACACCGCCACGCATGATTGGACGGGAGCAGCGGAGGGGGTGTGCTTTGACACTCAGATTCACTGGGGTCACGACGACGCTTACAGCCTATTACACGCCTGCAGGAAGAAGTCCGAGGAGGAGGAGAGCATTATGGACGAGAAAACATGTCATGGAGCCGGTCGGTATTGGCAGCGTGTGATCGATGCGAGACTTGCTTACGCAGTCAGAGCAGCGAGTTCGCGCTCAAGTTTTGGTCCCGTCGCCTGTTTCAGGCCCCTATTAGAACGGGCCAAAATGTCCGGGTGTTGAAATGTACTGCCAGGCCAAGGACAGCCAGGTATCCTCACTCTACCCTTCTCTTCACTCTTATACCCTTCCTCCTCACATCTTCATCTCTCCTGTCACCCCCCCCTCCCCTCTCTCTCTCCTCCTCCCCCGTTACCCCCCTCCCTCCCTCCCTCTCTCTCCTCTACAATCAGCAGTGGCCTTAACCCCCTCAAAGAGAGCTCAGGCAGGACCAGAGAGAGTCAGTTACACACTGACACAGAATAGAGCGAGGGGGAGAGAAGGAGTGGAAATAGACAATATCTCACATTACATCTTCCATTCTGTCCAGCTCATTCCACACACCTATATTACATCTATTGAAGCCACTGCCTTTTTTCGTCTGTGTTATTTTCGGTTTGCCCGTTTATTCACTTAGCCTCCCCTCGGCATCGGCGTGCGACCTTTGACCCGCCAGCATATTGTATTCCCTAAGCCGCTTGTCCGCGTGTAAAAGCATTGACCTGTTGGGGACAGTCAGAGGGTGGGAGAGATGGACACACGGGTAATGGCTGGACACTTTATCAGTTTCCAACACAGGGGCTTACGGTGGAATTGGCCCCATGCAGGTCTACTACCCCGCTGTCCTGCTGCATCAGGTGTGGTCAAACAAGAGGAGATAATATCCTTCATGAAATGACCTCTGAGAGATCTACGCTTTTATGAACAGACGGGAGACATTAGCCAAAATCTCTGCATTCCACTATATGGTTTTGCTGTCAGTCTGATAGTGTGATAGGTCTGGCAGGATACTTTACTGATTGTAAGATCTCTGTGAAACCTCACTCAGATTCAGCAGCCAGGCACAGGTTTTACAGTATAATGTGTGACTTTTTTTGTAAAAATGAAAAAAAAAAAAAAAAAAGGCGTTCAGGCAATTGATTTATCAGCCTGGACTTGCTAAAGTAGTTATGAAGTTGCAGCACATGAAATGAAAAGCCTGCAGATGTTGTAATTTAGCCAAGCAAGGATGTTGCGGAAGGCGACAGTAAACAAGAGGCAGCCAGCTTGTAAAATCACAACAAGGAAACCAGGTGACATTTTGATTGGTTGTTTTCTAATGACTGGATTAATATGTAGAATGTGTTCCACCGGTTTGGAGCCTGTCTCCCCCCCCTCTCTCTCTCTCGCTCTCTCTCCCTCTCTCTCGTTCTCTCTCTCTCACACGCGCACACACACACACACACACACACACACACACACACACACACACACACACACACCGGGGAGTGTAGTTTCACCGCCGTGTATTGTGATGTTACTGTGTGACTGCATAATAACACAACGAGTAGTGTAATGTTTAAGGGGCCTTGTCAAACATCTGGAGTTTAACAGCTCTGTCGCAGGCAATTAAAGAACATCATGTCACGTCTTTGATTTGTATGCAGCCAGCACCACACATCTGCTGTGAGAAGGTACACGCACACACACACACACACACACACGCACGCGCACACACACACACACACACGCAAGCACGCACGCACGCACGCACACACACACACACACACACACACACGCGCACACGCACACACACACGCACACGCACACGCACACGCGCACACGCACACACACACACACACACACACACACACACACACACGTGCGCGCTCTAACCCGCTTTTGCTCCGTACTGTCCCCCCCAGGTTCACAGAGCTGTGCGGCCCGTGTGGCAAAGTGGACCTGGCGCTGGTGTCTCCCCCACAGAAAGACTACTGGTCCATGCTGGCTTACAACCGGGCCAAACTCTGCAACCTGCTCTTCAGCAACGAGCTGCACCGCCGCCTCTCGCCACACGGCGTCACCTGCAACGCAGTGCATCCTGGGAACATGATGTACACCGCCATCCACCGCAGCTGGTGGCTGATGACACTGCTCTTCAGCCTGGCCAGGCCCTTCACCAAGTCTATGGTAAGGAGGACGTCTCTCGCACACACACACACCGCACAGCACCGAGGGAGAGTCTTCACAGTCTTCATCAGTGTCCTGGGTCTGGCTATAGAAGAAGACATTGAGTTAAGGACGTTGGTAGTCACTAGAACGCTTTACTGCTAGGCGTTAACATGGTGGTCAAGCATACTTTACACTGATTACATGACACAGTCCTTTTTCTTTACTTAGAAAGTGTCTGCTCTGTCCGCAGTTAGATTCCACTTATCATGTGACGAGAGTAACTATAGAGAGAGAGTAACTAGTAACTAGAGAGTAACTTTACTGTAACAGCGATCATAAAGGCGGTATGGTCATGTATGGACATATCTGGTAAGCATTTGCTTGTTCTACCACACTATTGTCTGCTAGAAAGGCTAACCAGCTGATTACTGAGCTAGCAGCTGCTAAGCTAATGTCAGGTGAGGTATTCCTCCTCACAAAAAGCGCTCCAGGCAGCGAATTTGCCACGCAAAAGACACTGTGTGTGAATATCACTATCACTATATGAACAGCCCCTAATAAGAAGAGTTGACTGACACGTTGATGGCGGAGGATTTGGTGTCAAATTGAAAAGCAAAAGCGCCTATTTGGCAATATTTTGAATTGAATCCAGGTGCGAATAGGGAACCTGATCATGTTAATCGGGACAACTGTGCCCTGGCAGTTTGTCGCATGTTCTCTCACAGCTGGAAAAGGAGACGGGAGCTACAGAAAGCCCAGCTCGAGCCAACAAATATATTTTCTTGTAAAACGTCTGGTGTAATCGGTAACACCGGGGTTGTCACGGCGTTTATTAACTGATGGGAAAATGTCCTCACCGTGACGTTATCGCCATTTTATAACTTTTATCCTGCAGATACTAATATTATTCTGAGCGGTCAGTGAAGGCACCGTAGTACTGAATAGCTACAGTAGCTTCTCCCCTCTAGATGCCAGCCACTCTGTGCCTCTTGCAGCCTGTATATTTGTCTTGGCACGTTCCTGGGAGAGAGGAGAGGAAAGGGATGGAGAGGGGAGGATCTGCTGAGGAGAGAGAGCCTGGCCTTCACAGATACAGAGATATTCTGCAGTTTGTTTTCCTCTTCCTGCTGTCACTGTTGATTTAACCCTATCCTCTCAGCAGGGTAGGTGATATTCCAGATCCCCTACACTGCCACTATTAGGTTACAGTAATGCACTGTACAAACTCATGTCTCTGCTCCTTCCCCAGCCATGGACTCTAGAGTACTAAAATAATAAGCTCTGCCGTCAAAGATCTTTTAACCATATACGGTCGTCTTCACATCAGGAGAATGTATTAGCATATGATTTCTGGTGTATTATGTTTAGGTCTATACGTTGTGTTAGCAGGATGACTCCACCTGGGTTTGGGAAGGCCTTTCTGAAAGGCATTATGTCCTGACTGCTCACAAGCTGTTTTCACTCAGCGCACTATAAGAGACAAGACCATTTGTTCTGCTGGAGAGACCCGTGCTGTTTATCTGTTTACTGTACAATATGAGGCCTTAGAATGAATGCTTTAAATACAATAAATAGAGGGGCTTAGAAAATATTACAATGTTTTAAATACAGTAAATTATTTCTGGGTGAATCTCTCTTTTCGTTACACAATGTATGAATTGGAATTCTTTTTTATTTCATGGGATTCATGTTTTTGAGCAGTTAAAGGCCCTATATGTAAGAATTCAGAAGAAATGAATGTCTATGATTTTTTTTTTTATTGCCAATGAGTGAATGCCCCGTAACGTAACTTAAAAAATGAGACCGCGGAAAATCCAATACATGTGATTTTTTTAAATTATTATTCTTTTCTTGACACCACCCACCACCACAATGTTACCGTCTTGTAGCTCACACTTGCCCCAGGGGAAGCAGGCCGCTCCTGGCTCATGTTAATATTATGCGATCCACTTCCCCACAGCCGACGCAACACAACCAAACATGCCACAATAACGTCCGCCAATTTGTCCAAAATCCTTCCCGACAGTCCCGGGGATGATCTGGCCGATAAATTGGCCAGGTTGCCGTTTGCAAGTGACTTTTATCAGCTAACATGAAGAGGCAACCAACACCTGGTCTATGCTGTCAGCCTGTGTCACTGTGTTGACCAGGCAGCTGCTGGGCTCCAGCAAGTATGGTGCACGCGCGTCAGCGAGAGTACAGGCTGCCTGCAGTTACTCTAACGGCCACCGGTGTCAGTAAGAGTCAGAAGTTACACATAGGGCCTTTAAAGTTTAAGCTTAAGCTTGGTGTGGGAACTGGTGTATGTACACGTGTGTGTGTGTGTGTGTGTGTGTGTGTGTGTGTGTGTGTGTGTGTGTGTGTGTGTGTGTGTGTGTGTGCGTCCACGTGCACGTGTGTGTGTGGCGGGTGTACAATACATCTGAGTGTATGATGATGAGCATGTATGTGTGTGTGAGAGAGCGTTTTTGGGGTGCATGGCGACGTGAGGTGCCTGAGGTTAACATCCTCACACACTTTGGATGTGAACGATAAAATCCAACAGTGTGATTTATCACATCCTATATTGCGTCCTCTGCTCTGTAAGACTTCTCAATGGATAGCAGCACTCTACCCTTTAGGCTCCACAGCCCCCTAATATATGCTTTAGTTTGACTATTACATCTTTCCATTAGCTACTCTTCATACTTTATCAATTTAGTGTTTGCACTGAAGGGAGAATGTGATGTGTTTTCAGGCAGTGTGCTGGAGTTTTAGTGGAGCGTTATTCTGATCCATCATGTTTGACAGACACAAGGCCCCGGGCCGTCATCTGTCTCTCCTCCCTCTGACACAGCATGAGAGATGAGAGGAACTCTCCTCAGCACCTTTCACTAAATGCCACGCTGAACATTTCCTCCGTTTGACTATTTCCCTCGCCCAACACGCCTTTTTGTGTGTGTTGCTCTTTACTTTTTCAACATTTTTCTCGCTTGTTTTTCTGAGTCACTTTCTGATTTTAATTCTCAAATCGAAAGGAAATGTAACTGTGTGTACTCCTTTAAAAGTTAATATGATTACTTTAGATATTATTCAATTCAATTCAATTCAACTTTATTCCAGACACCTAGGAAGGTCCATAGGAGAACATAACACATTGCTTGGTATCAAAAGTAATTTGTTACGTTACTCACACGTTACGTTACTATATTGCTTCCGAAAATGTGAGTCAATGATCAGCCAAACTGCATACATTTTATTTATTTGCCTACCTGGGACAAAAAAACTAATTGCGTTCTGGAAACACAGTAGTCTCACATAACCAGATTTATCTCCACACTTTGTTTTAGTGCTGGAGAAAGCTATGCAGTAACCTGCAGTTACTTGGACTAGTAACTGTAATAATTACTGTTTTGGAAATCATAATCCCTTACCTTACTAGTTACTTGGAAAGGAATAAAATTAGAGTAAAATGTTTTACTTTACTTTACTGCTCAACACTGCTCAAATCTGATGTGTCAATTGCAGCATCTTGAAAAGCGCTATAAGTTCCATGTATTATTATTACTAGAAATATCGGGTGCCTCGCGCGCTCATTTCTAGCGCCTCGCTCCACGTGCCTCACGCGCTTCGCAATTCTGACCGTGCGCAGTTGAGCAACCACTCCGCCTTATTATATTGTAGTGTGATTATTAATTTAATCTGGAACACATCTACCAGAGTAAAGTGCAATAGATTTAAATTTTCCTTTGTTCCAAGTGCAATACGTATACTCAACTCGCAGAATAGGCAATTGTACCTCGCACTTTTGCACTTCCAGCCTATACTGGCGCCGCTACACTTTATCCTATTCTATTTTTTTTATCTTACCTTTTATTTTTATCCATCCAACTTTCTATTGTATCAGTTCTGTCTTGTGTTGCTATGTTGCACTGTTGTTGTATGTCTTCCTTGTGCTTTGTCGCAAGATGAATTTCCCCCAGTGGGACAATAAAGTACTGAACTGAACTGAACTGGAACAGAATTGGTAAAACATACAGTACATACATTTCTGTTAAGCAAATTATGTCCACGTGTGCCCTAGAGTGGATGACACTATGTTTGATTGTTTTGGTCTTTTTGTGAGACACACACAGACACAATGAGCAGACTGTTTTCTCCTCCAGAACACACACAGACACAATGAGCAGACTGCTTTCTCCTCCAGAACACACAGAGACACAATGAGCAGACTGATTTCTCTTCCAGAACACACACAGAGACACAATGAGCAGACTGATTTCTCTTCCAGAACACACAGACACAATGAGCAGACTGTTTTCTCCTCCAGAACACACACAGACACAATGAGCAGACTGCTTTCTCTTCCAGAACACACAGAGACACAATGAGCAGACTGATTTCTCTTCCAGAACACACAGAGACACAATGAGCAGACTGATTTCTCTTCCAGAACACACACAGAGACACAATGAGCAGACTGATTTCTCTTCCAGAACACACACAGAGACACAATGAACAGACTGTTTTCTCCTCCAGAACACACAGACACAATGAGCAGACTGATTTCTCTTCCAGAACACACACAGAGACACAATGAGCAGACTGATTTCTCCTCCAGAACACACAGACACAATGAGCAGACTGATTTCTCTTCCAGAACACACAGACACAATGAGCAGACTGTTTTCTCTTCCAGAACACACAGAGACACAATGAGCAGACTGTTTTCTCTTCCAGAACACACACAGAGACACAATGAGCAGACTGATTTCTCTTCCAGAACACACACAGAGACACAATGAACAGACTGTTTTCTCCTCCAGAACACACAGACACAATGAGCAGACTGATTTCTCTTCCAGAACACACACAGAGACACAATGAGCAGACTGATTTCTCCTCCAGAACACACAGACACAATGAGCAGACTGATTTCTCTTCCAGAACACACAGAGACAATGAGCAGACTGTTTTCTCTTCCAGAACACACAGAGACACAATGAGCAGACTGTTTTCTCTTCCAGAACACACAGAGACACAATGAGCAGACTGATT
>NC_139636.1:14605441-14610441 GCF_964638095.1 Poromitra crassiceps | reverse complement strand
TTGGCTTTTTGTAAAAGGTTACCCGTTTGTTCAGTTATGTTATTATAAAATGTTTTAAGTGGTGCAGCCGCTTCTATAAGTGACATGTGCGTGTCCGTCTGTCCTTCCATGTGTAGCATGAGATGTCCAGCCGTTCGTAGGCGAGAGAGAGAGAGAGCGCGCGTGGATCGGTGGTCAAGCGAGGTTGAGAGTGAATGGAGAGAGAGAGAGAGAGAGAGCAGCGAACTAAAGCTGCCGCAACGTCATCGTCAACGCAGCACACACGCCATCGTCAACACGACACACATAGATTAGCCGATTAGCTTGCTAAACTTGCTAACGCGTTGAAACACACAACCATGTTTCAACATGGTTTGCACTGTTGGAGTCAGCGTGACTTGTACTTTTCAACGGTGTTCAGTGGCTAAGCTCAGTGAGCTCGTAGTTGCTTGATGTTGAGTGGCTAAGCTCAGTGAGCTCGTAGTTCCTTACGTACGTAGCCTAGTGTATTAAACCTGCACTGCGTACATCAACACCTGGGTGAGATCTTTAACGTCTAACACAATTGAAAATGCTGCTATCATGCACTGCACACGACTTTTATGGAGTATTGTCTTGTTGATCGTCATGCATCTAGTTGATGGAGCTCAGAGGTTGTGCCTCCTGCCAGAACAAGGTGTCTGCCTGTGAGAGAATGTGTTTGTTTTTGTCTTTTGGTTCCTTCAGCCTCTGCGCTCCTGCAGCTCCAGACACCTCAGGGAGGCCATTAGAACGTCTCCCCAGCCGGGGGGTGTCTGCGTCTGGGCTGAGTCTGAGTCGGGGCCGGGCTAAATTACCCCCGAGCCACAGGTCAGAGCCAGCTAGACCCTCTCGCCGCCCCGGGACCGTCCCTCTAATAGGAGGGATCAGAACAGGCCAACGCGCCACAAACTGACCTGGCCAGAGAGACATCCTTACTCACTTACCCTCCACTCCTCCACACACCTCCTGCACTCTCCTCCTCTCCCAGCCAGGAGAGAGATGTAACCTATCACCCCCCTCCTCACAGAGGAGATGTAACCTATCACCCCCCTCCTCACAGAGGAGAGATGTAACCTATCACCCCCCTCCTCACAGAGGAGAGATGTAACCTATCACCCCCCTCCTCACAGAGGAGATGTAACCTATCACCCCCCTCCTCACAGAGGAGAGATGTAACCTATCACATCCCTCCTCACAGAGGAGAGATGTAACCTATCACCTCCCTCCTCACAGAGGAGAGATGTAACCTATCACCCCCCTCCTCACAGAGGAGATGTAACCTATCACCCCCCTCCTCACAGAGGAGAGATGTAACCTATCACATCCCTCCTCACAGAGGAGAGAGATGTAACCTATCACCCCCCTCCTCACAGAGGAGAGAGATGTAACCTATCACCCCCCTCCTCACAGAGGAGAGAGATGTAACCTATCACCCCCCTCCTCACAGAGGAGAGAGATGTAACCTATCACCCCCCTCCTCACAGAGGAGAGATGTAAACTATCACCCCCCTCCTCACAGAGGAGAGATGTAACCTATCACCCTCCTCCTCACAGAGGAGAGATGTAACCTATCACCTCCCTCCTCACAGAGGAGAGAGATGTAACCTATCACCCCCCTCCTCACTCGCCCGTCCCCTCCAGCTTCTCCCCCTGCCCCTCCCCTCCCAACGACTGACCCCCCCCCCCCCGCCCATCCCCTCCCCCCGCCCCTCTTTGTTGTGACACGGCGCTGATGGACTATTTTTCAAATTGATTTCAAAAATGTACATAAGCAGCCGATCCCCTAGCCCAGATTACCTATTGATTTTTAATATGAAAAGCTCATTATATAAGCAGGAACTGCAACACAAAAAGCTAGCCAACCTTTGCATAAATCCTTTAATTGAATTTCCAGAGCCCGTGGTTCTACATTTTTTAATTAAATCCATTTCTTTTTTTAAGGGTTGCTGTGTAATTTGCATGCTGTGAAGTGGGTGCTGTCCCAGATAAAGTGCCATTGATCCTTATTAAGGCTCACCTCTGGGCTCGCTGAAAACCAACCGCAGAAATTAAATGTGCTCATGGTGCATACACTTATTGCCCGCATGATAGGATTAGAGAGAGAGAGAGAGAGAGGGAGGGAGGGAGGGAGATAGAGATGGAGAGAGAAGGAGTGATGGGGTAAGAGGTGGGGAGAGGGGGGGAGAGGAGGGGGGTATTATTAATGGTCGTTCATATTAATGTAATATTTCACCTTTCCTTCTCTGGGGTGAGCTTGTGAATAGCTTGTTTATAAATACAGCTTGGCCCGAGTATGACTTGGGTTTCACATCAAGCCCGCTCTGCTCTGGTCTGTGGGGGTTCACTGTGATTCTGGTCTGTGGGGGGTCACTGTGATTCTGGTCTGTGGGGGTTCACTGTGATTCTGGTCTGTGTGGGTTCACTGTGATTCTGGTCTTTGACGTTTTTTGGACTTTCATCCATATTTAGAAGAATATTTAATTTTAAATTAACATTAGGATTATACTGTTGTGATGTCATTATTCAGCATCTTCTCCTTTTCTCACTCACTTTCATGTAAGCACCTGCTCTCCCTTTAGTCGTTTTACACTAAAACAGACAGCAACACAGGCATAAACACTGAACTTATTATTATTATTATGGAAAACCAAATTATGATGAAAATCAAACACTTTTTAAGAGAGAGCGTATGAAATAAGATTAGAGCTGGGAAGCACAAACTGTTTTTTAATGCATTTTGTTGGTGGTATAAACACAAGACAGCCAAATCCAACAATTTCAAAAATCCCATTTCTTGCCACCAGGGGGTGCTGCAGCACCCTCAGCACCCACCTTCCAGCTCCCTTGTGGGTTCACTGTGATGTGGCTCTATATGGTTTGAAGGCAGCTTTTTAAATTGTCACCGCGCTCCGACTGTGTAGTGGCTTTGTCTAATGGTGTGTTCTTGCTGAGGAACAGTGATGCGTCTCAGATGAGGGGAGAGATCCAGTGAGTGGGAAACAGACACATTGTGATATGGCTCCTCTCATTGATCCTCAGGAGGTGCTGATTATTAAAGGTCGTGATCTGCAACTGCTCTAAGTAGAAAGTGTTTAGCTACCTTTTTACACACTGAATGACATTTCATTTCCCTGGCCCTTCTCTGTTTAGCAGCGTGTGTGTGTGTCTGCATGCGTGTGTGTGTGTGTGTGTGTGTGTGTCTGCATGTGTGACAGTGAGATTGGTGGTGGGTAGTGCAGCATGCAGACTGTGCAGTGTTGTGTGTGTGTGTGTGTGTGTGTGTGTGTGTGTGTGTGTGTGTGTGGCTGTATGCAGACTGTGTGTGTGTGTGTGTGTGTGTGTGTGTGTGTGTGTGTGTGTGTGTGTGGTTGGTTGTGTGTGTGTGGCTGTATGCAGACTGTGCAGTGAATCAATAGGGATTAACCCATGACCCCAGCCACATACTTATAGGCCAGTCCTCCCTGCTCACACATCTCTCATCAGTTTCACTTAAACACTGCGCCTCACTCAATAAGGCACCGCGCGCTCATTCATTTCAAAGATGGAGAGGCCCCTATCACAGGCTGCTCTTTTCACACACACACACACACACACACACACACACGCACGCACGCACACACACACACACACACACACACACACACACACACACAGATAATGCATTCACACGTATAGAGAGACACAGGCAAGATAAATAAGGATGAGACAAACTTTCTGCAAGGATTTTTTTTACCTTTATACAGGGGGAGTCTCCCTGCACTCATATTTGCCTTGGACATAATCATGGACTTTAAGACATGAAACAACGCGACTGTAGTTGGGTTTCCATCCAAAGGTATCGCAAATTTTAATCGAATTTTCATAAAGTCTGCAAAAGAAAGGAGATGAGGGGGAGGAGGATGATATACAGATAGAGGGGAGATGAGGGAGAGGAAGATGACATACAGATAGAGGGGAGATGAGGGAGAGGATTTTTTTTTTTTTATAAACATAGGCTATATTATAGGCTGTGTATTGGTAGATGAAACATAGTTTCAAGTTGACGTTTATTTATGTTTGTAGTTAAAACAAAAATATAAATACTGTATAGGCTACACAAAAGGCTGTTATTTACCCTTTGTCGCCACCTGGTGAGTAAATATATATAACTAAAACCGTTAAAGGCACTGTGTGTGATTTTTTTGTCCACTAGATGTCGCCATTTCAAACCATAACAAAACTTGTTTACCCAAACAATCTCGATCCCACCCACCAGCGCACAGCACTTCCTGGTTCCCCCACCTCCCTCCCTCCCTCCCTCCCTCCCAAGCAACGGAGATATAAACAACTATTTTGTGCATAGCCTACCTACTGCAGACGTAAGTACATAAAACAAGCACGAATGCATCTCGGCTATGTATTTGGCTTGAGTAATGACAAATTTCACATGATAGTCATAAACCTTTAGGATATTGACAATAGTCCGCTTGGTAAGACTTATTTGTATAATCTGCTAACCGATCAAAATCCATGTAATGGTTACATGGATTTTGAAAAGGTTACATTGTAACCTAACCTTTTGCATAGCCTGCCCTATTGCTAAGTACAGTTAGGCAAAACGTTGTCTAAAACCAGGTTGACATAGCTAAATTAGGATGATTTCAATTCAATGTTGGGGACATCGCTAGCTAACCACAGCTGTCTGTCAACAGTGAGTAGCTTAGCCTGTGTTTTTGTTCGTCTGCTAATACCAAGACATGGCCAAAATGTATTCATAGTGCAACGCTAGTATTTTCTCATTGTTAGAGTTGTTCAAACTAATTTCAAACGCTTGAATCACTGCTGTATTTTATAGGCAGGCAAACCAAGCTGTATGCCTGAAGCCCAGGCTAGCACCAGTGGGACAAAGAGGAGACAGGGTCGCAGAGAGGAAGGTCGGCTGTAGGACGATAGCAGATCTTGTCGACATCCTGAAGAACCGCATAGCTGATGGAACTGGTCACGTCATCCTGGTGTAGCCC
>NC_139636.1:14597941-14600441 GCF_964638095.1 Poromitra crassiceps | reverse complement strand
GACCATCTAATGTGTCTCTCTGCTCTGTCTGAGCATCTAATCTGTCTCTCGTCTCTGCTCTGTCTGACCATCCAATGTCACGACTATCACCTTGAGAGTTGTGCTCAGGCAATAATAAGTCTCCCTCTCACGCTCTATCTACCCCCCCCCCCTCCACTACCATCCCCCTTATTTGCTCTTTGCCTCCTCCCTCCCCCCCCTCCACAGTATTGAGTCTGTCTGTGAAGAATAGCTGTTTTAGGGACAGGGCATTGATGTGTGTGTGTGTGTGTGTGTGTGTGTGTGTGTGTGTGTGTGTGTGTGTGTGTGTGTGTGTGTGTGTGTGTGTGTGTGTGTGTGTGTGTGTGTGTGTGTGTGTGTGTGTGTGTGTGTGTGTGAGAGAGAGAGAGAGTGTGAGAGTGTGTGTGTGTGTGTGTGTGTGTGTGTGTCTGTGTCTGTGTGTGTGTGTGTGTGTGTGTGTGTGTGTGAGAGAGAGAGAGAGAGAGAGAGTGTGAGAATGTGTGTGTGTGTGTGTGTGTGTGTGTGTGTGTGTGTGTGTGTGTGTGTGTGTGTGTGTGTGTGTGTGTGTGAGAGAGAGAGAGAGAGTGTGTGTGTGTGTGTGTGTGTGTGTGTGTGTGTGTGTGTGTGTGTGTGTGTGTGTGTGTGTGTGTGTGTGTGTACACGGTGCATAGCATAGATGAATCTGAGCGATTGGGGATAGATGTCCTTATTGGATATGAGCTGGCTACTCCGTGGCTCTGCATTAAATTTGTATTGAATAGGAAATTAATGATTGGATAATTTCATTGATGTTTCTGGTATTGAACATATAAACAAAATGTTCTTTTGAAGCATTGTGTGGGTGTTGCACCCTGGGGGAAGGGAGCGGTCCCAGTTGTGCTTAAGAAAGAATAAGTCCATGTTAAGTCCATAGTGTATTGGAAAAGAGAGAGAACGGATCGATGGCGACTTGCTGCTTGAGACACACTTTAATTGTATTATTTTCTTTCAGATTTCTGCCCTCCCATATCCATCTCAACACAGCAGTGACAGATTTGATATGTATTGCCAACATTGTCATAAAGACAGATTTGAATTTATTGAACAGTCTCAAAAAGGAATTTGTTCCGCTTTTATTAGTAGAGCCATACGGACCATAAGGGATTGTAGTTATAGTGTTGTGTTTGACAAAGAGACTTTTTTATATAGGTTTTTTATATTTGTCAGTGCTCTACTGCCTTTTTGTGTACATTGAATGAGTTTAGATGGAGACATAGGTCCATGTGCATAGGGTGGATTCCACCCCCCCCCCCCCACCAGCTGTTCTTTTCTTACTGTAATCCTTGATGTGTGTCTATTTTCAGATTGTGCCAGGTAACAGGCTGAAATCATCCCTGATGAGGTTCATTTTTAACCCTATATTACACCTATCCCCAACCCGAAAAAGAGAAAAGAGAAAATAGCATAGATTTTGAAGAGAGGAATGAACACATTTTTCCATACAATCTTGACCCAAGGAATTAAGTAAAATGGTTATTGTTAAGATTCAAACACATCTTGACTCTATTTCTTGACAAAAACATAAAGAAGGCAGAGAATGTTTAATAGTCCATGGCCCAAAGCCCAACATTTCACTTATCAGTACCACTCAAGTGGCCAAATTCTAATACATTTTTTGAAAAGGTAATGGACTAAAATGGACTGCTAAACATGTTCTACTTTTCTTTGTCTTTGTCCAAACGTAGAGTCAAGATGTGTTTGAATCTTAACAATAACCATTTCGCTGAATACCTTGGGTCAAAATTGGATTGGAAAAATGTGTTCATTGGTCTCTGTATGTTGTTTACATCAAAAGTTATACTATCTTCTATTTTCTATCGGGTTCACGATAGATAGTGGTAATATAGGGATAAACATGAACCCCATTGTGGATTATTCCAGCCTGTTACCTGGCAAGAATTTTAAAATCGACACTTCAGGGGTTAAGAAAAAGACAGTCCCACCTGCATTTCCCATCAAAACTAATTCAACGATGTGCCACTGGTGCTTGGAATTCCTCCGAATCAAAGACTTGCCAACTTTCCCACTGTTTCTTCGACTGCGACTTGGCTACGAGCAGATCAAAGGGAGCGGAGATGGTGAGACTCTGAGTGGAGGAAACTTGTTTAATTAAAATGAAGCGGCGACAAAGGGGAGTAGCAGGGAGATGCTCTTTGATGCGTGTTCGGGATGCGGCGGACATGTTATGTGCTTATTATTACAGTACACAGGGTTTTGTTTAAGACGGGCGGGACCGTGGGAGGGTTGCAGACGCAGAGAGGAGAGGAGAGGCAAGCAAGGAGGAGTGAGCTTGATGAAGTTTCTGATGATCCACCTCCTCTGGCACAGGAAAGAATTACTGAATGCCATCTGGGTCAGTGCTCTTTCTTCCTCTCCCACTCTCTCTCCCCCGCGCTGTATCTCTCCCTTTTCTCCCCCTCTCTCTTCTCTAATTGGAGACGCAATAAAGGTGTGCGGGGTC
>NC_139636.1:14575873-14597741 GCF_964638095.1 Poromitra crassiceps | reverse complement strand
GTACAATCCCATTTGGCTGTATTGACATGTGTGTTCCTGCCCAATCCTGTTACTTGGATTATTGTCCATGGAGATACCATTTCATTAACGAAAACACACACACACACACACACACACACACACACACACACACACACACACACACACACACACACGCTTGGTGAATAGAGATGGCCTCGGGCCTGGTTCTGTGGTCCATTGCACAGGGAAACTGTGTAAATGGTTTATTGTGGATGAGTTGATGTGATGGAGAGCGTGTCTGGATCAATAAAGAACCAATCAAAGGCTGACAGTCTGCTACTGTATGCAGTCAGTCATTCAGCGCTCCGGCTCAGGCATACCGCACGAGTGTGGAGCAAACACCAGGAAGAAAGTGGAGGAAGTTTGTTGGTATTACAATAAGGCTACATGAATTAATGCTTGATAAGCATGAACTAACCCTTTATTAAGGGTTAATGCACGACGAGGTGTACATTATCACTTTTTAAGGGACGACGCGGAGGCGTGGTTTGCCTCCGCGAAGTCCCTTAAAAAGTGATAATGTACACACCTCGAAGTGCATTAACCCGCTTATACCATGGTCACTTGCCAACAAAACAATAAGACCAGTCATTTATATTTCCATGTGTAATAAATAAAGCAAACTAAATGGCTAAATGTCTGTTATTCATACTGTAAATCAGTCTTCCACGAAATAAAATAGTCCCTCCCACCTCCACCAACCTCCGTTTTAAAGCCGACTCAAACGTTAACTTCATCACAGGAATGCAGGTTTAACGATGTTTTGCGTTCTACATTAAATGAAGACATTACCGTTTGGCTGCTTGCTTTATTTTGTATGATAGATACGTATTGGCCAAGTATATTAACATTTAAGAGCGAAGAGTTTCAGGAAGTGAAAAGTGCAGCGGGGGCTCGCACTGCGTGCTGTATGTGGTGAAATGCAGCTCTCTCTCTCTCTCTCTCTCTCTCTCTCTCTCTCTCTCTCTCTCTCTCTCTCTCTCTCAAAGGGCTCGCCCCCGCTCGTGCACGAGCCGAGGGAAATATCCTCTTTGTCGCCGAGAAGAGCCTGGTGACGCGAGGTTAAAAATCTCCGAAACGAAAATCAAAATTGTAAATAAGAGTTATTTTTGATAAACTGAGCACACAGGGGTGATTTAAATAGTTACTTTGACCGACTCAATTTTTTTCTCAACTTAGAAAATTGTCATATTAACCCTTAACGGGGGTATAGAGCTCAAACTGCTCTCCTGATAACACTGATGAAACTATGGCGCATTGATATGAACGGTGAACAGACCATTTAGCTAGGTGTCCATTATCACTGTACAATATCACAAAATAATGGACACCTTGCAGCCAATCAGAATCGAGTATTCACCCAGACCATGGTATAATAACAGTTAACTAATGCGTCTGGTAATCATAATTACTAACGGTGTTCATGTTAGCTAAGGTATTGTGGTTGGCTTGAGGCATAAAGTCACTGAGGTTAAGGTTAGTAGAGCAAGCTCACGGTCAAGGCTGTTAGAGTAGGTTAGTTAATGCTTATTAAGCATGAATTATTGCTTATTAAGCATTAACTAACCGTTAATTAAACCCTTGGCTTTTTGTAAAAGGTTACCCGTTTGTTCAGTTATGTTATTATAAAATGTTTTAAGTGGTGCAGCCGCTTCTATAAGTGACATGTGCGTGTCCGTCTGTCCTTCCGTGTGTAGCATGAGATGTCCAGCCGTTCGTAGGCGAGCGAGCGAGAGAGAGAGAGAGAGCGCGCGCGGATCGGTGGTCAAGCGAGGTTGAGAGTGAATGGAGAGAGAGAGAGAGAGAGAGAGCAGCGAACTAAAGCTGCCGCAACGTCATCGTCAACGCAGCACACACGCCATCGTCAACACGACAGACATAGATTAGCCGATTACTAGCTTGCTAAACTTGCTAACGCGTTGAAACACACAACCATGTTTCAACATGGTTTGCACTGTTGGAGTCAGTGTGACTTGTACTTTTCAACGATGTTCAGTGGCTAAGCTCAGTGAGCTCGTAGTTGCTTGATGTTCAGTGGCTAAGCTCAGTGAGCTCGTAGTTGCTCACGTACGTAGCCTAGTGTACTAAACCTGCACTGCGTACATCAACACCTGGGTGAGATCTTTAACGTCTAACACAATTGAACATGCTGCTATCATGCACTGCACACGACTTTTATGGAGTATTGTCTCATTG
Source organism: Poromitra crassiceps (assembly GCF_964638095.1). Lineage (NCBI taxonomy): Eukaryota > Metazoa > Chordata > Actinopteri > Beryciformes > Melamphaidae > Poromitra > Poromitra crassiceps. The sequence continues at coordinate 14,595,524 of NC_139636.1, read as the reverse complement.
ATCGTCATGCATCTAGTTGATGGAGCTCAGAGGTTGTGCCTCCTGCCAGAACAAGGTGTCTGCCTGTGAGAGAATGTGTTTGTTTTTGTCTTTTGGTTCCTTCAGCCTCTGCGCTCCTGCAGCTCCAGACACCTCAGGGAGGCCATTAGAACGTCTCCCCAGCCGGGGGGTGTCTGCGTCTGGGCTGAGTCTGAGTCGGGGCCGGGCTAAATTACCCCCGAGCCACAGGTCAGAGCCAGCTAGACCCTCTCGCCGCCCCGGGACCGTCCCTCTAATAGGAGGGATCAGAACAGGCCAACGCGCCACAAACTGACCTGGCCAGAGAGACATCCTTACTCACTTACCCTCCACTCCTCCACACACCTCCTGCACTCTCCTCCTCTCCGAGCCAGGAGAGAGATGTAACCTATCACCCCGCTCCTCACAGAGGAGAGAGATGTAACCTATCACCCTCCTCCTCACAGAGGAGAGATGTAACCTATCACCCCCCTCCTCACAGAGGAGAGAGATGTAACCTATCACCCCCCTCCTCACAGAGGAGAGAGATGTAACCTATCACCCCCCTCCTCACAGAGGAGAGAGATGTAACCTATCACCCCCCTCCTCACAGAGGAGAGAGATGTAACCTACCACCCCCCTCCTCACAGAGGAGAGATGTAACCTATCACCCCCCTCCTCACAGAGGAGAGATGTAACCTATCACCTCCCTCCTCACAGAGGAGAGAGATGTAACCTATCACCCCCTCCTCACAGAGGAGAGAGATGTAACCTATCACCCCCCTCCTCACAGAGGAGAGAGATGTAACCTACCACCCCCCTCCTCACAGAGGAGAGATGTAACCTACCACCCCCCTCCTCACAGAGGAGAGATGTAACCTATCACCCCCCTCCTCACAGAGGAGAGATGTAACCTACCACCCCCCTCCTCACAGAGGAGAGATGTAACCTATCACCCCCTCCTCACAGAGGAGAGATGTAACCTACCACCCCCCTCCTCACAGAGGAGAGATGTAACCTATCACCCCCCTCCTCACAGAGGAGAGATGTAACCTACCACCCCCCTCCTCACAGAGGAGAGATGTAACCTATCACCCCCCTCCTCACAGAGGAGAGATGTAACCTACCACCCCCCTCCTCACAGAGGAGAGATGTAACCTAGTGTCCTCTAGTAAGAGAGTGGCGTCAGCGGAGGACCAAAATGCAAGAATCATTAGCCAATGAACAGCCAGGAATGGGTCTCGCGCTACTTTTGCATGCTAAAATAAAGCAGATAATGTACAATTTGATTCATTTCAAGGGATGAAAAACCCTTTCAAAGTACAACACTGTCTATTTTGATGCAACTTGACAGTGCTGCTTTTTTTACTGAAGAGTTCCACTTTCTACTTCCTGGAAAAAAAACTGGTCCATTGGAGTGAATGGAGATGTCGGAACTCTTCTATTATACGGCTCCGATGTAACCTATCACCCCCCTCCTCACAGAGGAGAGATGTAACCTATCACCTCCCTCCTCACAGAGGAGAGAGATGTAACCTATCACCCCCCTCCTCACAGAGGAGAGAGATGTAACCTATCACCCCCCTCCTCACAGAGGAGAGATGTAACCTATCACCTCCCTCCTCACAGAGGAGAGAGATGTAACCTATCACCCCCCTCCTCACAGAGGAGAGAGATGTAACCTATCACCCCCCTCCTCACAGAGGAGAGAGATGTAACCTATCACCTCCCTCCTCACAGAGGAGAGAGATGTAACCTACCACCCCCCTCCTCACAGAGGAGAGAGATGTAACCTATCACCTCCCTCCTCACAGAGGAGAGAGATGTAACCTATCACCCCCCTCCTCACAGAGGAGAGAGATGTAACCTATCACCTCCCTCCTCACAGAGGAGAGAGATGTAACCTATCACCCCCCTCCTCACAGAGGAGATGTAACCTATCACCCCCCTCCTCACAGAGGAGATGTAACCTACCACCCCCCTCCTCACAGAGGAGAGAGATGTAACCTATCACCTCCCTCCTCACAGAGGAGAGAGATGTAACCTATCACCCCCCTCCTCACAGAGGAGAGAGATGTAACCTATCACCTCCCTCCTCACAGAGGAGAGAGATGTAACCTATCACCTCCCTCCTCACAGAGGAGAGAGATGTAACCTATCACCCCCCTCCTCACAGAGGAGATGTAACCTATCACCTCCCTCCTCACAGAGGAGAGAGATGTAACCTATCACCTCCCTCCTCACAGAGGAGAGAGATGTAACCTATCACCCCCCCTCCTCACAGAGGAGATGTAACCTATCACCTCCCTCCTCACAGAGGAGAGAGATGTAACCTATCACCTCCCTCCTCACAGAGGAGATGTAACCTATCACCTCCCTCCTCACAGAGGAGAGAGATGTAACCTATCACCTCCCTCCTCACAGAGGAGAGATGTAACCTATCACCTCCCTCCTCACAGAGGAGAGAGATGTAACCTATCACCCCCCCTCCTCACTCGCCCGTCCCCTCCTGCTTCTCCGCCTGCCGCTGACCCCCCCCCCCCTGCCCCTCCCCTCCCAACGACTGACCCCCCCCCCGCCCATCCCCTCCCCCCGCCCCTCTTTGTTGTGACACGGCGCTGATGGACTATTTTTCAAATTGATTTCAAAAATGTACATAAGCAGCCGATCCCCTAGCCCAGATTACCTATTGATTTTTAATATGAAAAGCTCATTATATAAGCAGGAACTGCAACACAAAAAGCTAGCCAACCTTTGCATAAATCCTTTAATTGAATTTCCAGAGCCCGTGGTTCTACATTTTTTAATTAAATCCATTTCTTTTTTTAAGGGTTGCTGTGTAATTTGCATGCTGTGAAGTGGGTGCTGTCCCAGATAAAGTGCCATTGATCCTTATTAAGGCTCACCTCTGGGCTCGCTGAAAACCAACCGCAGAAATTAAATGTGCTCATGGTGCATACACTTATTGCCCACATGATAGGATTAGAGAGAGAGAGAGAGAGAGAGAGAGAGGGAGGGAGGGAGGGAAGGAGATAGAGATGGAGAGAGAAGGAGTGATGGGGTAAGAGGTGGGGAGAGGGGGGGAGAGGAGGGGGGTATTATTAATGGTCGTTCATATTAATGTAATATTTCACCTTTCCTTCTCTGGGGTGAGCTTGTGAATAGCTTGTTTATAAATACAGCTTGGCCCGAGTATGACTTGGGTTTCACATCAAGCCCGCTCTGCTCTGCTCTGTGGGGGGTTCACTGTGATTCTGGTCTGTGGGGGTTCACTGTGATCTGTTCTGGTCTGTGGGGGGTCACTGTGATTCTGGTCTGTGGGGGTTCACTGTGATTCTGGTCTGTGGGGGTTCACTGTGATTCTGGTCTGTGGGGGGTTCACTGTGATCTGCTCTGGTCTGTGGGGAGTTCACTGTGATCCTGGTCTGGTCTGTGGGGGTTCACTGTGATTCTGGTCTGTGGGGGTTCACTGTGATTCTGGTCTGTGGGGGTTCACTGTGATTCTGGTCTGTGGGGGGTCACTGATTCTGGTCTGTGGGGGTTCACTGTGATCCTGGTCTGTGGGGGGGTCACTGTGATTCTGGTCTGTGGGGGTTCACTGTGATTCTGGTCTGTGGGGGGGTCACTGTGATTCTGGTCTGTGGGGGTTCACTGTGATCCTGGTCTGTGGGGGTTCACTGTGATTCTGGTCTGTGGGGGTTCACTGTGATTCTGGTCTGTGGGGGTTCACTGTGATTCTGGTCTGTGGGGGTTCACTGTGATCCTGGTCTGTGGGGGTTCACTGTGATTCTGGTCTGTGGGGGTTCACTGTGATTCTGGTCTGTGGGGGGTTCACTGTGATCTGCTCTGGTCTGTGGGGAGTTCACTGTGATCCTGGTCTGGTCTGTGGGGCGTCACTGTGATTCTGGTCTGTGGGGGGTCACTGTGATTCTGGTCTGTGGGGGGTCACTGTGATCCTGGTCTGTGGGGGTTCACTGTGATTCTGGTCTGTGGGGGGGTTCACTGTGATTCTGGTCTGTGGGGGTTCACTGTGATCCTGGTCTGTGGGGGGGTTCACTGTGATTCTGGTCTGTGGGGGTTCACTGTGATCCTGGTCTGTGGGGGTTCACTGTGATTCTGGTCTGTTGCAGTGGCACTGGAAGTGCTTTTAGGTAGGGGGTGCCGTAAGGAAGGGACTCTCTCGCCGAAGAAAATTTGACGTTTTTTGGACTTTCATCCATATTGAGAAGAATATTTAATTTTAAATTAACATTAGGATTATACTGTTGTGATGTCATTATTCAGCATCTTCTCCTTTTCTCACTCACTTTCATGTAAGCACCTGCTCTCCCTTTAGTCGTTTTACACTACAACAGACAGCAACACAGGCATAAACACTGAACTTATTATTATTATTATGGAAAACCAAATTATGATGAAAATCAAACACTTTTTAAGAGAGAGCGTATGAAATAAGATTAGAGCTGGGAAGCACAAACTGTTTTTTAATGCATTTTGTTGGTGGTATAAACACAAGACAGCCAAATCCAACAATTTCAAAAATCCCATTTCCTGCCACCAGGGGGTGCTGCAGCACCCTCAGCACCCACCTTCCAGCTCCCTTGTGGGGGCGGGGGGGGGGGGGGGGGGGGGGTTCACTGTGATGTGGCTCTATATGGTTTGAAGGCAGCTTTTTAAATTGTCACCGCGCTCTGACTGTGTGGTGGCTTTGTCTAATGGTGTGTTTTTGCTGAGAAACAGATGAGGGGAGAGATCCAGTGAGTGGGAAGCAGACACATTGTGATATGGCTCCTCTCATTGATCCTCAGGAGGTGCTGATTATTAAAGGTCATGATCTGCAACTGCTCTAAGTAGAAAGTGTTTAGCTACCTTTTTACACACTGAATGACATTTCATTTCCCTGGCCCTTCTCTGTTTAGCAGCGTGTGTGTGTGTCTGCGTGCGTGTGTGTGTGTGTGTGTCTGCATGTGTGACAGTGAGATTGGTGGTGGGTAGTGCAGCATGCAGACTGTGCAGTGTTGTGTGTGTGTGTGTGTGTGTGTGTGTGTGTGTGTGTGTGTGTGTGTGTGGCTGTATGCAGACTATGTGTGTGTGTGTGTGTGTGTGTGTGTGTGTGGCTGTATGCAGACTGTGCAGTGTTGTGTGTGTGTGTGTGTGTGTGTGTGTGTGTGTGTGTGTGTGTGTGTGTGTGTGTGTGTGTGTGTGTGTGTGTGTGTGTGGTTGGTTGTGTGTGGCTGTATGCAGACTGTGCAGTGAATCAATAGGGATTAACCCATGACCCCAGCCACATACTTATAGGCCAGTCCTCCCTGCTCACACATCTCTCATCAGTTTCACTTAAACACTGCGCCTCACTCAATAAGGCACCGCGCGCTCATTCATTTCAAAGATGGAGAGGCCCCTATCACAGGCTGCTCTTTTCACACACACACACACACACACACACACACGCACGCACGCACGCACACGCATGCACGCGCACACACACACACACACACACACACACACACACACACACACACACACACACACACACAGAGAATGCATTCACACGTATAGAGAGACACAGGCAAGATAAATAAGGATGAGACAAACTTTCTGCAAGGATTTTTTTTACCTTTATACAGGGGGAGTCTCCCTGCACTCATATTTGCCTTGAACATAATCATGGACTTTAAGACATGAAACAACGCGACTGTAGTTGGGTTTCCATCCAAAGGTATCGCAAATTTTAATCGAATTTTCATAAAGTCTGCAAAAGAAAGGAGATGAGGGGGAGGAGGATGATATGGCTTTCTCTTATGCAGAAGCATCATGCCCATTGTAACTGAGTTGGAGAGGTAATTTTTTTTTTCTTTTTCTTTTTTTTAATAAACATAGGCTATAATATTATAGGCTGTGTATTGGTAGATGAAACATAGTTTCAAGTTGACGTTTATTTATGTTTGTAGTTAAAACAAAAATATAAATACTGTATAGGCTACATACAGTACAACACAAAAGGCTGTTATTTACCCTTTGTTGCCACCTGGTGAGTAAATATATATAACTAAAACCGTTCAAATTGACAACCGGTCCGCAACTTTTTTTTCCCATGTATCTACCAGTCCTTGGCACAAAAAAGGTTGGGCTGGGTTGGTAAGGGCTGGTAAGGTTGGGTTAGAGGTTGGGCTCTAGAGGACACTAGATGAGACTAATGGAAGAGAAAAGATTTCTACCTTCTGAAAAGGCAATACCAGCCAAAATAAACATTGTGTTACATTGCTTTGAAACGTGTGGTCTCCCTTTTTTGTCAAGTCCATTGAACCTGGGCAGTGGCAATGTACTTAGTGGTGATTATGGATATTTCCAGGAGGCTGAGCAGTTTGGAAAATAGCTTTATGGTTACACCTGCTCAGTCTGTTCATTTAAAATGAGATATAAATCTGGCTTCCAACCCCCCAGATTTTCTTTGGCGCCGCACTTTGTGCGCCGCCAAAAATTCGGCACCGCCCTTAGGGCGGCGCCAGAGTTCACCCCCTCAGATTGTTGGCTTGCATGACGCCCCTGCTCTTATGCACGAGCACTTATGGTACACACACACACAGACACACGCACGCACGTACGCATGCACACACACACACACACCCACGCACGCACACACACACACACACACACACACACACACACACACACACGTGCGCGCATGCATACGTGCATGTGTTCTCTACTTTTCTCTGTCTTCCTCTTGAAGTATTGACATGGGCTGACTGATTGGTCTGATGTCTCTCTATCTGTGTACATGTCCATGCAAAAAGTGTGTGTGTGTGTGTGTGTGTGTGTGTGTGTGTGTGTGTGTGTGTGTGTGTGTGTGTGTGTGTGTGTGTGTGTGCGCGTGTGTGTGTGCGCGCGCGCGCGTCTGTGGGCGCAAGCGCCTGTGTGTGTGTGTGTTGAGCGGTGCAGTGTCAGCAGTATGTGCTGCAGGTATTGACCCAGGCCTGTCCTCTACTCTGACTGCGCTTGGCTCTTGTCCCTCACTTGTCATCTCTCTCTCTTTCTTCCTCTCTCGCATTCTCTCTCTCTCTCTCTCTCTCTCTCTGTCTCTATCTCTTTCTCTCTCCCTCTCTCAAGTTCTCTCTCTCTCTCTGTGTGTGTGTCTCTCTCTCTCTCTCTCTCTCTCTCTCTTTCTCTTTCTCTCTCTCGCATTCTCTCTCTCTCTCTCTCTCGCATTCTCTCTCGCTCTCTCTCTCTCTCTCTCTTTCTGTCTCCCTCTCTCGCATTCTCTCTCTCTCTCTCTCTCTCTCTCTCTCTCTCTCTGTGTCTCTCTCCTCCTGGATCTCTTCATGGTGGATCTCCCTGTGAGGTAATCAATATTTTTTAGCACCTTTTCAGTGTCACTGTAAATTTTCGACGTGTGTCTGTGTTTCCAAAATCAGACGGTTTGTCTTCTTTCGGAGGCTTTCCACAGAGACCTGCTGTGTTGATAGCATCAAACCATGATTCTGCATGACACACTTTGCATTAAAAGCCATTCATCTGATGGGGGGTCAGAGACGTGGATGACCTCAGTAATGTACAGAATGGCATCTGAGAGCTCAGCTATGCTTTTAACCCACCAACAGGTTTACATAATGCGCATCGCCTGAGTGAGGGGGTGAAAGGTCGCCTTTTCTCCCGGGACACCTAGAATATGAGGAACGTCACGCTCTGACCTCTCGTTCCCCTGGTTGTGTAAACAACAGACTGATGATTCATCTTCTGTATTTTACGCGCGTGTGTTATCAGCGTTCTTCCTTTTTGCATTCTTAAATGCAGCCCATCAATCCGACAGCATAAACCATATCACATTGTCTTTCACTCTTCCTTAGGCCGTGTGTCCATCTAGCGTCTTTTTCTGACCGTTAAACGCTGGAAGTACGCTGGGGAGCGCTGATCTCAGCGCACAATATGCAAGGAAGCAGCAAAGTAACGTTCGCTCAGTGTGGTAGCTAGCTTGATAGCTGACGCTAACATTAGCTAACAACACACATACAGTGATTTAGCTCAACACTCACCAGAAATATTAAGTGTCTAGCCAATCTGCTCCCACAATTGAGCCTTTCTGTCTTTGTTGTGATCATTTCTCCATATGATTAGTTGCCTGAAAAGGAGCACCCGACACCAGCGTCTTTCTGAAAAGTTACAATATTTTCAGCTGGAAGCGCTGGGATCCGGCGCACAAAAGCCGGAGCGCTCTGAAAATAGACGCTGGGCGCAGCGCACTTTCTCTAGACGTCCGTGTGCGCCCGCATACGCTCGCTCCTCATTGGAAATGACTGATAAAATATGTTGGAGCTGATGGTCGCTAGGTCGACACAGGCCCTTATGTGCATTGTTCTGTCTCATTCACTGCAGGAAGGAAGGGAGAAAATGTACAAGAAGTAGCCCCTCGGGCGTCTGGGTACTGTGTCGTATCTAGCTATGGGCAGGGGTGGGCTAAGCCCACCCAGACATGAGTCTTGCCCACCCAATCAAAAGTTAGGAAAATATTACAACAAGCTAAGTGTTAGCAGTGGCAATAACAGGCAGAGAGAGAGAGATGATCTCCATTTTAGTAGCAGATCCTGCGCCTCATACAACACAAGACTACAGGAAATACCATTTATTGCAATAGAACACACTCACCCACACGCAGCATCTCAGAGGGGGTCACTGAACTGCACACCCGATTCACCCATGGTGTCACTGTCAACATTTCAACATTGTGAAGCAATGTAATTAACATGCAGTTAATTAACAGTCAATTAACAGCACTATAATACCAATAAGGTAAATACATGTAAAATAAGTTGTTGGTCCCCCATAGTAAACATAAACATGATGAACATAAACATCTTCCCATATCTGACAACCTGTCACAATTAGGTGGCTGACTCCTACTGGAACAATTGGAAATTGCTTCTACACCCTGCTTCAAATCATTCTTTATAAATTAGAATATAATGCAACTTAATCCCCATCCCCGAACCCACAACCTCTGGCAACCTACCACCAAAGTTGCCCCCTACCAGCCCACCCTAATGTAGCAGGCTAAAATCGTCCCTGGTTCAATTCCCGGCAGCGGTACCTCCGGCTTGGTCAGACGTTCCTACAGACACAATTGGCCATGTCTGCGGGTGTGAAGCCGGTGGGGTGTGAGTCTTGGTCGCTGCACTAGTGCCTCCTCTGGTCAGTCGGGGGGGGGGGGGGGGGGGGGGGGGGGGGGGGCTGTTTTGGGAGGGGAACTGGGGGGGATAGCGTGATCCTCCCACGTACTATCTCCTGCCGGTGAAAAGAAGCGGGTGGCAACTGCACATGTGCTCTATGACTCTCCCCAGATCACCAGAAGGGAGGTGATGCCACGACCAGGACAGCAGCGGGAATTGGCCCAAGTACAATTGGGGGAGAAAAACACACAAAAAACTTGATCAAAAAAGAAAAGTAGACACTCACTCAGGCTGTTGGGCTGTAACAAAAGACTTTGATTCCCCTCATTTCATTTCCATGAAAGGATCATACTCCAATCAATCAGACTAAAACAGCTTGGTTCCCTTTCTGTCCTCCCCCAACCAACCAACCAACCAACCAACCGAGCATACATATTTACACAAACAAACACACACACATACACTCAGAGCACCTCCTAAATGCATGTGGAGCAGGTCCTTGCAGTAGTGGGGACCCCCCCTGGGGTTAGACCACTCTATGTGTTATTGATTGCGTTGCTGTTGCATGTTGTGCTCAATCATGTGTTCCATGCGTCTAGCGCTGTCCTCTCCCACCTGGCCCATTAGATTAGGCTAATGCATTCAACCATTGATTAGTCATTACACTCAGACCTGATCAGCCAATCGCCTGCCTGCCTTGACTCTACTTGACCTCTGAACCCCTGGCTCCCCGTGCCGTCTCTCCCCAGCTCTAACATGTTAAACACACACGTGTAGCGGCACAGCTCTGTCTGCGATGTGCGTTGCAGCGGGTTAGGGTGCGGGTTCAGTCGGGGTCACACACTGCTGTATGATATTCAATACTGATAGCGTTTCCACGCATTTCCTAATCACATGCAACAGAGAGCTATAGATTGTATCATCGAGCGTGGACCGGCACGCCGTTGTGCCGAACATTGATCACGAAATTTTGCCACGAACGAACTTGTTGATTGAAGTGCGTGAGAACACCTTACCCAGCTCAGAGTGGAACCTACTGTATCGCGTATATTTTCTGTCTATTCCCCACCCACGTCGTATTTAAACCTGTCCCGGCCTGTTTAAGATGGAAGCAACTGTGTCTCTCTCTGCTCTGTCTGAGCATCTAATCTGTCTCTCGTCTCTGCTCTGTCTGAGCATCTAATGTGTGTCTCTCTGCTCTGTCTGAGCATCCAATGTGTCTCTCTCTGCTCTGTCTGAGCATCTAATCTCTCTCTCTGCTCTGTCTGAGCATCCAACGTGTCTCTCTCTGCTCTGTGTGAGCATCTAATGTGTCTCTGGTCTCTGCTCTGTCTGACCATCTAATGTGTCTCTCTCTGCTCTGTCTGAGCATCTAATCTGTCTCTCGTCTCTGCTCTGTCTGACCATCCAATGTCACGACTATCACCTTGAGAGTTGTGCTCAGGCAATAATAAGTCTCCCTCTGACGCTCTATCTACCCCCCCCCCCCCCTCCACTACCATCCCCCTTATTTGCTTTTTGCCTCCTCCCTCCCCCCCCCTCCACAGTATTGAGTCTGTCTGTGAAGAATAGCTGTTTTAGGGACAGGGCATTGATGTGTGTGTGTGTGTATGTGTGTGTGTTTGTGAGAGAGAGAGAGAGAGAGAGAGAGAGAGAGAGTGAGAATGTGTGTGTGTGTGTGTGTGTGTGTGTGTGTGTGTGTGTGTGTGTGTGTGTGTGTGTATGTGTATGTGTGTGTGTGTGTGTGTGTGTGAGAGAGAGAGAGAGAGAGTGTGTGTGTGTGTGTGTGTGTGTGTGTGTGTGTGTGTGTGTGTGTGTGTGTGTGTGTGTGTGTACACGGTGCATAGCATAGATGAATCTGAGCGATTGGGGATAGATGTCCTTATTGGATATGAGCTGGCTACTCCGTGGCTCTGCATTAAATTTGTATTGAATAGGAAATTAATGATTGGATAATTTCATTGATGTTTCTGGTATTGAACATATAAACAAAATGTTCTTTTGAAGCATTGTGTGGGTGTTGCACCCTGGGGGAAGGGAGCGGTCCCAGTTGTGCTTAAGAAAGAATAAGTCCATGTTAAGTCCATAGTGTATTGGAAAAGAGAGAGAACGGATCGATGGCGACTTGCTGCTTGAGACACACTTTAATTGTATTATTTTCTTTCAGATTTCTGCCCTCCCATATCCATCTCAACACAGCAGTGACAGATTTGATATGTATTGCCAACATTGTCATAAAGACAGATTTGAATTTATTGAACAGTCTCAAAAAGGAATTTGTTCCGCTTTTATTAGTAGAGCCATACGGACCATAAGGGATTGTAGTTATAGTGTTGTGTTTGACAAAGAGACTTTTTTATATAGGTTTTTTATATTTGTCAGTGCTCTACTGCCTTTTTGTGTACATTAAATGAGTTTAGATGGAGACATAGGTCCATGTGCATAGGGTGGATTCCATCCCCCCCCCCCCCAGCAGCTGTTCTTTTCTTACTGTAATCCTTGATGTGTGTCTATTTTCAGATTGTGCCAGGTAACAGGCTGAAATCATCCCTGATGAGGTTCATTTTTAACCCTATATTACACCTATCCCCAACCTAAAAAAGAGAAAATAGCATAGATTTTGAAGAGAGGAATGAACACATTTTTCCATACAATCTTGACCCAAGGAATTCAGTAAAATGGTTATTGTTAAGATTCAAACACATCTTGACTCTATTTCTTGACAAAAACATAAAGAAGGCAGAGAATGTTTAATAGTCCATGGGCCAAAGCCCAACATTTCACTTATCAGTACCACTCAAGTGGCCAAATTCTAATACATTTTTTGAAAAGGTAATGGACTAAAATGGACTGCTAAACATGTTCTACTTTTCTTTGTCGTTGTCCAAACGTAGAGTCAAGATGTGTTTGAATCTTAACAATAACCATTTCGCTGAATTCCTTGGGTCAAAATTGGATTGGAAAAATGTGTTCATTGGTCTCTGTATGTTTTTTACATCAAAAGTTATACTGTATCTTCTATTTTCTTGTTCTATCGGGTTCACGATAGATAGTGGTAATATAGGGATAAACATAAACCCCATTGTGGATTATTCCAGCCTGTTACCTGGCAAGAATTTTAAAATCGACACTTCAGGGGTTAAGAAAAAGACAGCCCACCCGCATTTCCCATCTAAACTAATTCAACGATGTGCCACTGGTGCTTGGAATTCCTCCGAATCAAAGACTTGCCAACTTTCCCACTGTTTCTTCGACTGCGAGTTGGCTACGAGCAGATCAAAGGGAGCGGAGATGGTGAGACTCTGAGTGGAGGAAACTTGTTTAATTAAAATGAAGCGGCGACAAAGGGGAGTAGCAGGGAGATGCTCTTTGATGCGTGTTCGGGATGCGGCGGACATGTTATGTGCTTATTATTACAGTACACAGGGTTTTGTTTAAGACGGGCGGGACCGTGGGAGGGTTGCAGACGCAGAGAGGAGAGGAGAGGCAAGCAAGGAGGAGTGAGCTTGATGAAGTTTCTGATGATCCACCTCCTCTGGCACAGGAAAGAATTACTGAATGCCATCTGGGTCAGTGCTCTTTATGGAACTACATTTATGAAATACATCTCTCCCCCCCCCCCCCCCTTCTTTCTTCCTCTCCCACTCTCTCTCCCCCGCGCTGTATCTCTCCCTTTTCTCCCCCTCTCTCTTCTCTAATTGGAGACGCAATAAAGGTGTGCGGGGTCAGTGGTTCCTCAAGGTGAGGCCGCATGCGTGTCTCACTCTAATGTTCTCCTCCAGACACACGTGCAAACCGTCGCGCCAGGTTCCCGCCCGCTCCCCATCGCACATTCTCCCCCCGTTGGCCAGCCTAAGTAACCACACACCTAAAAGTGTTGGTCGCAGCCGGCAGCACAGGTCATTCAACTCCTGCCACTGGCCTGTCCCCGTGCTAACTCGTTATCAACGACGCTATAGAGCTGTGTCAGTGTATAGCGCCGTGCCCCTCCTCTCCCAGCTCCCCTCCCATGTCCTTGTTGCCAGCCTGTTAAGCCAGAGGGCACGCTGTGGGTGAATCGGAGGCCGAACGGTGCCAACACAACCAGCGGGGCAGACCCTGCCGAGGGTGCCAAGGCCTCCAGAGAGAGAGAGAGAGAGAGAGAGAGAGAGAGAGAGAGAGAGAGAGAGAGAGAGAGGAAAGTGTGGGGGTGGGGTGGTTGGGTTGGGGGTTGGGGGTGGGGGTGGGACTTTGGAGTGAAAAGATGGAAAGAAGCGAGTCACTAAAAGGAGGCAAAACAAAAACAAAACAGCAGGGGGCGGGCTGTGGGGTTTGGATATATATAAAGGGAATATATATATATATATAGAGAGAGAGAATATATATACAGAGCATAATATGAGACCAGAGGGAACTGAAAATGACCTTTTCTCTAGTCGCACCCCGTGCTGCTCGTGCTGCTCGTGTTCATCTGTTTGCGTTGAAGATCCAGAGCAGCGGCGAAGCAGACGGCAAAAGTTCACAAGGGGGGTGTGTGTGTGTGTGTGTGTGTGTGGGAAGTCACAAGCCCTTTGTCTGAGGAGCGCACTCACTCAGTACCGTTTCAGGCCAGTAGGGGTCATTGTAGTTCAACCGACTGAGCTGAGAGAGCTGACGGGTGAGCGCGTGGAGGACGCTGTGGGACAGAGAGGCAGCGGCGGCTCGTCTGCTCCTGTGTCACAACTCTGTTTTTTTAGCTGCTGTATGGAATCAAAAATCCAGCGTTTATTTCCACACACTTACATTTTGCCAATTTTCCTCCTTTCTTTCTCTTTCACTCTCAGATACATTTGGATAGGTTTTTATAGGTGGCGACCTCTGCGGAAGGAAGGCCTCTGGTCATTGACGTGGGCTTGTTGCCGCTTCGGCTGTGTGTCTCTTGATTTAAAGCGACATGTTAGTCATATTTGACTCTGTGAGGAGAATCGAACCCTTTTTAAGACCGATGGGAGCACGAGGGAGAAAGTGGAGGGAGGCGTTTTGCACTTGTGAATGTGCAGCAGCGCCGCGCCACCACCCTCTCCTTCACCTAGCGCTTGTGCCTAATTGATTTAGCACACGGGCTGGTAATTTAATGTCCAATATGAAGAGGGCTCTGCCTGCCTGCCTGGCTCTCTCTCTCTGTGCCTGCATGGCTCCCTCTCTCTGCTCACAGGGAGAGGCTTGCCTCCAGGTATTGTTTGAGACACCATTGTTGAGGAATTAATTGCAGAGTCTGTTCCCTTTAAAAAGCCTTTCTCTCTCGCCAGGGCTGCTGGAACTCTCTCTCTCTCTCTCTCTCTCTCTGTCTCTCTCTGCCTCTGTCTCTCTCCTTCTACCCCTCTCTGTGTCTGTGTGTGTGTGTGTGTGTTTGTGTGTGTGTGTTTCTTACAGCCATACACACACAGCTCAGTTTAGTGTGACTGACTGTTATAACGCGATAGCACCGATCTAGCCGTTTGTTTTAGTGTGAACACACGAAGACGCACTTAGCATTTTATTGAACATTTTGTGAAAGAACAACATAACTAGCGGGCGGCGGCGGGGGGGCGCGTTGAGCGTTTTTTTTTTATAGAGGTGTGAATGCATTTAGCAAAATTCCATATTTCAAGAATGGGCACCTCTAACCACAAACAAAACGGACTGAATTCTACACGCTGAATTTGTGTGTACACAAGATGTGTGCGCGCCACCGGTGCCACTGACCTCCAGTAGATGAATATTAGATGAAGCAGCAGCCAATATGTGAATAGCTGAGTTCAGGACAGCAACGATTTTAATGGCAGCGTGCAGCCATTAACAGTATATCTGAAAATAGACAGAGGATTTTCCATAGATCATTAATGACGGGAAATCTATCCCTCCTTCCCTCCCTCCATCCTTCCATATATCTCTTCTCTCCATTTTATTTATCTACCTCTATTTCACCCATGTCTTTTTTTTCTTCTTCTTCCTGTGCACAATACATTTCAGCTCCGTCTCGCGACGGCTTGCACTCAGATAGAGACTTTGTTCAGAGGACAGAGTCTGCATCGGGACATGCTATTAAAATGCACGGTGAGATATTTGAATAGAGCTCGCTAATGTCTGTTTAGTATATAATCCACGTCCCCTCCTCCCATATTCCTTGTTATTCTAGTTTAGTGCTGTAATCAAGCAGGGTTGCCAATAAAGTTTATTGTACGGAGCTAAGTGTCAATAACACACACACACCCAGGGCAGAGAGGTCTCTTTAATTAGAATAGGAGAGAGGGGGGGGGGGGGGGGTGTGTGCGTGTGAGTGTATGTGTGTGTGTGTGTGTGTGTGTGTGTGTGTGTGTGTGTGTGTGTGTGTGCGCGTGTGTGCGTGTGTCCGTGTGTGTGTGTGTGTGTGTGTGTGAGAGTGTGTGTTTGTGCGTTTGTGTGTATGTTGGAATTTCTTTGTTGATATTAACCATCCGAGACTGTAAACGCCATCCAGTGTTAACCGCAGGCCTGTTCTGTGTAAAAAGGGATGATGTTGTGCGTATGAATAAAAAATATGATGCTGGAAAAAAATAAAATAAAAATCATAAATGTGACACCGGCATCAAACATTTCACTGCCTTTATGAACAGATCAATTGTAGCTTTACATGCCTATGGAGCCTCGATGTTTTGAATCGAGTGTCGAGTCCGAACAAACAATAATCCCTCCGCGATATGAAGTATTGATTAGAGCTACTCGCTGTGTGTGTGTGTGTGTGTGTGTGTGTGTGTGGCTTTATTAAAGGTATGATTGTAAAGGTCTTTATGACAACAGTATAACCTGATGGAGAAAACTTTCACAACTCCTGCATGTGATGTGCACCGGCTCCAGGTGCTGCAAACAAACACAAGCTCTCTGCTTTTCTTCAGCTCTCTACAATATTACAATCACGTTGCAAAAAAATTCAGACATTTTCAGCAGCCTTTTTTAATTGAGAACCGCAGTGATTTATTTCTTTATTCTGTGAGCAGAAGCCAGTTTTCATCTTTGGCGCTCTCTCGCTCTATCTCCCTCTGTCTCCACACTTTCTTATTTTCCTATTAGGCCACTTACAAACAGCCCGCTTAATATGTAGAATCATATTACTGATATGAATTCTGTGATAAGAGGCAATTTGAGCAAGGGGCAGAATTGAAAACACCTCCCACTCCTAAACATGGAGTCCCGCGGTGGCGAGGGGGCGGGGCATCCCGCTTCAATCAAAACGCTAAAACACAAAACCATTTCCCATTACAATGCAAAGAGATTAAAGGCAGATTAAACGTATACGGTGTGGGAGCCGGGGCCGATGCCAGCCGCCGATAGCTGCATATTCCCTGCGACATGCTCGTGACACGGAGGGAGGAGAAGGGAGGAGAGGAGAGAAGGCAGGTTAGGAGAGGAGAGGAGGAGAGAAGGGAGGAGAGGAGAAGGGAGGTTAGGAGAGGAGAGCAGAGAGGAGGTTAGGAGAGGAGAGCAGAGAGGAGGTTAGGAGAGGAGAACAGAGAGGAGGTTAGGAGAGGAGAGGAGAAGGGAGGTTAGGAGAGGAGAGCAGAGAGGAGGTTAGGAGAGGAGAGTAGAGAGGAGGTTAGGAGAGGAGAACAGAGAGGAGGTTAGGAGAGGAGAGGAGAGGAGAGAGGAGGTTAGGAGAAGAGAGCAGAGAGGACATTAGGAGAGGAGAACAGAGAGGAGGTTAGGAGAGGAGAGGAGAGAGGAGGTTAGGAGAGGAGAGGAGGTTAGGAGAGGAGAGCAGAGAGGAGGTTAGGAGAGGAGAAGAGAGGAGGTTAGGAGAGGAGAGCAGAGAGGAGGTTAGGAGAGGAGGAGAGGAGAGGAGAGCAGAGAGGAGGTTAGGAGAAGAGAGCAGAGAGGAGGTTAGGAGAGGAGGAGAGGAGAGGAGAGCAGAGAGGAGGTTAGGAGAAGAGAGCAGAGAGGACGTTAGGCAGAGGAGAGCAGAGAGGAGGTTAGGAGAGATGAGGAGAGGAGAAAAGGGAGGTTGGGAGAGGAGAGCAGAGAGGAGGTTGGGAGAGGAGAGGAGAGAGGAGGTTAGGAGAGGAGAGGAGAGGAGAGAAGGGGTTGGGAGAGGAAAACAGAGAGGAGGTTAAGAGAGGAGAGGAGGTTAGGAGAGGAGAGGAGATAGGAGGTTAGGAGAGGAGAGAAGAGGAGAGAGGAGGTTAGGAGAGGAGAGGAGATAGGAGGTGAGGAGAGGAGAGGAGAGGAGAGAGGAGGTTAGGAGAGGAGAGCAGAGAGGAGAGCAGAGAGGAGGTTAGGAGAGGAGAGGAGAGAGGGGCTTAGGAGAGGAGAGGAGAGAGGAGGTTAGGAGAGCAGAGGAGAGAGGAGGTTAGGAGAGAGGAGAGCAGAGAGGAGGTTAGGAGAGGAGAGAGGAGGTTAGGAGAGGAGAGGAGAGAGGAGGTTAGAAGAGGAGAGCAGAGAGGAGGTGAGGAGAGGAGAGGAGAGCAGAGAGGAGGTTAGGAGAGAGGAGGTTAGGAGAGGAGAGGAGAGGAGAGGAGAGGAGAGGAGAGGAGAGGAGAGGAGAGGAGAGAGGAGGTTAGGAGGTTAGGAGAGGAGAGCAGAGAGGAGGTTAGGAGAGGAGAGGAGAGGAGAGGAGAGAGGAGGTTAGGAGAGGAAAGCAGAGAGGAGGTTAGGAGAGGAGAGGAGAGCAGAGAGGAGGTTAGGAGAGGAGAGAGGAGGTTAGGAGAGGGGAGGAGAGGAGAGAGGAGGTTAGGAGAGGAGAGCAGAGAGGAGGTTAGGAGAGGAGAGGAGAGCAGAGAGGAGGTTAGGAGAGGAGAGGAGAGAGGAGGTTAGGAGAGGAGAGCAGAGAGGAGGTTAGGAGAGGAGAGGAGGGCAGACAGGAGGAGAGGAGAGGAGAGAGGAGGAGAGGAGAGGAGAGAGGAGGTTAGGTTAGGAGAGGAGAGGAGAGAGGAGGTGAGGAGAGGAGAGAGGAGGTTAGGTTAGGAGAGGAGAGAGGAGGTTAGGAGAGGAGAGAGGAGGTTAGGAGAGCAGAGCAGAGAGGAGGTTAGGAGAGGAGAGGAGAGAGGAGGTTAGGTTAGGAGAGGAGAGGAGAGAGGAGGTTAGGAGAGGAGAGGAGGAGAGGAGGTTAGGAGAGGAGAGGAGGAGAGGAGAGGAGAGGAGAGGGGTAAATGCACGATGCGGTGAGGGAGAGCAGATGGAGGAGTAATTTGCGTGGGATGTGGTAGACGGGGGAAACATGGCTGTGTGTCAGCGCTGAGCGATGCCTCCCGTTCTGAAAGAAATCAATTTGGGGCGGGACGGGGACGCCGTGCATACAATAATTGAATATTACCGCTTACCATCTCCTTCACATGCAAGCTCTCCGCTCCGCACTGTAAACTGTATGCAGAAGTGAATCAGCCGGGGGAACAGGAGATACGGAGGTTAGGGGCAGAAATATTGAAGAGGTTCAAGTACAGATAATAAGTTGATACTCCAAATAATCTCTTCAAGTAACATACACGATCGAGAAGAGGAATTACATCAGAGAGTGTAGTGTGTATGTGAGAGAGAGATTGTGTGTGTGTGTGTGTGTGTGCGTGTGTGTGTGTGTGTGTGTGCGCGTGTGTGCGCTCGCAGACACACATTTCTATCTGCCTATCAGACTGACTGCCCACCTGTCTGCCTGCCTCGCTCTCTCTCTCTCTCTCTCTCTCTCTCTCCCTCTCTCTCTCCCTCTCTCTCTCTCTCTCTCTGTCTCTGCCTTTTTGTGTGAATCTGGACCCTGGTCCCTGACCTATCAGATCTATCAGTTCTGTCTGGGCCACATGGCATAATCAATAATCACAACTGTTAATCAATGAGCTTTTAAATAAGCATGGACCCTGCTTACAAGGTTAGCCTGGTTTATTGGTTTACATTAGGCTAAGTAACACAATCAACCAGTCAGAAGAGGAGATATGTCTTCAGAGCAAGTTAGTTCAGCTACACACATTTCCCTTTGGCTTTTACCATGATCAACAAGCACGATGTTACTCTGGATTACAGCTGAACATCTCATCATCACATGAACAAAAATAAACAATAAACAAACAAACAAACAAACAAATAAATAAATAAATACTATATAAAATGTAAAATATGTGCTTGATTAGTGATTTGGTAGAATGACACTGGAAGGGCTGGATAGCACCTCAATTGTTTGCACAAGACACACTAAGAAATGGACTAACACAGAATAGAAATCTGGACCTGTGTCTTTGGGTTGTTCTTTTCGCCAACAATACAACCGTGTCTTACATAATTAAATGTGAGACGTTTTTCCAAGAGTACAGCCCACAATTAGTCCTGATTGATTAAATCAAAGTTAATTCATTATCCAGTTTGCCTTATTTCCACACGATCACAAACACTCGTTAATTCCTATAAATAACAACAGGCTGCTCTGTTTTACTATCATTTAATCATCTCCTAACATAGTAATCGTCCATATATCATTATGGATGATCAGGAAACATTTAATTAGGATAATTACTCATTAGTCCGCACACAGCTTTTTT